>NC_030436.2:7315000-7625000 GCF_001660625.3 Ictalurus punctatus
GGCTCGTTTCAGCCTACAGCTAATTAACAGTGACACATTTTTTGTGATTCCACCTTTTTCTTTTTTCTTAAACCAGGATTTTCTTTTAATAGCGAGGACATTTCAAGTCTTCAGATAGTTTTGTGTAAAACAAGCTGAACTTCTGATGTTAGTTTTTCTCGTTTGCAATTAATATCTGATCGCCTCAACCGAGGACACAGATGGGGGGTGTGATTACTTTTCTAAATAAATAAAGATAGCATATCCTTTAAAGAAAACAAGATAAGTGCTGAGGTCACGTCACGCGGTTATCAGTAACTAGCAATGTGAATTTTCTTTTGTTAAAAACAAGTATTTTGTGCATTAAGAGGATTGCGTGCGAGAGAAAGCTTTACTCCCCAGTTATTGCGTCAGGTTTTCTGCGATTTTACGTTTTTATAAGGAGTCTCCAGTGTCAGCACTCTTGTAAGGAACATAAAGCTGTAAGTAAATTGAAGACATACTGAAGTTTTCAGGAAGGAGAGCTTTTGTGGTTTCTTGATAACATGGTTTTCAGGTTAAAAAGAAGAAAAAAAAAATATTCAAGAAAAGAAAAAAAATGAGAATTTAAATGTTTACAGCTGTTATAAATAACAACAATAACTATCTAAACATAACAGTAAAGGAGTAAAAAGTACGTCGTTCTTTAATTAAAAAAAAGTTACTGCCAAACTGCATAATCGCAAAATCCTGGAGGGACTGTATAACAGCATGTGCAAAAGTATCTTATTCCTTACATAACCTTGCACGATCAAGATCATATACCATAAACACTCTTAATATCAGATGAAAGTGAAACGAGAAATGTTTTAAATCATTTATTCGGTACTCATTACACACTTTACCATCGTTCCATCAGTATACACGCATACTGTGCTAACACAATCGTCACACGGTCACGTATCCCTCCACATGGCTTTGCTTCCATTTCCTTAAAACTTCTACTTCGCTCACCTGCAGTAACACTTCCTGTTTTATGAGCACTTGAAATAAAAGAACAGCATAGTTAGGTCAAGTGAAAAATAAGCTATAAATAACCACACTACTGCATAAATTTTAATACATTTCTTTAAAAAAAAAAAAAAAAAAAGGAATCAATAAAAACGTTATACTGTATTTTGAATAATTTCTATAGCGGCGATGCCGATGCCTCAAACGTGGAACAAAACGACGAGACCCCACAGGATTAAAACACTTTTTGGCATTGCTTTTAGCAGAGTATGATGTGATACACTGGCACACACACTTACACACACACACACACAACACTTGGGGAAAAGACACGAGTTGTGCTGAGCAACATGGCACAAGCGATTATGACTTTATACCAAGTGAGATCGTCTGCTACATTTTCACAAAACTGATGTTTTTGTTGTTGTTTAAAAAAAAAAAAAAAAAAAATGTCATTATGGTAATCTGATTTTTCTGCCAAACAGGTTAATATTTTTTATTCTCAATCAAAGTGCTTTAATGAAATTAAGCTCCATTTTCTAGCTGGATTCAGCTCTTCTAATTAAAACCTAGTCTGCATGAGAAACAGCATGACAGCTATAACTTTTAGTTCATTAAACGTACAAACAGCTTTTTTTTTTTTGTACATGTGGACACAGTTTGCCTGCGCTCCAACGTCGGGATGGATACACATACACAAGACGTGTGGAATCACGGTCATCATAAAAGCTGCACGGTTCTGGCTTCACTCCCGTCATGTCTTGCGTTTGTGAGCATGGAAAGCCTCCATGACCTCGAGAACTTCAAGATCGGTCTCGAATAACTGCAGAAACGTCAATATGACCCTTTAGGCTTTACAACACTGTGAGCCACCAAAACTTCTTGATTGTCGTGAAAACATTCCTCTGGTCGTTTTGTCTGGGTGGTTATCGCAGACATAACACAGTACGTGGACATAAATATCATGCGTCTTTCAACGTGGAAACTTTCCTCTCCTCAGAGGGCCACTTTTAGTTCGCTCTATGAGGAATGACAAATTAGTGAGTCCTCCCTTCACCCGAGTCCCGTTCATACGACAGGAAACCTGACACAGTTTCACAGTTGGGAGTGCGACAGAATGCACCACAGAGAGAGAAAGACAGATAGAAAGAGACATGAACATAAAGTAGTGGTGGGGGGTGGTGGGGGGGGGAGTAGTGCTCTCTCTACTCTGTGGCTTCTACTGAAAGTACAGATGGCTTCTCCATGACAATACTGTACAGGTCGGCTTGGTGAGCGGAGATGATTGCAGATGTCCGATCACGTTACAACCACAGCGCGGTGTTCACACGTCCACGTGTGCGTGCTCCATCAGCTGCGTTCCAGCCTCGGCGGCGGGATTGCTAGTGTCCATGCTACAGTCTGAGCAGTCGCTGTCGCTTTGGTCCATGCGCTCCTCGGTTTTGTCCTGAGCGGGAGCCGTGTGCTGGGAAGGCTGAGAGCCGGTCGCTATTTTAGCCTGCCTTATGCAGTTCAGCCACTGTTGCTTGTTGAAGGTGTCACTGGCTTGGAAGGAGTGCGACTGGAGCTGACCTCCACTGCGGAACGTCACCCGGAAAAAGTTCTTGGCTGGTAGGGGAAGGATCGGAGATGTTTGTTATAATGGGCTTTGAAGAAAACCCATCAAGTAGGGCTGGGCGATATATCGATATTATATCGATATCGTGATAAATAATTACACGATACACGTCTCTGAGATATCGTTGGTATGGTGATATATATTTTTATGTTTTTAATAATTACAAATTAAAATGGTACTGAATGGATGCTGGTGATTTGACGTAATTAAAAATAAATTTATCTACTTTGTCTTTGTACGTATTAAAGAAAAGTACCACAGGTTTTGCAGTTTGTTAGCCAAATTATAGATCATAGAAAATGTCGTGATATGAGTATCGTGAAATGATATTTTTGTCATATCGCCCAGCCCTTCCATCAATGCACTTTAAATACAGGAAAGTTTAGATAAAGGATTTTCTGCCTAGCAAAAAGCAAATTTAATGTTAGATCGATACATCTGATTCTCAGGCCTGAACTGGAGGACTAGTAGTCATGTTCAAATCATGGATGGTTGATTTCACTTCTAACATTGCCTCTCTAACCAAGACAAGGTGTCAACTAAACTATTTAAAGATTTTAATCTCATAATTTCAATCGGAACCAAAAATAACTTCAAAACCAAAAAGAAAAATTCAGGGCGTTGTGCTAGGTCTCATCTAACTCCGCCTATGAGCCTAAGCCCTAACCCACACAATGCTGTACGACGCATTAAGCACACTTATCCAACCTGAAATACACTCCACCCAGCTCCCCCCAGGTAGGAAGGGGTTGGATGAGGTCCAACTCCACTGCGTGGGCTTTCTGTTCTGTAGTGAGGAGTACTTGGGTCATTTTTGATAACATCCAATAAAATAAAAGTTGTCTTACTGAACTGGCGTCCATTAACCAAAGCAGTAGTTTACTTGCTAGCTAGTGGAACCAAAACAAACTCGTCCTTTCTGCAAAAATGTCCATGTTCTAATGTCTGTTCACTTAAGAATAATTTTTCACTGGCAGAGAACAGACATTTACTAGCTCTAGCACTTCTTCACAGTCACTGTGGTCTACAGTTATTATTTTTTGTTTTGTTTTTGTCTATTTATATTGATTTGATGATAAAACTGTTATTTACTAAGACTAAACATGTAACTCACTCCTCTCGGTGTTGCTGAAAGCCCCTCTGATGGAGCCGCCCAGGCGGATCTCGCCGTCCTGCAGGTCCTCCCATTCGAGGTCCCGCACCGGGATGGGCTGCCGGTAGAGCTGATAGCAGAGCTGCTCGTTATGGGTTACGGCTCGCGTGATCACCAACACGTCCTGGAACAGGAACACGTGTAGCTTCTGCAAGGAGAGACAAAGACAGGGCTGTTACTGAAGTGCAAGAGAAACTCGCCCTACTGCTATAATTCTCCCGTACTTGTTCTCCTGAGTTTCATTAGATGGAAAAAGGTCTGCATCATGGAAATGCGGATAGCCAGATCAAGTTATAGTGCCCTCCACTAATATTGGCACCCTTGGTAAATATGTTTAAAAAAATTCAAACAAAGGTTTATCCAAAAAAAAAAAAAAAAAAACCTTTGTTAAATATGTGTGCCACAATTATTGGCACCCTTTTAGTCAATACTTTGTGCTACCTCCCTTTGCCAAGATAACAGCTCTGAGTCTTCTCCTATAATGCCTGATGAGGTTGGAGAATACATGACAAAGGACCTGAGACCGTTCCTCCATACAGAATCTCTGGAGATGCTTCCAATTTCGAGGGCCACACTGGTGGACTCTCCTCTTCAGTTCCCCCCACAGGTTTTCTATGGGTTTTGAGTCAGGGGACTGGGATGGTCATGGCAGGACCATTGACTATATGGTCAGTAAACCATTTTGTGTTGATGTTGATGTTTTGGATCATCGTCCTGCTGGAAAATCCAACCACGTCCCATTTTAAGCTTTCTGTCAGAGGCAGTCAAGTTTTCATTTAATATCTGTTGATATTTGATAGAGTCCATGATGTCATGTATCATAACAAAATGTCCAGATCCTCTGGCAGAAAAACAGAGAGCCACCACCATATTTAACCGTGGGCATGATGTACTTTTCCGTATGGCTACCTCTCTGTGTGTGCCAAAACCACCTCTGGTGTTTATTTATAGAACCCGATCCCATTTGAAGGTCCAGTAGTGTCTAGCAAACTGAAGATGCTTGAGTTTGTTTTTGGATGAGAGAGATGTTTTGTTTTTTCTTGAAACTCTTCCAAACAACTTGTGGTGATGTAGGTGACTTCTGATTGTAGTTTTGGAGACTTTCTGACCCCAAGAAGCAACAAACTTCTGCAGTTCTCCAGCTGTGATCCTTGGAGATTTTTTGGCCACTCAAACTTTCCTCTTCACAGAGCGTTGAGACGATATAGACACACGTCCAATTCCTGGTTGATTTATAACATTTCCAGATGGCTGGAACTTCTTAATTATTGCCCTGATGGTGGAAATGGGCATTTTCATTGCTTGTGCTATTTTCTTATGGCCACTTCCCATTTTGTGAAGTTCAACAACCTTTTCCCGCACATCACAGCTATATTCCTTGGTCTTACACATTGTTATGAATGATTAAGAGAATTTGACCTATGTGTTACCTCATATTTATACACCTGTGGAACAGCAAGTCATCCTTGAACAATTTCCTGTTCCTAATCACCCAGGTGTACTAAATTTTTTAAAATCTCAATAAACCTTTGTTGTGTTTGCAATTGTTTGATATCCATAAGAGCAGAGTATTTTTTGTGAATTCTTTGAACAAAAGATCAAAAGGTGAAACAATGACATTTTTCACAGCCTTCTTTGCTCGTATTTACCAAGGGTGCCAATATTAGTGGAGGACAGTGTAAATGGAAAACAAAGCAGCAAATATGGAGTATTTCTGCTTGATATTTTCCCACCGGCAAAAGTGGCTTTTGATTAGCAGAGTTACTTAAAATACTTCAAATAATCTCTAGAAGAGGATAATGCATGTGTGTATGTCTGAGGAAGAACTTCATGGAAGTCTGTTTAATAAATATTTTAGGGATGTGATAGTGGAAATTACGTAACCTGCGAGTTATCAAAGCAATGCATAGCCCAGAGGCGGATTTGTCCACGGTCAATATTTCCATTTTGATAAATACTCAAGTTATTTTGGTCCATTCTGATCCCATGAGCTTGAGTGTAATACATACTGAATTTGGAGAGCGACTCTGATGCTTGACCATGAAAGGAGGTGGTGTGTGTATGTGTGTGTGCGCGTGTGTGTGCGTGCGTGTAGATGAAGGAAACTGATATGCATGCTCTCCCTGACCTACAGCAGGGGGTTCAGAGGAAATGGGGCATACACTGAAGGGAAACCTGACTTGCCTCCTACCTCATATAACCTCAGCATCACTGCTGTGTGATGGACGTGTTGGTCGTTTCTTAAAAGTACGCATTACATACTTAAAAGTATTGAGCTGAGTTGGGAACGCTTGGGAACATTCTGACCAAAGCAGATCGGAATCAAACGCTACTGTTTGGGTCTACTCAATCTTTTTTCCTTCCTGTGTAGTATTCATACTTTATTGGTTCATTGTTTAAAGCCCAGTCATGTTTCTCTACATGAAAGGCAAAGCCGCTCTGTCTGCTCCTTGACCGCGTTTTGATTAATAGCCTTCGGTTTATGTTTTCCTCCGATTAGTGTGTTTCCACAGCACTGCCCTCTCATTTTTGTGAGCCGACACAATTAAGATGGAAGTCTCTTATTGGAAAAGAAAAGAAAGCCTTCGAGGTTGGATCAAACGTGAGTGCAGAAACACGATGAGTGACAGGCGACAGCCCGAAACAGGCGCTTCCAATTAGCGCGTAGGAAGAGTAAACGCACCGAACTCTAATTAGATTACATAGCAAGTGAAGGCGAGATCTCCCACGAGCCTGGGTTACGTTCTTACTCTTATTCAGCTTTAACAACGTGTGCATTGCTTTGAAGACAGACCATAACGTCTTGAATAAATAAACTCAAATCTTTCATCTAGGACTACACGGTAATGGCCAATAATAATAATAATAATAATAATAATAATAATAATAATAATAACAACAACAACAACAACAACAACAACAACAGCAGCAGCTCGATACTGAAATCACAAATATTTATCATAATTATTCAGGCAATTTAGAAAAAAAATAGGCTACTTAGTCAAATGTAAATAATTAAATTAATACATCATCTTGGAAATGAATAAATATCAACCAAATGGACAGCTCACAATTTTTAATGCATCAGGGCCAATACAATCCAATATACAAGGTTAGCCAATTACACAGTCAATTAAGATTAATAAAAGAAGAAGAAAAAATGTGCTAAATATTAGGCATAATTTTATCCTTGACAGAGGTTGTTCATCACTCTTCATCAAGACCTGTTTTGTGTTTCATATCGAACACTAAAAAGGGGAATCCACAGATTTCCCAGAAATCTTAACGGCACACGATCCTGTTTATACATGCTTGCTTCATTAGTCTTGAGTTGCAGGATTATATCCTGATGTTATATCAGAATCCAATCCAATAATTCAACCCGCTTCAGGAGGTCTGACAGACATTTTCGCCATTTTAAGTGTAAATGCAATCTCTCCAAGCCCCACTGAACAACCAAAAGCCCTCCCCATATAGTACGTATAGTACGCTTTAAGGAAATTAAAAACGCCACTCAAAATCACCATCTCTGACGCGGCAACTGAAAATGAAGACCGAAATCACAGGACGTCAGATGCTACGAGCATGCAATAGCACGATCGTATTTCGATCTGGTTAACCATCTGACGACTAGCATAAATGGTTACAGTCTTGTCAGGATCCGACAGGCGAACAGGTCTAAACAGGGTTTGTGAGTTCATGTAATACTCACAGCTCCTCTGTTGTTCTTTAGCTCTCCGTGGCAGCTGAGAATGCGAGAGCTGTCGATCAGAAGGTCTCTCTGGCTCTCCTCCAGGTAGAGCAGACGCTCTTTATAATAACGGCACTCCGACTCGCCCGTCTTGATGTTGATCTCGGCCACGATGCTCTGGATCATGTGGATCTGAGAGGGAAAACAGACTGGGTCAGGTGGTGGCTATGAAAAGGCAGTGAAAGGAAACCTGAAGCGATTTTACTGGCAAATGGAAAAAGGAAGAAAAACATTCAGATATAATCAAAAAAAAAAAAAAGCTAGCGATTTTGTGTAAACGGTATAAAAGCTTGAACAATAAAGAAGCTTAACATCTGTGTTTTTTTTCTTCTTTGTGTTAAATCGAAAAAGAATGCCAAACAGAAACATTTTCTCTAGTGCTCTCAAACTTTTGGACCCCACTGTGTAATATATATTCTCTTTCCATGTGGAGTGGTTATACTTACAGCCTCGTCCAGATGCTGCCGATCCGGGTGGTCGTTAGGTGTGTGTTTGAGAATCTCACGTAGCAGCAGTGGATATTTGACAAGCCGGCTGCGTGGGATGTCCAGAAAGTTCCACAGGTCCAGTTTGCGACTGAAGGGCGACTCCAGACAGCGCTGTAGGAAGTCGTGTACTCGGTGGTCCTGCTTTTTATGGTCCAGTAAGGCTTTTGCAGCCACCTGGTTACTGCAGTAGCTGTTGTAGGAGTCCAGACAGGGCAGCTGCGATGGAGAAAGAAAACGGGGTAATGTAATAAAGCCGCTTTGCTATTTGAAGCCGGCGTCTGTCGTTTCTAAACAGCGTTCATGGATGTAATTTGATTTGCACCTATTTATAAGGCATCCCCACCACTGCAAGTTCATAGCCAGTGCTTTCGAATCGTGGTGGTTTATTTATTGTCCCAGAGATCAAGGCATTGATCTACGAGGTTTAAAAGACAAAAACAATTTTATTTCGCCTTTATGCCATCCATCTGGACTGTAAACTGAGTGGCCAAAAACATGTGCAGGTTAGATAACTAGCCTTTGGCTAAGCTTGGGTCTTACAGCAGACCTTGCAGCTGCACCTCTCCTCTCTTCTTCTCTCCTGTCTTCTCCATAAGCCCAGGCCTGTCTCCTACAAAGTTCTGAACAAATGCTACCACACCGGTGTGATGAGATAATAACCAGAGAGCGGCACTCAGAAAGAAATGCCTTCAGCTGACCTGTAATCAGTCAGCGTTATGGGAACAGCTGTGCATTCCTACAGCAGGTAAAAGGAGGAGCAGGATGCAGTTTAAAAAAAAAAAAAAAAAAAAAAAAAGGGATTTCACCAAAGTGAGTGATGAATTAACAGGCTGTTAAATATCAGATCAATCCCTGTGCATTACATTGTGGACACGTGGTCATCTCTGGCTGGATGCATGTCTCGTTTACGTCCTTTGGGTCTTTAAACATCTATAAATGTCATTTCTGACGTACAGGCTCAGAAATGTTGATACCGTTTGGTCAGAAGCTGTTGAGTAGTTTTATATAACAGTAGCTCGGACAATAGTTCTGGCCGCAACAAGCTCTTTATAATATGTTAGTTGATATGATGTTTTCTGCAAGCAGATGTTTATTTAGCATCTCTGAAAGAGTCTCCAGTGTCGGAGGTAAAGCAGTGACTAAAGAAGTTTTCCGACAATTATCTTTTTAACTTCAAGAGAAAGAAAAAATTGAAACTGCCAAAGGAACAACTGTTTATAGCTGTTATAATGTAAGTGACAGATGTTCCACAACATTAAAGGTAACTATAAATGGATGAAAAGTACATGTTGGTCTTTAATAAACAGCAAATTGTAAACCACTGTCAAACTGCTGTGGTAGAACATGAATAATAAACATCACATCACATCACCCTGTCGTTGATTATTTTCCAATAATAGCACATCCCAAAATGATTTACTCCTTATATAATACACACCCCATAATCTGTGCAATATGAATTTGTATACAATATGTATCTGTGAACATTTCTTTAATGAGCTCCTGATACAAAACATCACGAAACAAGATGTAAAAGAAACACTGCTCTTTACCGAGGCCACCCTGTGTGTGAGAGAGAGCGCAAGCTTCTTCTGAGGCGAAGCAGCATTGAGAAATGTTTACATGGTTAGGCAATATCCACTTGATGGATATTCCCAGCGCAAACGGTCCTGCTGTGGAAACCCTTCTTGGACAGATGAGGGTTGAAGGAAATAATCAGAGGTAACAGCTACATTCTTAAAACCGTCCTTCTCTGGCAAGCATTGTTCTCTGTTAGCGGTAAACAGGAAAGGACAGCCATGTAGGACAGCAACAACTTGACGCAAGAGATGGACAACGCAGATAAATCACAACCTGGAGCTTAGGACCGGAAAAAGGTGTACAAGTTATACCATAAAACGAATATATGGAAAGGAAGCACAAAGCAATATATGTTTCAGGAAGGAAAGTTCATACGTGACGTGAAGTCACGCGGTAATTGAAATCTAACTGAAAGCCGTTCTAAATGGTGCCAAAACTTTTACTCATCAAGAAATCCAAATTTTTGGAATGAAAGCCACCAACTTTTTTTCCGTCCATTTTCTCATAAACTGTTGTGTGGTAGATGGATGCATTTGCATATTAAAACCTGATAGGCTCTTATATTGTCATTATTACATATTATGATAACTACCTGTATTAAAATTCAGATTTTTCTGCAAGATTCATCACATTTTGAACCCTGAAACGATTTAATCATAATAAAGAAGTACACAATTTTGTGCGAGTTTAAAAGCATGCCTTAAGGATGGATTCGAAGATGCATGAGAAATCTCATGAACAGGTATTTTTTTCCCCCTGAAACGCTTTCACAGGACACTTCGTAAGAATAATGTTTGTGTGTATGAGGAAAAATAAGCAGAGCTTTGGCTCTCTACCATGTGAGTCAATATTTATTTACTTGCAAAACGGATCCATAATTACTGCTTTGTTTGACTTGCTATGCACAACTTTTTTTTTTTCTTTCATTTTTTTTTTTAAACTGAAAATGTCCCGAGTAGGACAGGTCACTAATATACACAAATAAATTCAACAACCGGCCATTTTTAACGCTTCCTCATATCCTAATCATCGAGACGAACGATGCATCAAATGAGCCACTTTACAAAACTACATTAGGTTAGATTTGTACCAAAATCAAAACAAACATAGGTTTGGGCCACTTTTAAAGGCTATCTCGTTTCATTTCTTAATGGAGCACTTGGAGAACAGTCAAATAAACCAGCTAAACACGGCAGGTCTGTCTAGAATCATGTTCGAACACTGAACGTTGCTCAACAGCCTGAACGGAAAAAAAAAAAAAGCCGATACGTTTTCCTGTAACGCACAGAAATGCAAACAGACCTGAAGCTTTGAATAGCAACATTGGACAGGACAGAGCTGTCGAGTGAGATTAATAGAGTAGAGCTCTGAAAGCAGTGACTACCCCCCATCTCTCATCCTTTCAACCCCACACAGAGCTGCACTCTGTTTGAAACAGCCCTTATCAGCGACTTATAGGTCGCTGGTTAAAAGGACATCAGAGATTGTGATGCTTGGACGACCTGGATGATATGTAAACTTTATGAAATCACGTTTTACTGAAGTACTGGCGTAGGGTCAAAAGACCTTGCTGTGTCTCTGCTTTTACACGGAACTAACGCACACCGCTGATTGTATGACTTATGAGAGTATTCCAAGTTCTTAATGATGGCATGATAACACTGAATAAATAAGCATCACAGACTGCTGAGAAACCACCACACTTTAGTCCTCCCACACACTCGCTGCTTGGAGAAGTCACTACTCCTCCAGCTGAACGCCAAGCCAAAAAAAAAAAAACCCTCCATGTTACTGGCTGTACCAAGATGAAATACAGTCATTTTAAGATATCACGGTGGTAAATAACCAGTCGGTGTTCTAGCCTGTGTGCTTGTGTGTAAATAGTCACATTATTAGGTGTGTTTCCACCAGTGGAACTGTTTTTAGTTTTAGGGCCAGGTTTTCATGTTTTCACATAAGTGGTGAGTCGAAAGGATTGCAAGGTGTTATTATTTACATACGATTCTCCAGTCCCTCCAGGATTTCTGCGATTGCAAAAGCGAACCTAAAAAATCAAGCAAATTCCACAATATTCTGAGGAGCTTGCCATTTTTCAAAACTACCGCAGATTTTCCGCAGATTTGGGCCGAGACGCGTCGTGTGATGTCATCACAACGCACGTTCAGCCAAAGCCCTCTTCGATTCATGTGTGTCGAACATGAGTACAGCTGAAAGGTCTCATTTACCAACAAACATCACTGTGAAATAATTTCGTGCGATTGCAATTTCGCCAATTCAAGTAGTTTTCTGCCAAAAAAAAAGAAAGAAAAGAGAAAAGCACCAAAAACTATGCAAGTTGCATCGCACGTTTTGTAAAAGAAAGCATTTTTGGCCACAATAATCACAAAATAATAACTCCCCGAAATCCTGTACGGACTGCTCCTAATGACACAAATGCAAATAGATGCAAGAATTTTCATTGTTAACATAATATTCACACAACAAACAAAAAACCTTTATGTGTCACATAATGCTCATTTCACAGAATTACCATGGTTCCCTCCATTTGATAGAACTAGAAACCGTATAGTTCTTGTTCAGAGGAGTTCCAGTACCTTTAATTTCCTTAATATTTGGCACAAAAATAGTTGTTTCAGCAAAAAGGGATGGATTTAGCGACCCCGTCCATGTCAACTTGCCCTAAGTCATACATCAAACTCAGTTTTTCCACACAAGGAAGGAAGATGTGACTGCAGTGAAAACCCTTTGGCTCGATAATCAGCTGCTGTTGTAAACACGTTACATGGGTACCTCTGCTGCTCCTTTACCACCCATCACAACAAAGCACTGCAGACCAGAACTAAACCAAACCAATTAATAAAATCTTACCCAGTTCACTAAAATGTGTCCCACGTGGTCTGTAGAGCCATCGGGTTTCCTGGCCTCTCTGAGTCGACTCAGCAGATCTACAAAGCGAGACAGGAAGAGCAGAATTATGGCCAGTTTGGGGTTTTGACTAAAGGGTGCTGGGTTTAAAAAGAACTATGACAGTTACATGAGGCAGACAACTTCATGCAGGGCCGAGTCTCACCTTCGTGCAGCGGGATGAGGGAATCCAGGGTGCCGAATATCTGATTGAGTTCATGTTCTGTCATAATGGAGAGCTTCAGCATAGGGTCATGGTAGGCCTGCAGTTACATCACATAAGTATTAGCCGGGCTCAGAATCTGGCACTTGGAAAAGTACTCTGGAGCGGTCTTAGCTGGAGCGGAATTATGAAACCGCTAAGAATATGACCCAGAAAAACATGTGCAGCTAAGGGTCATCTTGTCCTTAAAATAAACAGATCAAGTAACACTAAGGGAAAGGCACTTCAGAAGTACAGCGAGTCACAAATTTGACCTGACTGCAAAATACTAATATAATATAATTTTATATATATATATATATATATATATATATATATATATATATATATATATATATATATATATATATATATATATATAAATAAAAGGGTGTTCTCATGTGCTTCCTTGAATCCAAGACTTCCCTTTAACCCCCTGTGGAGCGTGTGACCCTGTTCTCTGAACAGTAATCGGAGCCAAGGTTCCCACAGAGGGGGTTTAACTCGGTGTTTATATGGTGCGTGAAGTGAGCAGGAAAAGGCCACTAATTGGAAAAGCAGAGCTAACCTTTTTGGCCAGCTTGAGGTCTTCAATCAGGTCCTGCTCTCCTTGAGACAGCTCAAAAATGGCCTGAAGAAAGAAGAGAGGCAAGCTTGGTAATGGCATTTAGAAATAAAGCCTAGAGGAAAGAACGCTCACAACAATTGAAGGTTCACATTCTGAAAAGGTGTGTGTCAGGAAATTATGAAGGTGTAGGATAGGAAGCATATGACTAGTAAGGGAAAGAACAGTTCAGGGGAAAAGAAAAGCTGTTTTGTGGAATAAAATCACATTTAAGCTGCTTTGCGCACTTCTGCATACTTTGAGTGTGGGAAGAAACCCCACAGGACCCTCTCGACCTTTGAAACACTCAATATTTCCCTATAGACAGCTGCTCCCTGTTATCCACACCGCATCCCGGAGACTTTGAAGTTTGCATGGCCGCAGAGTAAGAAAGCGACTCGATCTGGAACGAAGGTGGGGGGGGGCTACGACACGAACGAGTCTCCCATGTTTCAAGCAGGACTAATTTTTACTACCAAAAAAAGCAGTGGCTTATGCTTAGACAGCTATGATTGCATGCGTGGACAAGTTTAACACAAGGGAGCAATGAGGAGAAGTCTTTAAAACCCTCAACGCCCTCCGCCACACACTTCAACAACTGCTAGGTTTCAGCCTACCGTGTGTTTTCCATGTGAGCTTGCAGGGTATAATTTGTACTGGGATTAGTGGACTGGAACTCAGAGTCGGTGTCGGCCTCCAGGGTTTACCTCAGGGTTTGTGCGTTTCGGCTTTGTCTGCGTTTCATGTCTAAGGTTTGTTGAAGGTCTTGTTTAACCGGCCATTAGGAATTCAGTGCTTAATAAAGAATCTTAATCTGTCTTGCTGTATGAAAGTCTGGCTGATTAAGAGGGTGACAAAACAATTAACAAATCAAAAATATATATTCCCATTTGTTCGCACCAGGGCCGAACTGGTATATCGGATGTCTCTTCAAAAGTTCTATTAAAACTACGTTGATCGACATAACGCCATTTTGAACGAACACTAATTGTGTTCTAGCTCGTTATATTATCGTTATCTTACGACCATGTCTTACCTCCTGCCTTTTTATCTCTTTAGAGGACAGCATCTGTCCCAGTCCTACATCGAAGGTCTCGCTCCACAGCTTGCTGTCTCTGCGCTTGGTGTTGGCCGCCGGTGCCTGTCTGCTCCATGGCCGAGGAGGCATGATCTCCGTCCTGCTTTCGCTGCGGAAGCTGATGGAGCGCTGCAGGGACGGGGGGGGGGACGAGGAATTGTGATAATAAATCAATAGGTCATAAATCAACAGGGATTAGTGTTACAACATCTAATGTACCGTCTCCTCAACTGTAGTGATATAACGAACGTATCATCCATTTAAGTCACATGAGTAAGAACATGGCCTGATGTTTCGCAAAATAAAAATAAAATATCCCAGATTGCGTTCTTGCTCATCGTAGCTTGGGCAACTCTGTGAGGTTAGTCAAAGACGGTACAGACTGTCTGCAGAGACAAAAAGTCCAGCATTGCTCCAAAAGGCTCAACCAGAAAAAAATTGACAGATAACAAGAAGATCAAGGCTGAATGTTCTTTTTCTAGTTGATAAACAGCCTGCTGCATCAAGCACCACATTAATAACTCGATAAATATCGCCGTCAAGGAATAAACGGCTCTCTGTGTTTTGGTTTGGTTTTAACTCTCTGCGCCAGTTTGCTCCGAACGTCTGTCAAAACACAGCGTTCGCTTCCTCCGGCTTCACAGAACAATGGCACGAGTGAGGAGCTGGCGAGAGCCAGACAGAGCGAAAACACGGGAAAGCCTGTGATGAATCACCGGCCTGTTCTCAGTGCTCCAGTCACACTCTGCACACAGAGACACTCTCTGCGTCCTAACCCTAACCCAGACGTGCAAAACCAACCTCGGCCTGTCTCGTTTCCTGTCCCGGGCATCGGGCCTGCTTTTCCCAAGCCATACACTTTCCCCACTTCTGTCGTCTCTTTCTCTTTCTCCTTTTCTTCCACCTCTCTCTGAGCCAGATGGGCTGGGGCATGCCTACCTTCTCCACAGCCCCTACTCAATCACACAGCAACAGCTGCTACCACAAGTCTGGCTCGAGGGCTCAGGCACAGCTCAACTCCAGAAACATAAAAAACAAGCCAGAACCTCTGAATAATATAGAATCTTTTTTTTTTATTTATTTAAAAGTTTTTTATTTTTAAATTTAAATTTGAAATAACATCTATCAAAAGATAGAGGACAGTAAACACGGAAACCCTACTAGAACTCAGAGGAACGTCATGGCTGCCTCTGTGCAAAAGCATGCTTTATGTTATTATTTATCACTAAAGACAACCAAGACCCACCTATATTCACAGGAAGAGGCCATTTGACTGACATCGCAAATGGCTAACCACAAAGTTTTGGAAGTACATAGACATGGAACTTTGGAAAGCCGGTCAGACTCCATACTTTAAGATTTTTAGATACTCTGTGGGCTGAGACTAGGTTCTGTGTAGGGTTTGCAACACAGAGCCATGATTTACATGACACTGACATTTGAACTGCTCAATTTTAGGGCAAGTTACTTACTTATTACGGTAGAGTTGCCACCTCACAGCTCTAGAGTGAGCGCCTGGTTCGATCCTGAGCTCGGGTTATTGTCTGGCTAAAGCTGATGTTCTCCCTGTGTCCCAGTTTCCTCCAGGTTCACTGGTTTCCTCCCAGCTCCCAAACTATTGCAAGTAGATGGACTGACTAACTCTAAATTGCCCATTGACATGAATGTGTGTGTGTAGGAAGGCTTATGAAAGAGAAATCTGCATAAAGAAATCCGAATGACTGGCTCTTGTAAATTCCTCAGATCAATCCAGTGAAATGGGTCGTCTCATGTCCCCTGAATCCCCAGTTGTTGTAACTAGGACAGGGATTCTGATTCAGTCGTGTTTGTGAAAATGGAGGGAAAACCTATAATCGCTGCCTCGTTTTTTCCTCAGTTTTGTTACATTATAAAAATACATTCTGTAAATACACCCATCCACCGCTTATCCTACACAGAGTCGCGGGGGAGCCTGGAGCCTATCCCATGGAACTCCGGGCACAAGGCGGGAGACGGGGTGCCAACCCATTGCAGGGCACAATCACACGCTACAGACAATTTGGAAATGCCAATCAGTCCACAATACATGTCAGGGGAAGGAAACCACTAAAGCACGGGGAGAACATGCAAGCTCCGTGTACACAGGGTGGAGGCGGGATTCGAACCCCCAACCCCCGGAGGTGTGAGCCAAACATGCTTAACCACTAAGACACCGTACCCCCTCTTTGTAGGAGCCCCCCCCCCAAGGTCACGTCCTCAAGCAACACTAGCATATAACTTCATGTGTAATATTGTGTTGTGTCTGCTCGACATAAACAAGTGCAGTACCTGCAGCGTCTGTCCGATACGCTTCAGTGGAGCAGCTTTCACCGGTGGGATGAGGTTAGCCAGCGAGGTGACTCGAGACAGAGGCTTCGCTCGCTTGTTGCTAGGCTCCTGCAAACACACAGAGCAATGTCATTAGAAAAGAAATGTCACCACACACTCAAGATGCCACATACAGACAGCGCAGAACAACCTTCTAGTTTATCGAATGTACTGAAGACTGTTACACTCAAACACAGTAGCCAGTTTTTTTATTCATGCTCATGCCCTCAAGGATATGGGATGTTAATCAGCCTAAATAGTGGCAGAGTTGAGAGACTGTCGGCTGGCATTCACGCCAAGGTCATAAACCCCTCCAAGGATTCTGTCGAGATGCCAGACACGCCATGTCAGTCAGAAATCACTGATCGAGGTGACAGACATTCCTGTTTCCCGGCATTCTGCTCAGATCGCTGTTTTTGGGACGAGGGAAGCATCAGCCTACTCCGTCTTCACATTATATTAATTTTATACCCCAATTCTCAGTTGGGATTGGTCAGAAAGTGCTAACCGATTCATTTTCTTTCCATCATTCAGATCACAGGTTTATATTAACGCGCTTGTTCTAATATCATTAACGTTTCTATACGAACAACTTACAAAGGGTCCATATGAACAGATTTTAAAATGGCTTTATGAACGGGTTTTTCTGACACACAATAATTCTTTACAGTGGGTTTGTTTTATCTTAAGTCCAAGACAGAAAACAAAGAGAAAGGCTGTTTTATAGCTGCTGTAAAGGTATGTGATAACATTAAACACGACCATAAACAAATATAAAGCATAATATACCATTCTTTAATGAATAAATTGTATTGTTTTATTCCTTATACAGCCATAACATTAAAACCACCTGCTTAATATTGTGTAGGTTCCCCTTGTCGAGACCTACACATGGACTCCGGAAAGACGTCTGAAGGTGTGCTGTGGAATCTGGCACCAAGAGATTAGCTTGTTATTATTCACTTCACCTGTCAGTGGTTTTATTATTATGGCTGATTGGTGTATATCTAATGCATTAAGATGTAGTATTCTAAATCAAGCAAAAAAAGTCATTTATGTCTAAATCTTCCAAACTAACCCCATGAAAATGTCTCACTCACTCTTTCGCTAACTCACTCACTTGCTCACACTCCCTCTCGCACACTCGCTCGCTCACTTTCTCTCTCACTCATCTCAGTGACTTGGTTGTACTCATTCTCATAGCAATACAATCACCCTTGGTGATAGAACAATTTATAGGAATCATGTTTTTAACTGCTTTGTCACTCTGTGCAACATTACTGCAGCTCTTACATTAAGACAAGCATCTCTCAGAGCCTTCTGCATGTCCACGAGTGTCCGATACCCAAGATGACTGCAAGGCTTTTAGCCGTCACTGATGCATGAAAACGTACAATTACATGCGTGTTTTATTCTTACAGAGCGAGCGCAGATATCAATTACACCTGACCTTCCTGATAAAGAGCTCCGATTAGGAGCGGGTGGTACGACAAAAAAAAATCATCGTGGAAAGCTTTTCCCAACGCGTGCAATGCAACATGATATTCATGATAGTCTTGCAAAAGCATAAATGCCATTGAAACATAAAACACCTCGGTGTGACAAAATGAACAGAACTGAAATTCAATGAACTTTTTTAAAACCTACCAAAACATTATTTAACAAGGAAGATGAAAATACTCCAATCAGAAAGCTACTTCCAATCAGCTACTTATTACTAAGGTGACGTAATATCGATATGGTGATAAATTGTGTCACAATAATCTGAGATAGCAGGAATCACAATATCTTTTTTATGACTTTTATAGTAACCATATAATTTTATTTATGTCATTGTTTTATCTGATTACGTAATGTTATTACGAACATAAACCAGAACATTACGTTGGGGTTTTTTTTTTTTTGGCAGTTTGTTAGCAAACCTATATATTTTGATACATATTGTGTATTGTAGAAATACTGTAACTTTAGTTGCCGTGATATAATATTTTCGTCACATCGCACACACTCCTAGTTAAGTGTAATGGCCCAAACGTGTTAAACAGTACAGAGAACACCTGCAATGCTCAATACAAACAATTGTGATGCAATTTACTGTCATATCATATCACAGATGTCTCTGTTATTCTGATATTCAGAATCAATCCAGAAGCTCCATTAACACCCAACAGTCCTAAGTGGGGTCGAACTGGAAAGATATTTGGATGACATTTAGTAGGGTTCTGCAGAACTTAAAAAAGCAGCACGCTTATCTTGGGCCAAAACATTCTAGCAGTTCTAAAATATCAGACTTGTACAGTACATATATCTTAGCGATGCAACAGAATGAAGAACTGCAGCACAGATATACGCCTGACACGAGGTGCAAATCACTCGACCTTTACAACACGCAGCCAACGTGACCCTGTGCATCAAATTCAGAAGATATAGAGCCAAATTAGTTACACCCAGGTCCGGGTCGTAACTCACGGCGAGCACTAAATCCTGACCGGGTTATTTGCTTAAGCCTCAGAGTTTCCTTATATGTGTTATTAGCCCGTGAGGGGGGGTAAAAAAAAAAAAAAAAAAAACAAACAAACAAAAAAACCTCATATCAGCTTTATCACAACTACTAAATGTAATTTCTTATATTGAACTGATCAATGAACATCATGTACCATGGGAAGTTCTGCTATATTGTAAGCATAGTTAATCAGTACATACTTTAAATTTTTTTAAAAATCTCTGAAAATCCACGGTGATGGTCAACGCCGGAATCTTCATCATCTTCCCCATTAAAACAGGAAGACTGGATTCCACACGGAGCCACAGACTTAATCAGAAATTCCTGCTTTCCTAATTAGCCATTTAACCAGGAGGCACTGTGGTAGGAAGCACACCTTTAATAAGAGTAGTTACACCTTAAACTGAGGCACAATGTTGTTGTTGTTAAGTTCCAAAAAAGAAAGTCGAATGACGCAATGTCTGCATTTGCAGCTCCTGTTATCACTTACATTACAGCAGCTATAAATAGTAGTTCCATCACCAGCCTCTCTTCTTTCTCTCTATAAATTAATAAGATTAAAAATCAACAACAACGAAAAAACGCAGCTTGTCATGTTGAAGTGAAACAGGAAAGCGCAAATTCCTGTGTCCTGAAGACGTTCCTGAAGAGATAACGTGGTGGGAAATGTACTGATTGTTAAACACTGACACTGGAGACTCCTTCCATACATTTTAAATAATTGTATCCTTACATTAAAACGCCACCATGTTAGATTATGTAAATCGTTCGGCATAGAATTTCAATGAGCTGTTACTATGGAAACGATAATGCATTAATATAAACCCGTGATTTGCCTGCGAGTTGCTGTTATAAAGGATTTAATTCACAAAAAAATGATCTTTGATAAAGTTTTGTTTTCAATTATGTACATTTTCTGTGAAACCACTTAAAATAAACTAAATAATGGAAAAAAAAAATTTTTTTTAAGATGCTTGTATATTTCCTGTGAATTTCCACAAATTTCACAAAATGAGATCATTTGATGATTTATAAAAGGGGGGATGGGTATGTTTGTAACACCATGAAGCACAGTCTGCGTTTTCCACTTATCTGAAAGTCCCATCCTTTTCCTGTTTGACTAATACTTTCAGTGGGGTGACATTGGGAGTGCTCAGATACGAACAAGATTCCTGAAATAGAACATGGAGCGCTTACTGTACTCAGGATACCCCATTGTTAAGCAACTCATCTGAGTCATTAAATGTCACCCCAACCACCCATACACCCCCCCGGCAATTCCCAGAAGTCTTCTATTCATCAGACTTTACATCAGTGATAAAGTCAAAGCTTCTACTAGATTATACTAATTTATAAATTATATGTTTAATTAGACATTCTCAGGAAGACCTTTAGTTGAAGTTTGTTAAAGTAAAAAGTGAAGAATTGAAAAAGTTCATGTATGTAGAATTTTTTTTCTGAATCGAGTATTTAAAAAAAAATAAGCATTTCCACAAACAAGCAGAATGTAGGAAAAGCAGTGAGGAGCCTCAAAGTCTCCTTCTTAAGTTGCCAACGGTGTGCAAAGCTTCACCAGTAATCCAAGCATCCATCAGTCCATCTTTATACTGTTTATCCTACACAGGGTCGAAAGGGGGGGGGGGGGGGGTTGGGGCTGGTGCCTATCCCAGGGGACTCGGAGCACAAGACAGGACACGCCCAAGATGAGGTGACTTCACGCACACACATTCACACACTACAGACAATTTGGAAATGCCAATCGGCCTACAACGCATGTCTTTGAACTGGGGGAGGAAACCCCCAAAGCACAGGGAGAACATGGAAACTCCACGCACACAAGGTGGAGGCGGGATTCGAACCCCCGACCCTGGAGTTGGGAGGCATATGTGATTCTCCTGGTCAGTGTGCCATTTCATAGTGTTAATGTCTTAATTATTATTCTTATATAGTAGAAACTGTTATAATCTTTTTTTAAACTTCCACCAGGAGGTATCCAAACCTTTGACTGGTAGAATACATACAACTTTACATGAGGACTGTTCAGAAGTTATGACGCCAAACACTAATTTGCCTGGAGAAAAAGCCATTTCACTTGAGAGTGAAAGGATGCAGGAAGTAAAAAAAAAATAGTCTTCATCCTCAGTAGCAGTTGATTCTGCTTTGTGGAAGTAGGTGGACTTTTTCACTGTGAATCCATTAACCATGGAATGTTGAAGCAATCGAAAACAAGATGGCGGCTTTCTTTCAGGGGAAAAAAATTATAGAGGAACCGCTAATTATTAAGAAACTCTTGCACTAGTGTTTGACCTTTCTATTTACTTGAGTCTCTTGTAGTGACCGCTACTGTTGTCGCTTGTGGGTGTACACTGTCCAATGGAGTATAATAAACTACTAGCTACATACGCTCACCAAAAAGTTAATATTCCAAGCATGTAATGTCTCTGTACACATTTAATGAGATAAGATAAATCATTGGTTATACGTATTGCTGTGCTCTGTGTCATCTATTGCTTTTGTTACTCGCTAGTGTGAACGTAGGATTAGTCTTCGAGTTAGAAAAAGAAAACCCTGTGACATAGTGTAGGTTCCTATTTTGATTCATTTAACAGTGCAAGTATTCTGCATACAAAAACAACCAGGATGACTGTACTAGGGAAGTGGTAGCTCAGTAGTCTATTGATCAGAAGGTCATGAGTTCATATACCAGCACTGCCAAGCTGCCACTATTGGGCCCTTGAGCAAGGCCCTTAACCCTCAACTGCTCAGTTGTATAAATGAGATAAACGTACGTCACTCTTGATAAGGGCTTCTGCCAAATGCTGTAAATGTAAATGCACGCTCTTACGAGTGCACGGTAACTCTTCTACAGCAAGACGCGTGTGGAATTTTAATGCCCACCATAAAACTCTCCGAAATCAAACGGCCACCTTGCATCAACGGGCGTGTGTGGTCAGACCGGACTTGTGCCCTGAGAAGCATTCGAATAACGCGTCCACAAAAAAACATTGCTATAAAAACCTTGTGACCGAGTCAAACAAAGCAGCAGTTTGGCGCAGGATCTGGGGTTCGAAAGCATTCCGTGTGGTTATATGGATCACAGACGGGCTACCATATGTGTTTTCACGAGACGTTTGGCCTGGCAGTGCTGGTATTAACATGAAAGCTTCAGCTCGCAGAAGACGACTGATTTTAACCGGGCGCTTTTTTCTGCTGAAAGAGGGAGTCTAGCTCTGTGTGGGAACAGATGAATCATAGCAGCAGCTGGGTGGAACACCACCAAAACTGCTATTAGCCAGCAACCAGGAACAAACTTTCACTTTCACACATATATGCGAGAGATGAAGAGATTATGAAGACGCGTATATATCAACAGCTGACAACAAGGCCGTACGATGAAGCATGATTTACGGTGAAGGGCTCCACTTATTCAAGTGAATGAAGAGGTGAAGCGGTTTCCATTGCTGGGTAATGAGGAAGTCTGTTTACTGAGAAGTTTCGGCCGCGGCTATATCGAGTTTCGCGGCTGCCCTTGCGATACAGTGGCAGCTGATGAATAGAGCCGATTCTGCGAGGGCTGATAAACACAGGAGGGAACTAAACATATGAACAGCTCTTTTCACAATCATCACCCTGAGGTAATGTTTTATCATTGTGGTACATAAAGCCGGGTACCGAGTGCCACACAAATGCATGTCTACGATTCGGTCCCAGGTGGATTATAATCACCACTTAGACCACAGTGCTGTTGAATTCTCGATTCTGATTGGACGGCTAATTCACAGAGACTTGTAGGGCGGACTCTACACGTAAACAGATTTTTTTTTTTTAAACAACCATTTTGTAGTCGTTGATAAGGTGACGTTTTCTGTGAGGGGAAGTTTATTTAAAAGTCTTTTATGTTTATGTTGATCAATTTCCTTTTCCAAGAGTTCAGGACACTTCATGAGTAAGAATCTGTGTATAAATTTTGCTTTAAACAAGAGTTACAAGAGCAGCTGGCATTAACTCGAGCATATGTTTTGCAGTAGCTAGCTCTAGCTCTATTAGATTGCTATATTTTAAATTTCTTGACACAGCTAAAGAGTTAACACAGTGGTTGAACGAAAATATCTACTATATGACAAATTATAATGACATTTTAAGGTCGCAGTATATGGTGGACTCAAACAGACTAATTGAGGTTTTTGTCTTCGTTTTCTAACTAATGATGAAAATCTGATCTATTCAGCACCGGACAAATAGTATTAGTGATTCGTTGCAGCAAAAATAAAGTGTCTCCTTTGTTGCCTATCTAGGCATCTAAAAATCGATGTACAGCTCCGGATACACTTGTGGCCGTGTTAAAAACATAAAACCTCTACGCATCTTTCAACAGAAGGATCAATTCGTCGAATGCTGATGTGACTTTCTCAATCATTCAGCTGCTGTTCAAGCCTTTAAATTAGATGATGACACTGTGGGCTGTAAAATCAATGTGACTGCAACACACACACACACACACACAGCTTGACTTTGAAAAGTTTACAGCCCATTCTTTAGTGGCAGGCCGGGCTCTTCGGTGTAAAGTGATCCGGTGATCAGAGGGTGATCCCCCTGTGAAGGCCTCGGTCGGCGCACTCTGAAGTGATCTAACGACAAACTCACATGTTCAGACAGATGTGAGTAAGCCGTGACTGCCTTGTGCACCAACCCTATTCATCCACAAAACACATCCCACAACATCACACACACGCCTGAGTCAGACTTCAATCTGAATGCTGGTTTTTGTTTTCCGTCAAGATTCAGGAAGAAAAAAAAAAAAGGGAAAAGTATGCGCCAAAGCAGCAAACAAGCCTATCTTTTCTTTTCTCTTGTTCTTGTCACAGGAGCTTGTCTTATCACACTCGATGATATCTCTCGTGTGCCACTTGGCTGAGTTTTGTCACACCTTTAGACTCTTCTGGCTGATCAATAATCCAGCACGAAGATCGATCTGTGTTACATGACACGCTCTGAGCATGTGAGACGTTCAGGTTCTGACATTGGTTTCAAGAGACAAACTTGTTGAAAATACATGATCAAGGTTTTGAAACTGGGCTTCAAAACAACAAGTCCTGCTCTGACCTAAATATGGCCTCTCAACTCCAGCTCACTGCAAACCTCAATCCCACATGAAAACAAAAAACAAAAAAACATCTGCCACAGGCTCAACTGAGCTCACTCCGGCTATGTTATTACTCAACTTGTACAGTTACACAGGCTTAAATAATACGAGATGTTCGTCATGTTAGTGTGAGACTCAACTGAGGTTTTAAATGTTAAACATAAAACAATGCATCAAGTCTGAGCACCAAGTCTTACAGAACAACACCAGTGTTTCCTGAAATGCTGATTAGGCACAAAATCAGATAGCATCACATGCATGTTTTTTAGGAGCATATTTGCATCAATCAATCTCATGCATGAATGCATTTAGGATATGTGCAATAACGTGCACAATCATGCAGCATGGATGAGAATCTGTTTTGTCATTTAATCGGACATAATGCTGAATCCTTAGATGGTGAGATTTCATTGATATATATATCCACGCGCATTCGCCAGCATTTCATTTGCATGATGATTCTCATCTCATTTCATGTCCCCCGCCCCAAATGTATTTTTGTACCCCACCTCGGCTTCTTTGCTCGCGCTGCTTACCGTCTGCACCTCGAGCGAGCAGTTCGTTCTCTTCACCACCAGGTAAAACGGGTAATCCTTGGCCACCATGCTGTGGCTCTCGGTTGCCGCGTCACAGGAAACGGCGGTTGGATGAGGATAGTCGCAAGCCGACCTCCCAGCCACGGTGCCCGCCAGCTCAGCTCTACGCACGAGGAATCGCAGGGCTCCTGTGCACACACACCGTCCACGAGAGCATCCCGCGCGCGCTGCTGCTGCCGCCGCTCGCGACTGCACGACTGAGAGTGCCGGAGAGCTGTGGCGCGTGCGTGTCAGCCTGTGTGTGCGCGTGTGAGTGAGAGTGTGTGTGCGCGTGTGAATGAGAGTGTGTGTGTCAGAGAGAGAGAGAGCGAGCGAGCGAGAGAGAGAGAGAGAGAGAGCGAGAGCGAGCAGTTAAAAACTCTTCCACGTGGGTGCACAAGCGCGCCGCTCCCTGTAGCCAGTCATTTTGGCTATTCCCCTCAGCACTTACTTGCTACTGTGTGAAGTCTAAATGCAAACTAAACATCGCCTGAAACCCTGAAAAGATGAAAAGCAGCCTAAAAAATGATCATAATAAATAGAATTCCCTCATGATAATTATTCAAATCAAAATCATGTAAACAGTAATGTTAGTAAATAAATAGTTCCCTGACCAAACAGATGTCTATACCGAGTGACATAGCTACTAAATACTACGCTAGTATTGTAGTATGCCTGGGTGGTTGTTTCCCCTCTTCCCAGACCAGTTTCCAAATGTGGGCGGAGTTCCATGGTCCACTCATATAGGTGGGCGGGGCCTCTTGTTCCACATAGACTTTATTCACAGTACATCCATCCATCCATCCATCCATCCATCCATCTTCTACCGCTTACTCCTTTTCAAGGTCAAGGGGAACCTGGAGCCTATCCCAGGGAGCAGCAGCACAAAGCGGGGTACACCCTGGACAGGGTGCCGATCCATCGCAGGGCACAATCACATACATACTGACGCACCCATTCACACACTCCGGACACATTGGACATGCCAATCAGTCTACCATGCATGCCTTTGGACTGGGGGAGGAAACCGGAGTACGCAGAGAAAACCCCCGCAGTACGGGGAGAACATGCAAACTCCGCATACAGATGGCCCCGGCAGGACTCGAACCCCGGACCCTGGAGGTGTATACACAGTACAGTGATAGATTATTTGTAGTAAATTCTATTCATTTATTTATTTTTTAAAACTTTGGGCCCTCAGGCGGCACTGCGTTAAAACAGGCATGATTCTGTAATTGAAATCACTGCATGGGCTCAGAAACCCCTCCAGAACATCCACAAATGCTGGTTATAGCTCCATCATGCAAAGAAGAAGCCATATGTGAATATGGCTCTGGGCCAAAGCTTTTTTTAAAATGGACTGATGCAAAGTGGAAAACTGTTCTGTGGTCAGACTAATCGAAATTTGAAATGGACGCCGTGTCCTCTAAACTAAAGAGGACTAAAGAGGAGAGGGACCATCCGGCTTTTTATCAGCGCTCAGTTCAAAACCCTGCATCTCTGATGGTATGGGGGTGAATTAGAGCCTATGGAATGGGTAGCTTCTACATCTGGAAAGGCACCATCAATGCTGAAAGGTATGTACAGGTTTTAGCGCAACACATGCTTCCATCTAGATTCCTTCCCATCGTTACTTCTGAGAGACTCTGCCTCTCTAATATGCTCTTTTTATATATACACACGAGTAGCGCAGTGGGATTAAGCTCTTGCTTAACCTTTACCTAAAGAGAGCGATGCGGCAGTTCTTTAGCGCTTTAGTCCTTTAGTCTGTTCGGCTCTCTCACCTCGTCATCAGAACGCTCTGCTCAGACAGATCGGCTTCTAAAGCTTCAACTTTTGTGCTAAAATCGGCATTAACGCCATCAAGCTTTTCATTTAGCGGATCGCTAACTAGCTGAGCTGAGTTTCTGCTGTAACTTGCTGTAACTGCGCCATAAAACTGCACTGCATTCTGGACTTTTGAGTGCACAGTTTGCATCAAGCACTACTTTTTAATATGACGATGAGCATCAATGAAAATAGTTTGTCAGCGGTGCTGTGGCCTCAGTAGGTTTCAAAATCCAACAGCTCAGCGTCAGTAAGGTTAACAAGCAATTTGCTGTCAAACTGTTAAAACACTTGGTCAAAATGACCGAACATAAACAGTAGCCCAGCTGCTCCACATGTAGCTGGAACTGTTTTCCAAAACACCGTGTCCCGATTGTACAACAGCTGAAGAGCTTTTGTTTGTAGCAGAAACCATTCGACCCACCATTTCAATTTCCACCGTTAAACTGACACAGACTGTTTGGACTACAGTTTACACACACATCTTCCGGCTGTGGAGTCTAATAACTTCAATGTGTGCAAGCTGGAGAGTGAGACGGACAGAAACCTAGGGAGGGAGCGGAAATAAAACTGGTGTCCATTCATTCACCATTCTGTGAACAAGAACCATCTCTTCGCTTCCTCAGGGCAAAACTAAACTCTGTGCCAGTTGGGGTGCTTTTTTATGATTTGTTAATTGTTGAGAGGGATAGCAAATAATCCTTGTCCCCAGATAGCCCTGCACGGGAGCTCTCGCTCCAGTCGCCGGGAGCAGGAAATCAGTCAGAGTTTTAAGAGCCTTTGTTCTGGCCTGAGGTTCCTGCCATTGTGCAGCTATCAGGCGTGGGGAAGTGTGCTGTACTTAGCTAGGAGTGTGTGTGTGTAGGAAGAGGTCAGGCCTGGTCGCTGGAGCCCCCGGGAAGCATGATGACTGTAAACAGCCAGCTCTGACACTCGCCGTCACTCAAACAACAAGAAACAAAAGGCACTTGGTCCTGACCCGAGGACAAATGGGCCTCCGGATAATTTCCAGACTCTCGGCTGTGATCCAAAACCATTTCTTGAGCGGGTTTTTGTTACGTATGTACTAGTGTTAATCTGAAACTGCTTCACCAGAATCAATGGTGGGACATAATTCTACATAAAAACCAGCATAGCGTATATGATTCATAATTACCTTGCTGCATTCTTTGCAGCATAAGGTAAGAATCCCCTACCGTGGGCAAACTTAACCACACTGACAAAAATCCCCTTCACAGAAATTGCTGAACTTGTTACTTTGTCATTTCCACTACGGAGAAAAAAGCTGCATGATGGTTAAATCCTGTGGTCGAAGTTTGGGTTCCACACAGAACCTCACATTTCTGTTGCATCATCTTTCACTTTCCATTCGGATGTACAGCTGAGCTGTGTGTGTGTGTTTTTGTGAGCAACTGGAAATTGAGCAACAGTGTATAAAATTAAATGACTTTATTGCAGAGATGTCACTTTATAAAAAAAAAATAAATAAAAAAAAAACAACAAAAAAAAAACACCCACTTCATTGCTTCATCAGATGTTTTCTGAGACATGCGATGAAACAAACTTCTGGAAGTCTGGTGTGTTCGAAGTTCATAGAGGATTCTGGTTATTTTCAGGCTGTCCATCAAACAAAAAAAATGATGTGAAAGCGCATGTTTTGTGGTTGCCTGTTTAAAAAAAAAAGTGACCGCATGCTCCAACAATCTTGCAGTTTTCATCAGGATAAAAACATTATCATTTCTATAGCAACGACTATAGTAACGATATGGTGACGTTTTCGGTGAGGAAATGTTTCTTAAGCATTTTTGTAATTGTCAGTGCTTTGCAACAGTTAAAAGATGAAGCTCGAATTATTTTTACACAGTAAAATCTTCAGGAAGGAGTATGTTGCGCTTTGTGGTGTCTCGCTAATGTGACAATCTGCATTTTTGTCTTATTAACTTATTTTAGGCGAGAGAGAGAGAGAGAGAGAGCGATTATAGACTGCTATAACATAGTAATAACAGGAAATAACTTGTTTTATAGACCTTCCAACATGAGAAATGTATTTAAACTAATACCGTCACTCCTTCACTAAGCTACTGAGAAAGAGAAACACGTTTTAGAAGAGATTGTCTGAGTGAGAGCTCCTGCAAGCTTCTGCCCCTTTTTAAAATCAATAAATGGCCAGTTGTTGAGATGAGTCATATGTTTGGACATGTTGATTTCTGAGAGTAATTTTTCCGAGCTGCCTTGCCCTCTCCCCTTTGCAAATTTATGTATAGTACAAGTTTTATTCAAAGTTAGTACTAGTATACTAATGTATACATGGAAAGATGTGCACTAACGGAAAAAGGCATCTACTCACGCTTTGTGTGCTGGTTGGAAAAAATAGTTGGGGAAATAATTTTCTATATTTTTGTTTTATATATTAAAAGAAATGTTGTAAATTGTATTTCAGAGTCTATTTTTGAGAATAAGTCAGAATTTAGTCTGAAACAAGTGTACAACTAAAAGATAGTACACAATCAGCATTACCTGATACGCTAAAAGTACACTTTACAGGTCAAGCGCTTCAGTTAATGGTCACATCAAACATCAGAATGAAGAAAAAGTGTGATCTCTGGGACTTTGATTGTGGCATGGATGCTGGTACAACATGTGCTGGTTTGAGTATTTCAGAAACTGCTGAGCTCCTGGGATTTGCACACACAACAGTCTCTAGAGTTTACACAGAATGGTTTGAAAAATAAAAAACCACGGAGTGAGCGACAGTTCTTGTTGATAAGAGAGATCAGAGGAAAATGGCCAGATTGGTTCGAGCTGCCTGGAAGGATATAGTAAACACAAAATGAAACAAAGCTACAGGGTCGTAAATGCAAAGCCTGATTCTTCTCTAAGGCCGAGGTCAGGTTTGATTCCAGTGAGCGGAGTATTGCTAACCTTGAGCTTCCTCATGTGGAAGTTGTTCTGACTTTAACAGCAGTGTTGTAATGGAAGTGGTTGCTGGTTTAATTAATTACATTCCTCTGCTCCTGAAAGTAAAACCTTGTGGTCTGTCTGCTCTTGCAGTTGATAAAAACAGAGGTAAAATGAAATGTATAGTATGTGCATGAACCAATAATGAAAGTTCTTGCTGTATGAAATACATACACAATGGTATTTGGCTAAGAATGGCAGCCTTGAGGTGCTTCATGTCCAAAAATGTGTGGTGCTAAAAATCAGAAGAAGGATTCACAACTATTTAAAAAAAAAAGAAATACCCAGGTGCCAAACTGAGTTACATAAGGGTCTGGTGTAAATACACCATATGCATCAGCTCTCCAATGGAGAACTATTGGCTTAGTAGGTAGATGTGGAAATGGTGCACGTCCACATTAAGGAACTAAAATCATCTTAGCAGTGATGCAAGTCAGTACAAGTCATAAATCTCGTGTAAATTTAATGTAGGATGAGTTTTCCACTTCACCAACCTGACTGTGAAATTGCCTTGCTCTGAGATCTGCTCAAATCTAAACGCTTCAGTGGTTAGAGCGATACTATGAGACAGAAAAAGATCCGTATAGAGGAGAGTACAAAAGGAAAAAGCCAATTCCTTAAGGACATTAATTAGAGGCACAGCACGCAAGGAAGCCACATTTAACTCAGTGTGATCACATTACATTTAGGCTTTGTGCACGGAGGAGTAATATGGGGATGTGCTCCATATGTGAGCTAAATACACAAACAAGGGCACAAAACCTCAACCTTTTATTATTACATGCTTCAGCAAAGTTATTACTGTAACCGGATTAAGGTCAAATTTGGACTTTGTTTTTGGCAAAACAATGGGTTATAATTTTATAATCAATATCTTAAAATCACAGAACTGTCAGACCGGGTTAGGGTTCTAGTCCTGGCTAACAATCATTAAAAACTACTAGAGATTTCTAGTGGTTTCTAATGGATTTACATGCATTTCTGCTGGTCTGTAATGGTAGTATAATGGAATGAGTTATTCCTGATGGCTGACCTAATTTTATTTTGATGCTGATCATCTAACCATTAAAAGAAGAAGGTCCTACTGGTTTCTGAGTAACGAAAATATCTCAAATGGAAATCCTATTGGAAACCGATGAAAACTATGAAGCCGTTACATGCTGGAAAATATCAGAAATTTTTTTCAGTTTGATTAATTGATTCAAATGTCGAGTTTTAAAAAAAGCTAAAGTTAACATGCTGTATCTACTCTGAGATTAATCAAAGCCAAACCTAGAACTGGCAAAGAAATTTATATTCCTTGCAAAAAATCATTACAAACCATTGGAGATTTCTAATGGTTCCTAATGGATTTAAGTGTGTTTCTGGTGGTCTGTTTAATAGAATAGGTCATTCTTAATGGTTCCTGATCACTTATCTCATTTTTCTTCTGATTAAAGAAGGCCCTGGTGGAATTTCTAGGAACTTCTAGGAACGAATTTCTATAACTGTAAATCAGTTATACCATAAGGACATGAAACACGTGGTGAGATGCTACAATACCAAACAAGGTAGGGTGTCTTTGAATGAGCTCTAAATGTATATTATCCGTCTTCTACAAGTCTCCCCAAGTTACCTACAAAGTGCTGGTGACAAATTAACGTAAAGAAAATAGTGTCTGTTGTGCTGTGGTGGCATTTATTTATTGTCCTGGCATAGTTTGAGTCCACTTGTCCCCTATGAAGGATGCATCACTGCAAATCAATACAAAGTTCTTCTGACTGATCGCCTTTATCGGATATGATGGGAGTGGTTTCTTCCAGGATGACTCTGCGCCCCACCCACAGGGCACGAGGGTTCGCTGAATGGTTCGACACAATTAAACACTTATGAGAGTGACAAGTTAGAAAGATATTCTCAACTGAGGTGTCCAGAGAATTGCACAGTTCCAGTGACTTGTAGAATCAACGCCTGTTCTGGCAGCTTGTGGCGGCTCAACACACTTTATGTTGGTTTTTCCTTTAATTTGTCACCCTGCAGTAGATTCATCATGAAACCCTACCAGGAGAAACATCCCCAAGGAAGAGGTGTGTTTGACTTACACGGCAAACAACATAAACAATACCAAGAGGTTGGCAATCTGCTTTGTGTCTGAAGCAACCTGTGGAGTACTTGGATTGCTTTCTAATAATAGTCTGCCTCAAAGCCTGGGTGGTCTATTAGTGTTGGATTTCTATTCTAGATTGGCCTATTAAAAGTATAATCACTAAAATAGCCAGTGCCACTATAAAATGCATTTGTGAAACAGTGTTTTTCACCTTGATTTCGACTTTTCAGCACATTTTTAATGAAATATATAAAGGATATTGTAGTGTCACAAACTGCATGATATCTACTTGGAAACCCAGCAGGAATACCACAGAAATAGAGATTACCAGTTGCTGTGTTCTCCTAATTGTGATGTAATGTGGATGAACATTTGGTTCGCTAACTGTAATTACATTCTAATTTTAGTCACACAGAGTCTGTTCTTATTTATTTACCAACACGTTTGATGACAATGGCAAGACACTGAACCCCGAGTTTATCCTGATGGCAAGTTAGCGCCTTGCATTGCAGGTCTGCTACCGTTGGTGTGTGAGTGTGTGTGTGTGAATGGGTGAATGAGAAAATTCACTTTGGAACTGCTAAGGTTAAAAAAGCTATTTAAGTGCAGACAGACCATAGACCATGGTTTACCAAGGTTGGAGTGGAAGAACTTGAGTGGCCTGTACAGATTGTCTGACCTCAACACCACCGGGATGAATTGGAACGTTGACTGCCTGCCAGGCTTTCTTGCCCGATCTCACTGATGCTCTTGCTCGTAGAGTGGAGGATGTCAGAGAAAAAAAAAAGGTGGGATCAACTCCATATCAATATCAATGGCTTTGGAATGAGATGTTCCGCATGCACATATTGAGAGCGCGCCTCTGAGAGCATCCTGACCAACTCCGCCACAGTGTGGTATGGCAGCGCTACGTTATCTGAAAGAAAAGTCCTGCAAGGGGTGGTGGAAACCACCCAACAGGTCATTGGTGCCCAACTACCAGCCATTGAACATAGTCACCACAGTAGAGCATGCAACATAATCAGGGACTCCTCCCAACCCAGTCACAAACTGTTCAACCTCTTCTGTCCAGGAGGACATACAGGAACATTCACACCAGATCCAGCAGGCTCAGGGCCAGCTTCTTCCCCACAACCATTAACCTGCTGAACTTTGCACTACACTGTTAGGCCACTGACGTTTTACTGCCTGAAATCATCCTGCAGCTCTGTTTTATACTGTATATTCTGTATTATATCTATCTAATTGTAGATTCATGGTATATATCCGTATATTATCCGTATATACATTGTATATTATCCATAGATAATCTGGGTACTGTTGTATATACAGTGGACATATCTCTTGCATATATTTATGCATATATTATTTATTTATTTATTTATTTAATGTATATAAATTTATATATTCAACCTGCACTTTGTTAATCTGCACATTGCTACTATTTTCAGTTCTGGTAGATGCTAAACTATATTTTGTTGCTGAGTTACTGTACTGTGCAATGGCAATAAAGCTCTGTCTATCTGTCTATTCATGTCAGGCCACATCACACCACCTTGCCATTTTTCCAATAGCACGTCCTGTCGGGTTTTATATCTTACATAATCACGCTCGCTGCTGCAATCAGAACTGTGCTTTATTGCAGTTATTGCAGTTACACATGCAATTAATTAGACTTTGTTATCAACCTGCAAAGTACGAGCATTAAGACAAGACGACAAGGACACTGACAAGAACAGTTGTACATATGCAATACAGGAGCTTGTACACGTGTGTTTGGCATTCATTTTTATTTCCAGGAGCTCACTGTTCAGCTCTATACTCTCGAACACAATAACACACTTTCCCAAAGCCCCAGACACAGATGCACCCTACTACAGAGTAAACTGTCCTTTACATCATAGCAAGGATTCATTACTTAGTGGTATTCCAGTGAAAATTGGTTTAAATGAGCGGTCTAGACTTCAGTTTCAAAGCTAATAAATGACCATGCGATGCAGGAGGAAGTGACCTCAACCACACCAAAAGCAAGGACATTAAAATAAGATAACTCAGCTGTTTACTGTAAAAAAAAAAAAAAAAAGTTGAAAAGCCATATCCAGCGACTCTCAAGTGGTTCCCATAAGCTCCTCATGTCTCACCCAGACAACTCTGTGAACTTCCTTTATTTGATATAATTTCACCACTGAATCTATTTACTTAACATACAAGGTCCATATGATTCAAAAGCTTATCCAACAGACACCCATGTATTGGAATGTACTCGACTTTGATGTGGACATAAGAGTGATTCACAGACCCTCGGCATTATGCTCAGTCACAGGCACGGAGCGTCATCACCGAGTGTGAATTAATCTGTCTCGTTCCGACCTGCAGTGTTAACCTCCTTAGACAGTCAACACAGTCAGTCCAAAAGCGAGACCTTTATTTGAACGTCTGTTGAGGTGAATTCCCACGATAGTGATGTTTTATGAGGTCTCATGATAGAGAGTTCATTATCTGTCTCTAACCTTTGAAGTTTGTTCATGTCAAGTTCTCATAACCTGTTTATCATCATAAGGATAAAAAAGAAAAAAGTTTCAAATGTCTAAAGGGACGTGATTACAGCCAGCTGTCCAGATCAGCTGAAAACAATAGGTTAGACAAAGATAAGTTATCACTGCTTCATGGGTATTATGATGCAATGATTAATAATACAAGTTCAATATCAGTGTATAATCTGAAACCCTTGTCCTCTATTCTGCATATGTTCCTTATAACAACCAGAGGTACTAGGTTTTTTTGGCCTATAACATGCATGATTCAGCTCACAAATTGCTTGTACAACTCTAATCAGGAGCAGGAAAACCTAGAAAACCTACAGGCAAATGCTGTCGCCTGTAACTATTTATATGACAGCTCTGACGGTAGTGCATCTACAAATCAAAGGTTAATATTAACACACTCGTTCTAATATGTTATTGTTTCTATAGCAACAGCTTACGTGGGACTTGTATGGAGGAAGTGCCACATATCAATTAAAGTCTATAAATAATATATGGATTGGGGAGAAAAAAAAAAAGAAAAAAAAACCGTACTGGTATTTGACAAGGAAAAGAGTTGATATGTTGAAGCTTTCTCTAAGATGATGACGTTTTTTTTTAACATTTAAGGAAGGAGTCTCCAATGTTACAGCTTTGTAATTGTCTTGAGGACAGAGGACTTTGTGATTTCCGAATTCTGTGTACCGTGACAAGCTGTGTTTTTTGTGTGTGTATTATTAACATTGCGTGAGAAGGACAAGAAAAAAAAAAAAGACTTGTGAGAGAATGACTTTTTACAGCTTCTATAACGTATATGATAACAGGACTAACTTATTTTGCAAATATTCTACAACTCTAAATAGAACTGTAAATGGATTAAAAACAAAACAAATATCATAACTCATTATCTCATAAATCATTATTTTAAAAAATAGTTTGTATTGGCAAATGGTATAAGGGGAATAAAACACTCCGGGATGTGCTGTGATTGGATAGCTAGCTGCACCACTGAAAAGGTTATATAAAAAAATAAGTAAATAAATAAATAATTTTTAACAACAAAAAAATGATACCAAAAGATAAGACACCTTATAGAATTCTTATCCATATTTGATAAATTAGCAAATCATAAGCAGTCCTGTCCCACTGTTAAAGTCCCAGTGCCTAACCTTGAATTAGAAAGCGTGCGAAATTGCTGCACTAAAACGTAACCAAGAAATGGTGGTATCGATTATTTAGTCGCCATGACAACAAAACCGACGTTAAAATAATATGTTGGGGATGTTTTTTAAATCATTTTTGGGCGACAATTAATATGGCAGCAATTAATAAATGGTCTTAGGAAGAAATAACCATTTAGAATCAATAAAAACCTGTTTATCTTAGCTTCTATGTAATTGCTACATATGTTCCTCTGTGTTGTGTGTAGATGCTGAAGGATGTCATTCTGGATGATAAAGTATGTTCGCGCATCTTGTAAAATCCGGTATTGTTGTGCATGACTACATAATGATTCGACTCTTGAGCTGGAGGAAATAGTGGTGCTAGTTCTTAAAAAACAGCAGCAGCTCAAACAGCAGCACACTCACGGTGTCAGTGGAAGAGGGCTAAGAGAGAGAAGTGTGTCACTTGACCTTCGCTTCGTTTGATCTTAAAAGAAGTAGTGAACCAAACCAAAACGTGGCCTGATGACGTCAGTGCTACATTTTCTCTAAAAGGGTCAAAGGGAGCGAAAATGCACCTTTGATGCAGCAGAATGAAAAGAAAATGAAGCTTGTGGGCTTCAAACCTGTGATGTGCACCAGTCCTGATTGAAAAACCTATGATTACTTGTTTCATTTTCTTTCTTGCTGCATGGAAATTGTGAAGTAGCTGTTAAGAGATGAAAAAGCCAATAAACACCTGCCGCATCAAACAACCATCCAAAAGTAAGAGTCTTGCAATTATACGAAAAACGATAAAGGTTTGCGTTGGCATTTTACTAATGAGTAATAAAGACAAAACAATGCAATAACGGAAATGTTAAAGGGAGAATCATAATAAAGATTTATATTTTAAGGAAGGGGGGGGGGAGGGAGCACGGCGCATGGTGGCTTAGTGGTTAGCATGCTTGCCTCGCACCCTTGGGGTTAGGGGTTCAAATCCCGCCTCTGTGCTGTGTGCTCTCCCCGTGCATCGGGGGCCTCCTCTGCGCACTCCAGCTTCCTCTCCCAGTTCAAAGACATGCACTGTAGGCTCTAAATTGTCCATAGTATGTGAATGGGTGTGCGATTGTGCCCTGCGGTGGGTTGGATCACTGTCCAGGGTGTCCCCCTGCAGCAAGTCTAGGGCTGCACAATTACTCGATCGTGATTATGATATTGACTGCCCATGATTACATGAACATGACTGACTGCGATATTGACGTTTAAAGTTCGTCCTCCGCTCATAGAAAACTCCGCTGCATATCAAAATCAAGCGCTTCCTAAACTTACAGCCAATCACCATAGAGTGGCACAGGGATGACGTCATTTTGTACGCCAAAACCCGGAAACGAGTTAGCATTTTAGCATTCCAGCTGCCAGCTTTGCTTGCATGAGGGGAAATCACGACACTAACATGATGCTAAATGGCACTACAGAGGTTGTCGGGGACATTAAACATCATCGCGCCGAACAGAAAAAACCTCACAGGTAACTCAGGACTCGAGTGTCCTGTTCGGAGTTGTGTAATACAATCGGAATAAAAACTACAGGATGTCCAGAATACATCCACACCGCGCAACAGTTACTTTCACACTGACTTTCATCACCTCAGTCGACCGAACAAGTGTGGAAATACTGCAAAGAAGCCATTATGATGAAAAGAGTAACATTGAACATCATATGCTTCTCTCAACTGGCCGATCTCACAAACCGCCATCTTTTATTGATCACGCAAAATGACCTGAACCTGCGACTGTATCATGCTCGTGTAGTCACAGCGGCGTTGGGCGGAGTAAATTAATAATAACGCTAATGCTACAAGGTGGGGTTTAATTCAATCTACTTTATTAAATAATTCCTCACCAATCATAATCAAGAGTAGCAACTGTTCGGTCTGTAAACATACAATACGCTGCCGCTCTCCATCACTAACTCTAATAGACACCGCATTCACTTCATGTAAACTCACGGATGCCAGATATCACTAGAAAAGTCAACTCCAGGTTCCATATTTTGATTGAATCCCACAAAAAACACAATATTATCAGCAGACATGGCAACACTGTACTGGGGGAACCGGTCTAAAAGGAACAACTGATAAACAAACGAATAAAATGTAAAGACAGAAAATGTGCTTAGTTATAAATAAATCATCTAATATAAAAATAGATATTATAATAACTTCATAAAATATAAATAAAATGAGAAATTAAATGATGTTTAATTACTATGGGTTGCATTTAATATCAATTTGACATTAAGCTTAGTTCGCTATTTCTGTGGAAGGCTATTAGCCTTTTTCCTAATATGGATCATTTTTGTGTTAGTCTACTTTTAATTAGAACTCTTTATTGTTTAAGATATTTAAAAATAAATATTTTATACTTGTTATTTATCAATTAACCAACAGTATCTCATTGGCATTATTTTAATTCAATTAACAGTGACCATGAACAGAGGGCTTACATTTAACTGTTTATAACAGACCTCCTGATTAAAGCTTAAACAAAAAGATTGGTATCTGGATCGGTATCGGTCGTAAAAATTCTGATCGGTGCATCCCTAATGAACACCATTACACTAAAACGCTTTGCATCTGACGGGTAAATGAACTCACCCAATCACATCCTATATGAGATTATTCAGATATAGACACAATATACACAGAGCGGTTCGAGAACTGACTCCAGCCCAGAACCATGACAGTGGAAATGTCTAATAGTGTAGCTTTAAATATATTTAAGGGGAGCAGACCTCAAACACTGAACACTGATGTTTATTGTATTTGTTCACAAGGTGGAACAGGTTAACGGTTGTTTTTTTGCACACAGTCTGTAAAATTAAATGAAAATATTACATTTAGTTTATCAGAAGGTAAATTAATGTGTCATGGCTCACACTAAGTTCCTAAATTCTGTCATAATTGACCAGCTCAAGGTTTCTCATGCCTATTTGTGTGTTATATTGTGCCACATCAACGTTACCATCTCTTAAAAAAATAAATAAATAATAAACTTCAACCGTGCTCCAAAATGTGCTCCTACATTTTTGTAATTATGTAATGCAAGTTAAAAAATGTTGCAGAAATGGTCTGGTTCTTTATCCTAGAATATAAATGTTGGTGTAAACGACTCACAGCAACAGCAGTATTCTAGCGCAATTCCCCCATTGGCCCTTCTCCATCATGGCCCCCTAATAATCCCCATCTCTGAATTAGCTATATCACTCTCTCCTCTCCACTAATAGCTGATATGTGCTGGGCGTTCTGGTGCACTATGGCTGTCGTCGCATCATCCAGATGGATGCTACACACTAGTGGTGGTTGAGGAGATTCTCTCCCCCTCTCTCTGGCTGTTAACACACCATCACTATGACATCCTATGATGTTTCAAAAGTAAATACGTCAACATAATGGACTCAAATCATGGTTCTCACGCCACTTCATGGGGATTTTAATAATAATAATAATAATAATAATAATAATAATAATAATAATAATAATAATAATAATAATAATGTACAAAGAGCTATACAAGAACAAATAAATGCTATAAACCCCACCCATGATCCACAAACCTTAAATATTTCTTTATTACTTACAACACTGATAAAATCATAACCTTGGAGAGATTATCTCCAAGGACAGATGGAGAGAAAGCAAGAGACAGGGACAGAGAGGAAAACAGAAGTGCAAAACAAACAGGATGGTTTAATGTTGTGGAGCTGGTTCGAAAGGTAGAGCTTGGGATCGATATTCCTTAATGTTTTGGAGGTTCCCTTCAAAGGCCAGCATGAAATGTCAGCAGACTGGTAAAATCTGGGTCAGCAGGACTGAGCTGTATCACGTCGCTTGCTCTTATCTCTTACCTCTCACCTCTACTGCATCAGGTTTCGTTTGAGTTGCTTTACTGGACATACACACTCTAAGAGATGTAGTGTTTGACACTAAGAGGACTGTTTCTATAGGCACACATACATCATCAAGCTTTTAGCCAGATATTAATTCCAGAAATCCTCCGACATTATGGAAGGCAGAGTGAATTTAGAACACTATATGAGAGTGGTGTATTTCTTATCTAGCTGGGCTTGACGTAGTATAAAAAGCCCGACGGGAAGGGAGGAGATAAAAGTCTCTTCATGGACTTAGAGAGTGAGCTGCTCTGTACACATTACTTTAATAACGCTCATGCTCAGAAGATAAGGGAAATACGAACGCTTTAAATTTTATAGATTTAGATTAGAAATATCCTGCATAACAAAATTCATAATGTACACCAAATGCACGCAAGAGCTAGTCGTAGTTGTTCGGTTTGGCAAGCAGAGCATCTGTATGAAAAATTCATGGTATGGGTTGAATTACAGTACTTAAAATGCACTTACAGTGTTGTTAAAAGGCTACATTTGATAACATAGATTACTGTTAGCTTAAAAATTCTGAATATCAGAGCTAAATGTCCCCCCCCCCCCCCCCCCATTTATAACAAAGACTTTGTCTGTATTTTTGTATACAGCCGATTCAGGGAGTCTTAGTACAGTTCCGAAAATATGCGTTTGCAAATTATCCCCATGGTTCACTGAACGTTACGGCTACATATCTTGTATGCTAATTTAGTTAGCTAGCTAACATAGCTAATAATAGTGATAGCAAAAAAGTGTCTGCTATTATGGTATATTAAAAAATTTCCTGCAAGTATGACAATGCAACTCAAGACCGAACTTGCACTTGGGTGTAGCTGTTCCAAATGCCTGCTAGTTTACTAATAGTTTGCGAACTACTTAGCTATACACTTGTAATGGCTTGTTTTTGTTTTAAACTGTGGTGGAGCAAAAGTCAACTGAGTACAGACTGGTCTGATTACATATTATTTTGGAGGGAACAAGCTAGCTAACATTTGCTACTTGCCAAGCTACTTGAATGCAAGGTGTGGATGTACCTTAATAATGAGTATTTCCTCCATTTTATTGTTTTTTATAGGCACTGTGAACAGACACTTTTTTTTGTTTGTTTGTTTGTTTTTTGGTTTTTTTTAACTGACATACAAATCTTATTGACTTTTCAATGTTTTCAGATTTGGACCTTGCACTTTCCATTTTCCTGGCAACAAGACAAACTGCATTTTTTTTTGTCTTTTTTAAATGTCAAGAAAGACTAAAAACAGAGGACGGTGAGGAAACGACTGTTTATAGTTGATATAACAAACAATAACAGGAACTAATTTGTTTCGCTGACATTCCACAACATTAAATGTAACTATAAAAGGATTTTTTTTTTTTTTTAAGTAAAAAAAGTAGTGTTGTTTTTAAATACAAAATTTTTAGTGTTGGCAAATTGCTGTGGTATTATAGAAAAACTTTGGGGTAGTAACAGTAAGTGTGCTTCGCATTGGGCTGCATCACACCACCCTGTCGTTGATTATTTTCCTTTAACCCTTTACTGCATGGTGTTGCCATATGGCAACAATTAATTTATCTCCAATTTTCTGATGCGCAATAATACAAAATTACTATTTTCCTATGCAAGTGTAAAAAGGGGGCGTTAACTTTGTCATAACAAAAAAATAAGTTACCATCCAACCATATACATCTTACAATGGTAATCCCTTTCTAGATATCATCATTTTTACATTCTTACTTAAAAACAACAACAACAACAAAAAGGTTCATCTCAAACATTGTGTTATTTTTAACTATATGATACTTTCCACCATTGCACATTGTTGCCACACGGCAAAAATTTACCAACAACAAAAAAAGTTTAATATATTTTTATTACTGGAGCCAATTCAAGTAATAAAAATCCATAAAAACTTTTTTTTTTTTTTAAATGAAAATTCATGCAGTAGAGGGTTAACAGCACACTTCAGGGTGTTTTATTCCTTACCTGATGCGTCATATGAGCTGACTATGCCAAATAAATTCAAACATTAGATAAAGATAAAGAGTTCATCTTGACTGCTGCTTAAAGGTGGAAAAATGTTCCTAAGCCATTTAATAGATTACTGAGCTTTGAAGAGATGTTAAAATGTATTACTTGCTCACTGGTGCTCTCTCTCATTAAGAGGAAACACAACATTTCTAAACATATTTCAAACCATGTGGTGCACTAAAACAGTGACTCAATACAAAATAAAAGGCAGGGATTATATTAGAGCGTGATTTATTGGTCTGCTTTGTGTCTCATGATGGCAACGTCTGCACTTTCTTGGCGGATACTAAAGCTGAGTGTGTGCACAACGTCATTTAGAAGAAGACACGAGAACACAGGTTAAAGCGGCTGCATAGCAAACGCATTACCGCTGTGGCACTGATGTCAATGACCGTCACAAGTGTTAGTCAGGTCTGGCTGGGTGTAGAAAGGGAGAAAGCTCAGGATAACCCCCCCCCAAACACACACACACTCAGACACATGCACACATTCTGACGGGGCCCCTTGTGTTTATATTGCCGTCTGCTTCCCCCAGGGTGAGTGATGAGTAACGTGGTGAAACCCTCTCACTCTCGCACGCTAGGTCCAGGAATAAACTGAGAGACACACTGCAAGCTGACGATCTCGAAGCTGGCCATTTCCACTCTGCACTCAGACTCAACTTGTCCAAGTTTAAACCGCTTACACTTGACCGGAACGTGACCTTGGACACATTTGAAAGTAGTACATCTTACCTAAGATCCTGACGAATTAAGTGAGTTCAGTGTGAGCTACAGACCATTCAGAATAATGGAATAGTGGACACCAACCTCCACTCTTTCACCACTAAGTAGTTAGTTTATGGATCCATTGGTCGCATCCACCGACAGCACCAATTATTGTACAATGTCAATGAATTGAGCCTGGTTCATCTCAGGGTTTCTTCCTCATATCATCGTAGGGAGTTTTCCTCGCCACCGTCGCCACCGACTTAAAATCTGTATCCTGTGTTCATATGTTTCTGTAAAGCTGCTTTGAGACAATGTCCATTGTTAAAAGTCCTATACAAATAAATAAAATTGAATAAAATAACATTGAAATGGATTGCACAACTGGATGAATGTGACTTAACATAAAAGTGGACGGTCAGTTTGTTGGTCAGATTCTGAGGTTTGCCTTTTTGTATTTCATGTCCAAACACAACACAACACTGACACACCTACAACCCAGAATATATGGAGTCGAATCTGTTTAAAAGTTGTTGCGGTGTCACGGTTAGTTACGGTGTATGATTAGGTACCACCTCACCTTTTCAAAATACAGATTTCTACATTTATTCACATCTATGGTTTATACACACGTGGTCCTCATCCCTTTTTGCAACCCTTCTCCTCCGGACTCGTCCTAAATCATACTACAGCAGCTTCCGCTGCTCCATGCATGGAAGCGGCTGCACTGAAAACCCTTTGGCTGAGTCATCTGCTACTGTGGTATACGTGTTACGTCGCTATCTCTACTGCCCCTCGTAGTATGTTTGTGACTTTATCATACACGATAGCTCTCAAACACACATGAAGAACATGGCATTGTTGATAATATGATATAATAACATGATAAATACTGATAGCGTAAGAAATGTTATGGAAGACTCACTGTCAAAATATCTTTTTAAGAACGATGACCAATTAGGGAATTTGATCTTTTTTGTTTCCTTTTGGTTTTTGTTATGTATATACAAGGATATGTGTATATAGAGACATTTTGTTATAAATTGTGTCTTTAATTTTTACCACTTGTGACTTTAAATGCTTGATTAATACCGTGATACCATGAACTAGGTTAAAATACCAAGGAAAAAAAAAACACCTGTTCAACAACACTAGGACACTCTGACTGATCTGTAAAATCACTGGACCTCAGTGCCATAGATTCAGGTTAAATGCCAAAATAGTCACCGTGAACTCTAGATGAATTGCACACAGTCACTGAAGACACTAGTGATAGCCTTACCTGACAGAATTGCATGGATTCTTGTACAAATTTTAACGAGTTTAGTATTCCTCGATAACCCCCCCCCCCCCCCCCCCCCATGCCTAATCATGCACCACTCCTTCTTGCTTTCAGCAGCATTCCTGTTACGTTTCTGAGAATTATTCTCCTTGAATGGCGGGTCCACACCCGGGTTTTTTTTACATAATGTCAGCTAATTTCAGGCTTCCTCTAAAGCAGGGCGGTCCCGAACTCTTTCTCTTTTCAGGAAGATCACCTCTGACCCACCTACCCCGAAATAGAGAAGAGAACGCAGGTTACCTTTCTGGCTGGCAGCAAATCAAGATATGTTGTTTTTGACGTGTTTAACAATGCTTTGTATTGCTGTGTTCTCCAAACCAGTTGGTGGATCTGTACATATTGTACCAGCAAAGCGCACACAATAGGAAGATGTTTCCCAGAGGACAACCTATTGAGAAAACGTTTCATAATTGCTGTTATGGTTTAAAAACTTGAGCAGGCTGTGTTCATTTAGGTGACTAACGTGGATTTTGCTCTAGGCCTAGTCTTTTGGGGGTGGGGAATAAATACATACACATCGTTAATCATATTCTATTTTTAATTCAATTTCATTTAGAAAGCACTTTTAACTATGGACATTGTCCAATTTATTCCTAATGAGAAAGCTGGTTTTAGTCTAACGAAAGGAAAATCTTTAAATATGAATGGGTTCAAGAGCAAATGCAAAATTCAATGTAAACGTAATAATGATTGGTTCCCTTCTGTAATACCTTAATTATTTCTGTGCGCAATGATGAGGAAAAAGTTCACTGTAACGCCATCCAGTTAATCATTTCTGACATTTTCATCAAGCTTTCAATCGTTGAGGAAAATGTCAATTTATTTTGTCAGACAGTTTGAGTACAAGGTTAAATTGTCTTCAGTTTAGTTTTCATCATGAAAAGTTTGTCGACGTGCATCAGCAACAAAATGAACTCTAAATTTAAGCTAGCAAAGTCAAACATTTCCAAACCAAAACACATTCACTCTGCGTTAAACGTGTACAAGAGTTAAGACAGTAAATAATTGCGCATATCAATGTCAGTGCCACTTAAACGACGAGTGGAAAATTACAGGCACCCCCGGAGCTCTGTTTGCTTAAACAAGCAATCAATCGCACATATGGTAAGGATTTAAAGGGACTAGTTCATTCAATGCAGATGTATTCGCTTTTTAGTACAAATCAGTCAATATGGAAATTAGGTTCCTGTCCACATCAATACACGCATAACATGCATAGCACTAATAGCGTTTTAGGAGCCCTGTGCAGTGATACCTCTGTGAGCATCTTATAAATATTTTAAACTTAAATAGAATTAAGGCATGCAAATTGCTAAGAGCGTAAATCGGTACATTTTTGGGAAAAGAGCGTACCCTGCATTTACACTAACAAGGCACAAGTATCTTGTGTTGTCACTTGTGGGTGTGTACTGTCCAGCAGGGCAAGCTACTAGCTACATATACTCACCAGAGGCACCGACAATCTGTGGCATGCTTTAATTTTCTTTGTAATGTCTCTATACACATTTAATGAGAGTTCAGGTATAACAGGGTAAGATGAAACCACAGTGTATATTTGTGTGTCAAACAGTAAACAGGAACTAATCGCAGGTAGGAACTAAAGTTGGGAGTGGAATACTGAAGAAGCACCGGACCACAGGGGCCATAGGATTGGTCCGCGGAATCGTTCGAGGAAATTGTTCGGATTTGTCTCTTTACTGTGTCGTAGCTAATTTGCATACGGTTGAGAAAATCTCAATTCAAATGCCACTTGGCAAGCTCCATGTTGTACACAGAGAAAATTCAAAGAAAAACGTTGCCAGTCACTTTTTTTATAGTGTAAACACAGGATATGTCCTTCTCGTTGTAGATCATGTCCGATTTACAGTTAGCGCTCCTTCCTAAGCAAATTTAATTATTCTAAAATATTATTTGGTCCGAAAAACTTACTGGATGCACGTGCTTCCTTTGCCAAATGTCCCAAGGCCTTTAGATACCATAGTGGAACCCTAAAGGCACGGTTGCCAGATCTATATGACAAGACCAAACCAAAAGGTCCTACAAAACAAAAACTAATCCAGTGGATACAATTCCAAAACATAAAATCCCAAATCAGTTCTATTCAGACATGATGCTATTTTCATAGGATAAGGAATCTCTGTATAAATCACAGCAATGGGAGTCTTCATGATGAACATATGGTCATCGCGCTGAAAATTCCATGCATTCTGCATGTCATTTTAATAAAAATGAAAAAAACTGATTCTATTGACCTTTATTATAAGCACTTGTTGTGATGGCTTTATCAATAGTAGATTATAACCATGACATGTATGAAAGCTGTACCTGTACTAGGAACTCAATAACCTACCCAAAACGCCACAAACCCCCACACATCTCTGAACATCCATTTAAATGATGTCTTTATTTTAATATTCGGCACTTGGTTTTGGTTTATTTTTGGTGAAAAACCATTGGGAAAAGAGCGAACGCTTTCTGGAGCGTCTCCATACTGAAGAAAATGAGCAAAACCTCGTTTCCCACAGGATATAATGAAATCTTTACCAGCATGTCAATTCAGAATAGGATACAGCGGTGCTTGAAAGTTTGTGAACAGGGCACTAGCTCACACCTGACTGCCACCCCATTGTTTGAGATCACCCGACTCCAAATTCACCTTAATTAACTGTTAATCTTAGGGGTTCATATACTTTTGCCACTCACAGATATGCAATATTGGATCATTTACCTCAACAAATAAATGACCAAGTATAACATTTTTGTCTCGCTTGTTTAATTGGGTCCTTGTTGTCGACTTTTAGGACTAATAAGTCATATTTATGCAGAAATATAGAAAATTCTATTTCAAGCACTACTGTATATATTATGCAGAGTTATTACAGTAAGTAAAAGATGGCTTAATCTTTCCAGTCTGTAGAAATAACCAACACAACGGATTCTGCGACTGAAATCTCAGAAAATTAAAACACAGATAATTGCATTTCCAAACCTCCCCGTGTTAAACTAATCCAGTCGTAATACGACATTCTCCAATAAGAAATATTGTACAAATACTTGGAAAAACATGGACGTCGCACCTCCAAAGAGCAGCTGGAAAATTTCAATGAGTAATACTTGTGTAGAAGTTCCGTAACATATTGAGGTATGGTGCAGCAATACAATGTAAAATAAATAAAATAAAATTGTAATTTACTAAGTATTCATTGTGAATAAGCTCTCCTGAAGTGAACTGTGACTCCTAAACTGTGGTTGGTCTAAATTTCCACTTAATGTTAATGTTAACTACACTCTGCCAGGACTGTTTTAGAGGCTAACATCCCACTGCACATTATAAATAGTCTTAATTGCGCATAAATAGTCATAATCTCTGGGGATAAACAAAATCCTATTTTAGTCACAGTTATTTCTCACCTAGTTAATTCCGGCTGCATTTAGATTTTAAATACGCATGCCATTCTGATGTGTTATTTCCGTTAAATCGCTGTCCCTGTACAATTACAGCCATTTAGAGTAGCCATTAATCTGACACAGTGTGACACTGCTCTATCTGGCAGTGACTGAGCTCCACAGAAAGAACATAAGATCATGCAAGTCACTTAAAAAAAAAAAAAAAAAAAAAACAGGCCTCCTACGATCTGATGTGAATTTAATTAGAAGTGAAGGCTTTTGGTCATGGTTAAAGCCAGGTTAAACCCCAGAGGATGATAAAGCAGAAAAACATGAAACGGTTGCTTTATAAAAAAAAAAAAAAAAAAAAAAAAAAAAAAAAGAAACCAAATAAAAATAGAAAATCAGCATTATCCAGCCCAGCGAAACAGATGCAGTGCAAGTTCTAAAATGAAAAAGAAATAACCCCCCCCCCCCCCCCCCCACAGATTCTGAGATTAATTACAGGTGACAGTCTGAATAGAAAAGAACCATATATAGACCATTTGAAGGTAAATGATTTGGCAGGACAACCTGATTTAGATAAATATCCCTAACTCTGGTTTAAATACATTGAGTACGAAATTATGATATCAGAACAACTAATTAGTGTCTAATCCCTTGTCCAAGAACTAAACTTTATCACCTGCAAAAACAGCCGATCCCTGATTGCGATCAAATCTGCAGATATGTGTATTACACATCTCCTACTACATAGCCTGCGTGCTTGGGTTTTTCAGTCTTTTCCTTCTGTCCTCAGTTCACACAAGACCTCCAGATGTGGCTGAAAGACACCTGAGAATATTTAATGGAAGAACTCAACAAAGGAAGCGGGCTTTTTGTTTTTAAAATTTTTTTTTTATTTTATTTTGTGGCCAAGTCGAGTGTGGAAGATGAAATTCAGCACGGCTGGCAGTGCTGCAGGTGGGAGCCTGTTTAATGACCCTTTGACCTTTGGCTTTATTGCAGGCAGAGCTGTGGTACAGTCCAACAGCTGTTCTGCATATTGACCTCCAGTTTCCATGCACATTTCCCTTATTTTTAATACTAATACATTCATTTCCATAATAACAGTAGCTATGATTAATAGTAATTACCAAAGTACGCAGGAAACACTCGTAGTTCCAAGAAAAATGTCAGCAATAAGATCTTTCAAAACAAACCATTTTTCCCCGCGTGTGCCAGCGTTGTCTTAGGCATGATTTCAGAAGGCATTTACATGCATCTGTCTCATCTCTTGTAATTAAATTACCAGACCAATCTGGCATGATGAATGCACCGATAGCTGCTCCAGCTGCTTGACGTGCATTTGTAATAGGCCAACAATAGCGATTGATATCTTGTTTCCTTTATTGGTGGGTCCACAAGTGGCCATGTGAGAAACAACAGCGCTGGCCCACTTTTCCGCTTGGGTTTGCCAGCAGTAAAAAGGGCTTTATCAATATCAGCAAGGCTCCACATTGTGCTTTACGGCAAGTCACTAATCCAGCTGAACACATGCGAAACAAGCACGTGGCTGTGCTCCTTCCTCCCCCCTGAGTCAGAGCTCACCTCCGCTCAGCCTTGGGCACAGCTAAAGAAGTCTGACTACACAGGTACTTTTACTGTCATGGAAATAGGGTGAACTCATACCAGAGTTTGGTGTTTGTTCCTCAGAGCAGATGATGCTCATTTAGTGTGCAATGTGGCTTAAGGTTGAGTCAGTAGGAATTCATGATACTAATAAAAACTGATGCATCGAGACCTATACTGAGATCGGGTACACACCAAGTGCTCAGCTACTTGTAAAAATGCTCTGATATTAATATCCAAAACCATGTTAAGTTAGCCTAGAGTATGCGATAATGCACAGGCGATGACCTTTTTTTATTTCATTTCATGATCAAAGCAAACTGAAAATGTCGACAGCTTTTCCTACATTACAAGTAATCTGATAAAACAATACATTACGTTTAAACCGTACCTTTAATAAAGCACGTGAGGGTGGCTAACCTGATGCACAGAGCAGTGTCGGTGAGCAGAGCCATTAAAAACGAGCGCGAGGGACGTATAGACTTAAAACTATATCGCAATACTTCAAGGTATTTTTTGAGGTAACGATATAAATGACGATATGAAAATAGTAACATTCAACATAATGTTTTTGGCCACAAGTCACGTCAGCATTCAGTCTTAAGAGATTTACACCTCAAGATAGTTCTATTGCTCAAGCATTGAAAGAATGCTAATTTTGGTCCAAAGAAGACAGAAAAAATATTTACTCTTGAAATGAGATACATTAATTGCTGAATTGATCATTTTTAAGATACAAGTGCACCACATGTGGTGGTGGTGGTGTGTTGGTTAGTGACTGGCTAAACTTGTACAAAGAGACACAATCTGAGCTACAGCCCCATTTTTCACAGGATGAGAAGATGTCGAATAAGTCATTCACACCATTGATCAGCTGGGATTTGGGGCAACGAGACCTTTAACCTTTAACTACGAACCAATCAATGAACCGCGGCATATGGGCCTACATGGCAGAACGATCTGAACTGAGCAGGTCATATCACTCGCCCGGATTTATAGCTATCTGCACATATTGCATTATATAACCATTGGTAACCTAAATAAAACTAACAAACAGCTTGTTAGCCATCTAAGTGAACAGAAAGTTTCATAACTATGGTCTCTTATAGTCTTATTTCACTAACAGAAATATGAAACTTCGATCAATTTGATGCTTCCGTGTTTGTGGACGTGCACATGCTAGCTCACAGATGTCGTGGTCCCACCCGTGACAAACATAGTAGATACAATGATCTGAATCATCATTAGTGATATGTGCTGTCCTTAGAGGAGAGAAAGTAAAGTAACTAATAAAAGTTTTATGTAATGAATAAAAAAAAATAATTAAATAAATAAATGGGGGGCCAAAAAAAAAAGAAGAAAATAAAAAAAAAGAGTGGCCCAAATTAGGCTATATATTTATTTTTTCATTACGTTTGATCTAAATACTTTATAAATATTTTGTTTGCTGATCTTTTTAAGACTTTTGGCACCAATCTAAACCCGCAGTTCATTATTAAAACATTTGCAAGTACATTTACTGTTTGTTTTTTTTCCCCCTCATCCATCTGAACATTATTCAGTTCAGGTCATCGTGATGTAAAAGTCTGAAACCTCTCTTTCATTTTTATTTTTACTACTGGCTATCCCTATTGTGTCAAGATACAATAGATGGTTACAACCCAAGGAAAAGAAAGAAAGAAAGGAAAAAAAAAAACACAAAAAAGTTTGATGAATCATGACCATGTTGTTAGAGGAGTTTCAGTACTAAATTTATTAAACGAGTCATCCATACCGGTAAAGGAGGAGAGCAGTAACATGAAAACAATAGACGGTCACATCCCACATCCATGCACTCATCATGACACTGAACTCTCTCCCAACCTTATGAGCTCACTCGGAAAAGTAATTCCACCGAAAATAACCTACCAACCTCAAGCTTCGGCACTTACCAAGAGAGTCGGAGTGGGGGGAAAAAAGCCTTGAAGTAGATTCCAAAAGCATTTGTGTTGGGGCATGGGCATGCTCAATGTGCTCTTAAAGACAGCCATGAGTTCAAGGCTGTCTATTTCTCATTTTCAAGCCCATTTGTCAGCCATCACATTGTGTCCATTATTGTCTATGCAGGCTGGAAAAGTGTGTGTCTGTGTGTGGAGGGACGAGGAGGGGGACCTCACTGAATGTCTGTGAAACCATAAGGATGTATGTAACCACTGGCAATAAGACGCAAGAGTGAGCATGGAACTTAAACAAGGACATCATTATTCCAATTGCTGCTAATCTAAATTCATCACCATCAAGCTGTAAAGTAACCGCTGTAAAATTTATCCAAAGCAATAAAACATCCAGGACGTAACCGACATGAAGCTGACACTGCAGGAGTAATTCATACTAATGTGATGGAAAGTGTGATACTGTAGATAGATAGAAAGAAAGAATACAGACATTAGATAGATTAATAGATACAGATAAACAGATAGACTGACAGATCGATAAATAGATAGATAGATAGATAGACATACAAACATAACATAGATAAATAGATATATAGAGATAGATAGAGAGATAGATAGAAATACAGACATAAGATAGATTAATAGATACAGATAAACAGATAGACTGACAGATTGATAAATAGATAAATAGATAGATAGAATGTGAGATAGATAGATAGAAATACAAACTAGATAGATAGATGGATAGATAGATAGATAGATAGATAGATAGATAGATAGAAATACAAACATACGATACATAGATAGATAGATAGATAGAATGTGAGATGGATAGATAGATAGATAGATAGATAGATAGAAATACAAACATACGATACATAGATACATAGATAGAAAGAATGTGAGATGGATAGATAGATAGATAGATAGATAGATAGATAGATAGATAGAAATACAAACATAAGATAGATAGATAGATAGATAGATACATAGAGAGATAGAATGTGCGACAGATGTCTAGATAGATAGATAGAAATACAGACATAAGATAGATAAATAGATAGATAGATAGATAGATAGATAGATAGATAGATAGATAGATAGCCAGGCAAACAGACAGACTGATAGACTGACAGAGATCGATAAATGAAAGTTGGATAGAGCAATATACGGAAAGAGAGACATACAGACTGTTAATAAAATCAGTCACCATACTTGGTTTGAATTCTTGGATTCACTTTGCTAAACTACTTCATGCAGAGTACACACACAGGTCAGTTTGTGAAAAACTCATTGGTAACTCAAGAGTTAAAATAAATCATTCCGGAGAACTTTCTAAGCCGGTACTATGAACATGATATATATCAGTTTTCTTCATGGTAGCTGTGTAGTTGCATATTAATTCTCAATGCAGTCCAACGCTCAAAGTGCAAGAACCTAACACAGTTGCCATTAATATATATATAATGATATGACACTATGAATACTCTACATTTATGTGCCATTTAGTAAACAGCCTTGGCACAATAGACAGGAAAAGTAGCCGCCTTGCAAATTGCCTGACCTTTTGGAAAATCAGACTCGACATATGTCGCTTAATAGCTGAAGTGCTGGAAGTCAATTTGTGCAGGATATAGAGTGGACGACTAATAGCACTCTATATTTTCTTTCTACAGCCTTCCTGAGCTTCATAATATCCCACGGACTGGAGAAAGCAGTGTGTGAAGGTGAAAACATAAGGCACTTATGATCAACACATGAGAAGGTCAGTGAGTTCATGAGAATTTAAATGTAATCTATGCGAATTTTATTGTCCATAAAACAAAACTACTATTTTCCTATGTAACTGGAAAAAGGGGCTTTAACTCGGACATAACAAAAAATGAAGGGTGTACACACACAAGGCGATCTGTACCGTGCCCAGGCCCGCTTGAAGAGGTGGACTCGGGCACAGTACACGTGTAGTGTGATCGCGAACCGTGGCCGAGCACGGAACGTTTCAATTCATTCGAGAACATTTGGGTTTATAACGAGACTGGTTCTCACTTTATTGATGAGCGGGAATTGTAGTCAGAGAGCTGCAAATTCCTCTCTCAGCCTCAGCTAACTCCGTAAAAATCCTCTAATACGTGAAGCACGATTAATGGAAGATCGCTACGCTGCGTATGTGATAAACCTATTAGGCAATCTATAAGGCATGTGAGAGGGCCGTGTGTCACTGAACCCCGAACGACTCCAAATAAACCACAAAGTAAGTGACATTACAATGATGGACTCCAGTGTGCTGTGCGAGAGCGCTTAACATCCAGTGACGTAAGCACGCTCAGGCCCGGGACATTAAGTGCAATGTGAGTGCAGGCCAGTGAGAGAGGGGGGACAATCGTGCTTGGGCACGGTACAAGGCAACCGGGCCTAGTGCGAGTACGTCCTAACTTACTATCCATCCACATACTTTTTACAACTGTAATTCCTTTCTAGAAGTGCAACTTACACTCTGGAAAATGCAGTAAGTGGGACTGTAATCTCACACACTTTGTGTTATTTTTGACTATATGATACTTTCCACCACTGCACATTGCTGCCATACGGCAACAATTTACCAACTACCCCCCTTTTTTTTAAGCTAATTCAAGCAATAAAAATCCATAAAAAAAATTTATGTAAATGTAATAATTTATGCAGTAGACGGTTAAAAAGAACCAGTAGGTAAATTCTAATGAATAAATTAAATACGGTATTCATCCACGAGTTAAAACTCCACATCAGATTTTTCTACAAAAACAGAATGAAATCTCATCTTAATTGAATTTAATTCCCTTTCAGAATTTTATTCAGTCTCAACTGTGAGACAGGGTGCTGTGATTACCCCTTTGATTATTTTCTAAAAAACAGCAAGTCTTTTCTTCCTCTTACACCACAACGGTGTGCCAACTCTAACCATTACTTATTCATTAAACAAAAACATCATCATTTTTATCCATTTATAGTTACAGTTGTGGAACATCCACAAAACAATTTGGTTCCCATTATCACTTACATTATAACAGCTACGGTGTAAACAGTTGCGCTCTCGACAACGTGAGTTAGCTGTTACTATAGAAACGAGAAGCTAATGTATTGGAAGGAGGACATAGATATAAACCTGTGATTTGCAGCCGCAACTACTCCAAGACCCGTGTCTGACCAACAGAATCGAGAATTCACAGCGCAGTGGTGGAATTTTTCTGTTTCTGTAAGTGTCAGCGTCTCACTCACAAATAATACCCCGATTAATATGCGTCAAAAAGAGCACTGTTCAGACTTACATTGATGTCCAGACTGCAGAGACTGAGCGAGTCCACATCTCTTTTCCTTTGCTTCCTCTTTTTCTGTAAAAGACCAGACAAGAAAAGAGTACCAACATTATATACTACCCAAATTCAAAAATGCTTGAATGTAGACCTGTGATTATGTTCTTCTCTGACAAACACACAATAACATTTATCCTGATGGACGTTGGTGACATCCGCCCACATATGAAGCACGAACCGAGGCAGATTTCAGATTTTTAGTAGTATTTACAACAAGAGATCACTCACTCGATGTGTTTGCCTTTTAAATGCTTACCCACAATTCATTGTTATGTAACAGGAGTTTGCATAAATGAAAAAGCTGATGAGTATTGATTATGAATAAACCGGGAAAGAAAGACGCATTCCAAAAGACACAAACATGTCTCAGGACGTACTTGAGAAAATTGCACATTTGGTTTCAATTCATACCAACCGACAAAGTACATTGTGCTCATAAAGCTTTAAATAAATATGTACAGATTGGATACTAGTGGAACATTGGGCAACTCGGGCCTTGTCAGAACCATGACGTATTTGTGGTAAGCGCTGACTGTAAATTTTAACGACTGCCCACCGTTTTTAAAGACCCCCCATCAGGACGGATTCGAAACCAGTTGCGATTCCGATCGTTAATAGGGCCGTTTATTTAAATTGATACCATCCGCTGTTTTCCTTTTCTTGGGATTTTGAACAGTACAAGGATCTATTGTTATTGTTGCTCCTTAACTGTTTATTCTCCATGACAACCAGCCTCTGAATAGAGCTCAATTCCGGCATCCTGCTACCGCTCGAGCCAAACAGCTACGCCGAGGTCAGCCTGAGGAGAAAAACAATGGCGCACGTGAAGCAAGGAAAAGCCGGTTAAGTAGTTCTGACCTAAATGCAACCCTGGTGGCATACATTTCACAGGTATGGACTGTAGGAGCTGGACTTCAAGCATAATTCCAGGAAATCCATGATTGTGTATTTGGAATCCAATAACAACATGGACGCATTGTAAGCAGACATCTTAGTGTTGGGTTTGCAAAGTTCATGACATTATCAACGTCTATAGGCTGTAAAGATCAGGGCATGCGATAAGGGAAAGGTCGGTTCACTTCTTCTCTTTTACCTACATAAGACAGGAAATGGTTCGCTTTGATTCAAGCTGCAAGGCTGCATGTACCATGCTGCACGCTCACCATTTCCATACTGAAAAAAAAAAATACTCAAAATGAAACCACTGGCGGTTTTGGGGGACGACCGTTGTCAAAGAACCGTGAACCAAAACCGTTAACCTGTGCATGTTGCAGAGAATCATTGGTTACTCAACACAAGTGAGAGTGAACTGAAACGTAAAGCCACACTACCATTCAGTCTTGCTCAAGAACACATTGGATGAACAACAGTCATACACTTCCAGGTGGGTTAAAAACGAAACAAAACACATTCCAGCCTTGTGAGCTCACGCCAAGTCACACTGCAGGTGTGAAATGATGAGAGCCGATTAAAACGCGGACGGTCTGTAAAAACACGTCCCGTTCCTGCGCATCCTTTGGAGTCAATATTTGGTTGATGACTTTCTGCTGTTACGCATCTGCGTAGGCTATGCCCAAAAGCGTCGTTGTGATTCCCAGCTCTTCCCTTGCCACCCACCGGTAGCTCGCACACAAGCACTCAAATACAGCAGCCAAATTCTCTAGCCAGAGGGAAAGACTGGAAGACTGGAATCAAGAGGGGCTGCGGAGGCTCAACCCTAATGAACAACTTCCATTTAGACAAACACGCATTCCTCCAAAGAGCTTGAGGGATGTGGCACTGCTCCCAGGGATCAGTTTCAAGAAGCCTCCGCAATCGAGCGCATATACAGGTCACCTCCCACAGCCTTTTAACGCTCATTTACCTCCGTTTTATCAGGACCAGATGGATTCAAACTGTAAATGACTTGGGGTTTAAAGTCAACTAATGGGACTCCTGCGATTTTAATGGGACGTGGATCTTCCATAAACATAAGTCTTTGTGAAAAGTGGAAAAGGAAATCTAGGAAATATCTTTCCAGTAGGTTATCTTTTGGTTTTTGCAAAAAATAACAAACCAGTCATGATGTTTAAAAAAACAACATACCAGTGCTGTTACCACTTTGTAAAGATGGCACCAGGTTCTGGGTTTCTTCTTCCCCGGACTTGTGTGTTACCAGGATCGGGGCGTAACATGTGAAAACGTTACATAATCAGGATACAATAAACTGGTAACTGTAATCCGTTACAGTTACGTCAAACAGCAATGTAATCAGATTACAGGTACATTTTGTAAAAAAATATATATATATATATGTAATCAAAGAAATCAAATGTTTTGGATTTAAAATGTGCATGTAATGTCTTTTTAATTGCGTGTTCTGTGAGGAGGAGCCTATCACATAATTTGTTGCGTTGACGTGTAAATAAAACGAGATGCTATGCATGAAAGTTTCAGTGAGGGGGAAGCGGGGGGGGGGGGGGGGGGGGGGGGGGGGGGGGGATATCATCCAGATCTCTTTTTCATCCAAAGCCGCCAAAATACGCATGAGGAAAATGAGAGAATTAGCTTTCCGCATCATAAAGTCACATCAAAATGAAAAATATCAGACTTCCACACAATCCTCATCTGTATCGAGCATGTTAAAATTGTAAAATAGAAAATTGTTCTTTTTTTTATTGTTCTATATAAAAAAAAAATAATTCTGCTAAACATCCCTGCTATGAATGAAACATGATGCTGTTCACTTATAATTAGGTCATGTGTTTTATTCTTCAGCTCCACAGACAGCAGGATCGCTCAGAAACCTCAGCAGAACCCCGCCCCCTCCCCACCCTACACTGCAATTAAAGATGAGAGAAACTAATATCTTTTTGAAAATGAACTAGCAGTTCAGCATCTGTAATAGTATGTATTAAATCACTAAACTCATTACTAACTCATATCATAGTGATGCAGTGAGTCCACACTCACCTTGTGATTCACAAAAAGACAGCACCCCATCATCAGGAACTAGTACAATGTTCCTCACTGCAAAAATCACCACAAAGTCACCGTATTTCCACAGACACCGAGTCTTAAATCCAGCGCAGCCGTCACCCATCAGCCAGCCCAGTACACAGTGAGGCAGGAGTGTGTCTGAGAGGGTGTCTGAGAGAACACAAAGGAGACGGGCCCTGTGCGCAGCAAACAGGATGTGCGCGAGGGGAAGCTGCTATATCGGGGTAGAGCCATGCTCTCAGACAACCTTACCGGTTTTGTTTGTCGAAGGGTGAGTGGCGTCAAAGAGCTCTCTGGCCAGAAAAAGCCATCCTGAAACTGGTTGGTCAGTAGTAAATTTGGGATGCAAGCCTTTGTTTTATTTAAAATATATTTTATTTGTTATGATTTGCACATTCAATTTGTATCCAATACTTGGCATCACAGATAACACCGACCTGAAGTACTGGTCAATTTATGTCAAATAAATGTAAATAATATATACACACACACACAGAAAGTTTAGATTTTATGTATTATCACTTATATATATATATATATATATATATATATATATATATATATATATATATATATATATATATATATATATATATATATATATATATATATAAAAATCGATCTCTTAATTTAAATAATTATTTTTATTATTACATTTATTTCCTATTTTCTTTAGTATACTTCCTTTGTAAAGTGATTAAAATTGCTATATTTAAAAACAAACAAATAAATAAAAACAACCCTCACTGTTTACTATGTGATAAAGGAGATAGTGTGAAAAGCTAAATGTCCAAATTGGGAGAAAATGAAGTAAAAAGGACAAATACATAATTTTTTAAATTAAAATATTTTTATAAATGAATAATAATAATAATAATAATAATAATAATTATTATTATTATTATTATTATTATTATTATTATTAAGTTTGAATTATCTCAGGTTACCCTATACGTAATTCCAAATAAACCACAACTAAAATGTTCCTGTTGAACACATTTGTTTTTGCTTGGGTTTGTGAGAACAGGAAACAGGGAAATCCCTGTGAAACACACTTCCTGGAAACAAACTGACTTCCTGTTAGCACTTCCTGCATAAGGGCGGTCCAGAGATTGATCTGATCATCAGCTGTACGCATGAACGTACACACGAATTAGGACTCGTTCAAATGAAGCAGTCACTACAACAAGCTAGTGGCTAGTCATTTGTTGCCCCCTTGAAAACCTGTGAATCTTCATGGCAGGTGTGAATGAAGCAGTTCACAGTCAGAGTCAGTGCTCTGGTTAAAAACCACATTTTTAACTTTAGTTCATCTGCAGGGCAGAATTTCAGTCTATCTGCCATGTTAAGACACAAAAATATCATCATCATCATCATCATCATCATCATCATCATCAGTAGGTGGAGGAGGACTGTGTATGCAAAAAAAAGTACAAACTAAGCCAGCGGGGAAATGGAACAGTTCTTAGTCAAAACATGTTTCTGTTGGTTGAAACCTGCAGAGGTGCAGAGGGTAATAACCTCTGAAAGCCAGCATGAGCACAGAGATGAGCTGCACATTCTGAATACTTATTACAGCCTGCTGACAGTCACATGTAGCTCGGGAATTGCCTGTGGAGATGCTTGTCATCACTTCTCGTGACAGGTAATGCATATGCAGAACAAAAAAAAAATGGTTCTGTTCTGGTAAATACATTTAAGTGAGGTAGATTTGAATGTTAAATAGGAATTATTTTCCTGCAGACATCATCACTGGGATATGATATGTTTATGTGCAACATCTTAACATCCCATTTCAATATCAAATGACTTACTGGTGAGATTTTAGACAAGGCTGGGGTAGTCTACTGGAGAAAAATTCAAAATAATCTTCTATAAGCTTGATCTAAAAAAAGCATCTTTATCAATGCTTCATCTTTGTCTGAACTACCACCAAGAGGAACAAGGCAGGAGCTTACACTGCCATCGTAGTACACTGCACCTCAGTCTCACATAATGGGTTTCTAGCGGTCACTCCTCACTCTAGTACTCTTCGTCACTAAATGTAGTCAAGGACCACCTACAAGATGCTTTTCTGCTCACTATGTTTGGAAAAGTCGTTATTTGAGTTACCGTAGCCTTTCACAAGGTGCTTTTGCCTGCATAACTGCCACCTGCTGGATGTTTTTTGTTTATCGCACGATTCTGTGCAAACTCCAAAATCTCAGGTGATTAGCAGTTTCTGAAATACTCAAACTAGCCATCTGTTAGAAACAATGACTGAGATCACATCCCATTTCCCCCTCATTCTGATGTTCGATGTGAACATTAACTGAAGCTCCTGACCTGCAACTGCATGATTATATACACAGTGCTGTGGCCACATGAATTGAGAATTGAATACAATGCATGAATGTGAAAGTATACGGGAGGTCACGGTGGTTTAGTTAGCACGTTAGCCTCGCACCTCTGGGGGTGTGAGTTCAAATTCCTCCCCCCGTCCAAAGACATGTGTTTTAGGCTGATTAGCATTTCCAAATTGTAGGTGATGTGTGAACGTGTGTGCGACTGTGCCCTGTGATGGGTTGACACCTTGTCCAGAGATGTCCCCTGCCTTGTGCCCAGAGTTCCCTGGAATAGGCGCACGACCTTTCCAGATGCATAAATGCCATAATAAAATGAATGATGGGTAACACGCCAGTAATAATTACATTGCCCCAGCTCCTCATGTTAGCGTATGTTGATAATCTGGCAATGTGCGGATATACGCATGTATGTGGATTTGAAGTTTCAATCGTTTTCCTTACAGTTACCTTTATAGCTTTCAAAGCGCTGCCTTATAAGGCAACTTACATATGAGACAGCATTATCAGCAAGGCAATAAGGCCTTCTGTTTTGAACAAACCCTAGAAACAACAACGCTTATGCACCACTAACTGTTTCAAACAAAACTGGTGCAGTTTTGCTCTGAAATGCTTATATTCTGAGGTATGGCAAGCCAATCAGGGTGTAACCAATAATTCCGAAGCCCGTCGCCAGCTAAGCGTACAAAAGATATATAAGATGTATAAGACACTCCATAGCCACAGGACGCTGAGACTACCTCGACCATGACTGCCAAATGGTTTATTTGTCACATCGTGCAACCCGACCCCATATTTACCCCATTTAAAATTTTCATCATTTTGTTTCTGAACACAATAAAAAAGCGATGCCCTAAGGGTCCATTTGCAACTACTCCACAATTCCATATGGCAGCCATCTTGGCATCTTTGGTTGTATTCCACATGAAATCTACATTGTTTCACTTAGCCAATTATCGTGTGATTGGGGGCCATGCAATCGTTTCCAGGTGTGGAGGCATCAACAATCTACCCACGCTGCCTCTGTTTTCAAACACAAACAGCATGTCCTGGGGATACGAGAAGATGGATGAAAGAAAGACGTCGAGTGACGGAAAGTAGATGCAGGTCTTCGTATCCTTTCTAAACTCTGATAACAAAGCCAATCTAGCCATCATAAGTTGTAATATGATACCTGAACTGGAAGCCTGGGAGAAACAGTGTGATGCCCCAGTGTCTGGTGGGTGATGTATGGTTATGATCGGTTTGAAAAAAAAGAACATAGTTACACTTCGCGTAAAAGGCGCAAATCAGTGCATTGGTGCATTGTTTTGAAGTTAGTCATCAACCTCAGAGAAGATGATGATGGTACCCAAATGGTACATCTTTTGTACCTTTAGTACGTGAATATAGTTTACCTCTATAATCATTTAAGGTACATAATTACACCTTAAGGAGTAAATTAAAACTTTAAAAATGTACAATGCATGCAAGTAAAATATACCCTTGAAGGTACCATCGAAGCGACAAGGAGAGGTACAGTTTGCCTTTTCAAGTTTGATATCGCAAGCAACATGGCCGACATGGATAAATAACTGAACAACAAAACATCTCGTGCTTGCTTATGGTTTCTACAAATGTGTTTTGTCTGACTGGCTTCATAGTCTTTCACTATGCCTTGCAGTGCATTGGGGTCCACTGGAAAAAATTATACTCCCTAAATTTAACATGGGACTCGCTCACAGTGCACTAATGGCAAGGTTCATACGAGGTGAATCTTCCATGGAAAACAAAATCCGCATTTCATTATGATAACAAACCTCTTTTCAAGCATTACTCTCAGAATCTGCACGTATTCCGAGTCAGATCTGATTTTTGATGGTTCGAGTTTTTGAAAGGGAATCTATCCAAAGATAATCAAGTCAAAAAATATAACTTTTTAATGCATTCATAAGATGCAAATAAGCCTTCACAGAACCGCGCTTGTCGAGTTTATTTCAGTTCAAAGGTATTCGGTTTAACTTTCCACTACAGAGCAAGTAATTCAAATTCTGTCAGGGACGACTCTTCTTTTTCATCTGCCTTAGACTCCAGCAAGTGCGCACATGAAATGCTGGCAAAGAAAATCATGATTTGTTATGGTGTTTCGAATATTCAGAGGTTTCGACTGGCCTTATCTCCAGCGCCGGCCTTTGTTAAAGATAGCACTAATTCCATACCAGTTGCAGCAACATGGCTGTTCGTTCACAACACAGATGACAAAGTGGTCTCGCTTTTGATGGAAAGCCAGACAGGAGGATTGGATTGTTGATGTTCATGTAGGATCAGATGGAACAGCAGGTTCTGGGACTGCCTGTTACAGCTCTCACGTGAGAGAGACTCCCGCCAAGAACTGTTCTGATCAGGAGAAAGGAAACCAAAGCTTACAAAGCTCCAGACCGAACTAATCTTACCGCTGATCGGCCATCTGTTGAGACGAAAAAGAGGTCTTGGGTTGATGCCAAGATTTTGGATATTGAACATGTGACTAAACGATTTAAAAGTCGGTCCGAGATATTCTGAGAATTTACAGAATGTTTTCTTCATATGTTTAGACTATCCACATATTTTCTCAGATCTGAAAAGCTTTAAGACGTTTAAAATACAGAATAAACCAGCAGTATTACTGTATAAACCCGTTTGGACCACTTTTACCAAAATATTTAGCAGATCTTTTCATTTATCCCTTCTTGCAAATCCAAACAAATCTTCAAGTAAGCATCAGTGAAAGAACTTTTTCTTTGCCCGAGATCTAGCCGATATGATCGAGGTCAAGTGGCCAACGTAAACCAGCATCAAGACGATGGTGTGTTGGTTTGAATCACGCTAAGACAAATAAGACCTGTGTTGTGCTTGACTGGGGGCAGAAAAGCTGATTAACAGTTCCTGGCTGAGGAAAGCTCAGAGAAGGACCCCAGATAAAAGAGCGCCGGGGTAAAAGAAGGGTGAGGACTTACATGTAGCTACTCCTCAAAAGCGGGGTTGTGTAGAAGCTAAGAGACTGGATTGTGTATAGAATTTTTTTTAAAGTAAACACGGTCACATATTCGACTCGTAAAATCTTGCTTTCTCGAGCCCTTACAGACATATTAAATGCATTCTTGCCTCATAAAATGCTGGCAAAGCACTCTTCGGGAATGTTTTAAAGAATGTCATTTTAGTTTTTAATCATGTACTCTCGTGTTATTGACATGGACACTTTAACATAAACTTACCAGTCAAACAAGGGCTCATTGTTAAACCTCATTCTAAACTCGTGTGTGAACTCCAGTGTGTCAACTCATCCTCTTGGTCTAACAATTAGCTTCCACTCAATGCCATGACAGTCTGTTTTTCTTTTCTTTGCTCTCATCAATCTACTCTTATAGTAGTAGGAATGATGGTTTGCAGCAGCCGAATTGATTCACCAGAAAGAGCCTCCAACTACTTTTCTGTTTTAGGTCACACCTGCAATCTTTAAAACCAAAAGGTTTTCATATTGGTTCTCTTGATAGTTGGGGTCCTTAGCTGTCTAAACAGCTTCTGCTTGGAACACTCTCTGAGTGGGACTAAGGAGAATATGTGTAGTCATATGCATTTCACTATTTAACATTGGAATAAGTGCAACTTAACATTATTACGCAAAAAAGTAACCATGGTTTTGTTTTGTTTTGTTTGCAGGTCTCCAAAAAGTGACCCCTCCCCAAAAACCTCACCACAAGGCAGCCAGGCTATTTTATTTATTTTGTTTGTAAAATTCCACCAGCAGCACATCTGATTTAAATTAATTCAGCAGCAATTAGCCAAACCCGTGTGCTAGTGGTGGAATTTCACAAATGGATTGGATGAGAGTTTGAACTACAGGGGTGAAATCCTGACACTAACACATCAAATGTGATGTTCTAACTGTTACTGTTAAATCTGAGGGCAGGAAATAGACCAGGAAGTGACCTACCAGCATTTCATTAATGAAACAGCTTGAGAGCCATGATTTCATTCTGAATGTTGACGCGTTACATTTGATAACAGAAGTCGGGCAGGGAGTCTGTCAAAGGGGGTGATGGATTTTCATAGCCAGCAGTGTTCATGATACACTTCACCTCCTGATGAAGGAGGCTGACACAGCTTTTAATACAATTCGTTTTCAATGGTGTAGGATTATTCACTGCCAATTTATCATGTTCTTTATCCTTGAGCATAGACATCCAGCCACCACGCCTCATATTGGTACCAGGCCGTGGCTTGTTTAAAGGAAAAGACTGCCAATCAACACAAGGTAGTACAATAAAACTGTACTGACACGAACAGATATAATGAGCGCAGACACACATATGTATAAACGTCAACCATCTTTTTAGTACGTAAGGGGTTGTTTATGAGAACAACATACAGGAAGCAGCACAACCACAATTACATGAATGACTCATGGTTCAGGCTCATCTTGCTGCAACTGTCCACGCAAATTGGAGGAGTAAAGGCTAAATTGTCAAAAATAATTATACTATTTCACAGAAATGAAAAGATCAATAGACATTTTTTTCCATATACGGTCTTCTTTTTGTCTAGAACCCCAACAGACCCGTCCAAAAAGCTTTAAAACACCGATTTTAATTTCATGGGCCAGAAGCATGATGAAGTCATTCTGATAAGGTGTTATTTCAAGCATAAACAGAGCACAGTGCCGTAAATGCTCTATGCTAATGGGGGCACTGATAGTGTTTGAAGCCGTCCCTTTGAAATGATACATCTCCGGCTGACATTTGTCAAATGTGATTAAAAACATTGTGGAAAAATGTAAACAGGGCAAATATGCTTAAGGGGGGACCGAGTTCTGCCAGGAGACTCATACCAGCCCTGTTGACATCTACAGAAATACTTTCTACATGTTCCTACAAGTCGCCATGATGATACACCGAGACAACTGCCATTTCGGTCCTCCATTATAAATTCTTTGAAATATGGCCTTATATAAATGTGCCCGAGGACTCGCTCACCTTGTAGTCCAGCTGCGCAGTCAGAATTTGAGTGGAATTAATCATTTTAGTTGGCTGGTGGAATTTGATTTGGATTCAAAATACAAATTTCGCATCAGCATTTGCATCTCCCAAAACACCACGTGTAAGAAACCTATGAGGAACGTTTGTTTGCAGCCGGCAAGCTCATCCGTTTATACATTCTTTTAATGTTATTTAAAATACTAGGTTTTTCCCCCCACAAACGTCATGAAATAATTTTGGGAAATTCCCAGAACAAAATCAATCTCACAAGGAAAAGAACGCTAATCTTGTGTTGGCTGCTAATGTAACAGAATTACACTCTTAGGATAAAAAAAATCCCTTCAAGGATTCTTCAAGGGTTGGTTAAGGGTTCGTAGTGTCTTAAAAGCATGCTATTTGGAGCAATTTCGAACAGGGAAAACACTCCGGTCTAGGGCTCAACTTAGAACCTTTACGGAAAGATGCTACAAGGGAATAGAGTTGTTTTTTTAGCATTTACGTTTTGAATTAAAATTACTATTTTCATTTCACTATGAATAATCTCTCCAGAACAGTTAATCAAGAAAACACCACAGAAGGGGGCGAAGCTATATCTTCTTTAAACCTACTACGTTTCAGGAAGAAGTGGAACAAAATGTTCCACCTACCTTACATGTCACACATTTAGAGTACCCCAGAGGAACAACTGAAAAACCCTTTACAGCTCTAAAATTAAACTTTATTTTTAAGAGCATCATGTGACAGTGGAAACTCATTTCGTTAGCTCCACTTCAGAGAAATCCAACACAACTGTCCGAGTGTACTGTAGACCTCACGTATGGATGTAACATTTATAATAGACGTCTGAAGTGGTATTACAGAATGTAAAACTAACTTGGACTTTGGAGGTTGTGTTTAATTTCAGGATCGACTCGATAAACCCAGCGGAAGACAGAGAGGCTTCCCCTGCATGTTACGATTCCTCATTTGGCAGCAGCTGAAGAGCTCCCACTGCTACGGTCAGGTTCTGCTCGTTCACCAGTGTTCAGGGTGTGAGGTGCCAGGCCCTGGGCATGTTTATGTTGGCAGCTATAGGCAGCAGACTGTGTGTCTGTGGAGGCAGCGAAGCACGCCAGAGGACGTCAGAGCGATTTGTAGAGGGAGTGAAGTACAGCCGGGTTTGAAACATGACAACATTAAATGCTGATCTGATATCATTGGGTTAAGCGGGAATAACAGTAATAATGGGGGGAGGGGAGAGGGGGGCGCTCCACCAGTGGTCAGCAAAACCAAAACCCAGTACAGTCGCTCTCAAACCTCTCTTCAAGACCCACCAGACTGTCCACACATTTGTTCTATCCCAACTGACAACACATGGCTAGAGAAATTATAGACAGTCTGGGGGCCTTGAGGTCTGTTTTCAGAACCAGGTGACTAGACAATTGTTTTGTTTTTTTTTTTGGTTAAAAACCACGTTTTCACACTCATACTGAGCTCAGGAAGAATAAGTTCAAATGTGAAAACGCCCTTAAAGTTGACTTCTTTACCTGATGTATAGATATGATTTAGAAAATATTCACAGCGTTGACTGGGTCTTCTTCCCATCTGCAAAAATATATAAATAAATAATTCCCGGGATTGCATAATCCTTAAGCATCGCAATAACCCAAAGTTATCATCATTAGACAGTAATGCCATATTCAGTTCCACAAAATCAATATATACAAGACCTTGTGCATGACAGAGAAGAACAAAAGGGACAACATTGATAAAACTGCTACAGCATTAAACACCGAAGCCAAGAAAGTGGTTTAAATCGTGCTTTCTCTCTAGACAGCTCTCTTATCTTGTAAATCTAGCAATGTGTCTTTCTTGAGCTTTCCTAGAATAAACATTTCCGTGCATCAGCGTTAATCCTCGTGGTTATTTTGATGTATTGGAAGCCAGACCTCTCATTTCCTTCTCGCTTATCTTAGAAAAACCTCTTATTACACAGGCATTCTTTACACTTTTAGTAAATCGCTGTCCTTACATAAAGCGATGACCTAATTTGATTTCTAACTACAGAACCACAAGCAGCGTTTAAATCTACCTTTGCTCTTTCAGATACTAAGTCATAACCTGGCACCAGCAGCACAGCAATTCAATCAAAACTTCAGGCGCAGGTCCAAGTCGCTCCACTCTCTATCTAATTTGGAGAAAGCAGCCAGCATAGCACTCCCATTATCTTCTGAGCTACAAAAAGTACTGAAAACTAATGAGTACCCAGATGACAATGCAGTCTTCATCCAAGTCAAAGGTGGGATTGTTTTTTAAAATAGCCTTTCTGTACTCTACACCACACTAATTTTTTGGTGTGGCAACTCTGACAGTCTCAAACTGGGAGAATGAATATTTAAGGGAACTGCCAAGACATGTCTGGTGTCCGTAACTGTTTCTTTACTTCTGCCATAAAGCTACATGTCAAATGTAAAGTCCCCTCTGAAACTATTAGGGCAAGGCCAATTCATTTGTTTTCCTTGGCCTACCCATTCGGTGTCTGTTGCTTAGTACACCGGTGGTTTCTTTCTTTTTCAGTACATTCCAAATTGTTGTACTGGCTACTCCCAGTGTTTGTGCAGTGCCTCTGATTGACTTTCTCTCTTCTCTAAACTTCAAAATGGCTTGCTTTTCTCCCACAGACAACTCTCTGATCTTCGTGTTGGCTTATCCTTTTTAACAACAAATGCAGTCTTCTCAGGTGAAACTGAAGGCTAAAACCAAGAGGAGCTGTTCAGAACTATTTATTGTTTAAACAAATCAATCTAGCAAGACACACCTGGGTAACGAGAAACACCTCTCAGTCACATGCTCCAAAATGTTTGCTCACCTACAAATTGTGAGATCTGATACAAAATGTGCTATGTTCCATTTCGTTTAACACATCTAGATATAAATACCAGGAAATAAAAAAATAAAAAAGTTCTCTTCTCATATTCATCTTTTGATCTCAAACCCAGATAAATGTCTTCAGTCTACAGCAAAAACAAATGTATTTGCCTGGCCGTTCGAATAGTTTCGGAGGGGACTGTAAAACTTAGGGTTGTGTCTCAAGCATCACATACTTGCCTTTGAATCAAACAGAAATGCTATTCATACCAAAAATAGCAGAATGATCGACAATTTTTAAAATTTATTCATATTCACCATTAGTAAACACTATATCCAGTGGTTCAGTGGACCCAGAGTCTATCCCAGGAACACTGAGAGCAAACCAGGACGGGACACCAGTCCATCACAATCCACCACTTGTGTTTAAATGCTTTATTTGGTGTTTTTAAACAATACTACCACGTCATTTGCAGAGCATAAGTTTTCCCTGCCAATCACCATGCCAAGACGAATCAATCAAGTCATCTATACATTCAGTTAAATAAATCCCTGACTATTTTCAAATGGACCAAAGATCAGTTCTCGGTTTCAAAAACAACTTTTACACTGAACCAAACAATGCAATCTGGTATGTTTTTGGGTGAAAGAAGGTGGGAGAGATCCTGAAAAAACCCTACATGGACATGGTAGAACTTGTGATACTGAGCACAAACAGGAACCTGAGACCGAACCCCAAATGTGGAGCTCTGAGGCACCAACACCACACGGATGTACCCCAGTGATTCATTCATTCTTTATCAGCAACCACTTTATCCTGATCAGGGTCATGGTGGGTCCGGAGCTTATCCCAGGACCACAAAGCGTGAGGTGGAAATACACCTAGGGCAACTTATGTTATGTTTTTGGGAGGTGGAAAGAAACCTGAGAACCAGGCGGAAACCTACACCGACACATTGAGAACATGTGAAACATGGCACAGACTGTTACCCCAGCTCAGAACTGAATTGTATTACCATCTAAATCACTTCTACGATCCGATTCGGCCTTCAAACTTCAGGCTGACGCTCGTTTTCTCCACTAACACTACGCTGAGAAAAAACGGCTAATACTGTTGTCTATTCCTATAGAAATCCGTGTGTCAGACAGTTATCGAAACCACAGCAGAGATTTTTAGTGGGAAACAGCAAGCAGATAGAGACTTCATGTTACTCTTACATCCATAACAACGACTGACAAAGTCACCACTGTCTTTTACTACCAAAAGCCTGGGTACTAAATAATGTGTGATTCACACCACTCATTATTTCCTGAAATAGCTGAAGGAAGAGCATGTACTGCTCAATACTTCACATAACACAGTTTAACAGGAAACTCCTTTTTTCCCCTCAGTGACCCCTATTTTAGGATATTGTAAAATGGGAATGTTATAAATTACAACGATACAAAGCTTCTGTCCTTAGTCATGTTTACAGTCCCTCCTGTTACAGACACGTGCTCTTCTTCTCTGCTCAGAAACCCTGAAAAATTCAGCATGTAACTGTCAGCATGGATCTGCTGCAAATAACAAACGACAGCAAAAGAAACAAGTAAACCTCGAAGCTGGCTTTTCAAGAGAGTGAAACCACAAAGGGGGACCAAGTTGGACGCCAACTTACCTCCTGAACAAGTGAGTTAATGTAATGAACTGGTAAACTGATTGAATCAATGACCGCAGAAACAAATCAGTAAAACTTAATGGTTTACACTGTGCCACACTGTCCGAGAGGATCAGAATAAAATCTTGGGAATTCTATAACAGACTGCAAGACAATTCGTGTTCTCCATGTCAGATCATACGATGAAGATCCTCTAACGATAGACCTGGGTTTAAAGACGTTTACTACGTTCAGCTAACGTCATCGTTCAGAATGATCCGAGTTTAAAAACACAAACAAGCCCTTGGTATAGCAGTAGCAATGTTATGCCTATAGAGAAAACACGTTTTAAAGGGTGAAGAAGAGGAGTTCGGAGCTACAGGACAACATGAAATGCTTATTCGTCAATGTAACCTTGAGGAAATAAGGAAAACCTTTCTGTGGATTAGCATCTTGCTGGATGAGGAGCCAGACATGCAGGCTGGTGTAATTATCTACATTTTATACAGCCCATGTTCTGTGAATGTATTGTCCTGTGTGTCTACTGGTTTGTTTTGTGGATTTATTATCCTGCGCTCGTCTTTACATAGTCTTGCGTACTGTTCTGTGTTCCACCATGGTCCTGGAGAAAGAAAATCTCATTCCAATGTATACAAGCTATACAGAGAAATGACAAAAACCCACTTGACTTGACTTGATTTTAGTTCGTGTGAGTGTTTTAAATGATCGCTTGCTCAAATAAACATTTCAGATCATGTTTCTAGTTCGGGGCCATCCTATGGTGGTGTTTAGACGAGCACCCGTAGCAGAGCTCATGCTGAGATTTTAATAAAAATACTTCTGACACCGTTTCACGTTATGCATTATAAGACCGCCAATCCGAACTCCAAAGAATTCGTTTACGTTGTGCGATTCGCTATCCGTGATAACACAAATCAGCAGAGACCCATACAGTGCATTAAAAAAGCATTTCACAAGTTTATAGCCAACTGTCTTATAACTTGCATGTAAGTTGGTTAGCCAGTCTGGAAAACATCCAGATGTTTTGGGGGAAAACTGGGGGAAGTTGTTTTGGATCTGGACCATTTGAAGTCCCAAGAGACCATTGGAGTGCTGATCAAGGTATGTTCAAAAATATAGGTTTTGTAGCAGAACGGTGCACTGGAAGTTTCCAGCCAATTTTAGGCACCTGGATCAATAAGTTGCAAACTTGCTTTCTTAAGCTGTTCCGAAGCATTTTGCTTTAACAAATCAGTAAGTTATTTGGCAAGTGTTTTTCCTTTTAGTGAACTTTGTTGTAGCTGACTGAGTAGATTAAGATGATGGAAAGTTAGCTAGCTGGCCTGATATGGATGAAATCCTCCAGCTACCAGGAATTTGAGGGATACAGGGGCATGGATGGAAGGTGGAGTCAAGGACTTTGTAGTTCACCTTGTTGCCACTAGAGCTGAACTATCCAGATCCAGAACACTAGCACTTTTCGTGGTGCCATCCCATTCCCACACATTCACACCTAGGGGCAATTTAGCATAGCTAATCCACCTACAACATGTTATGGGGAGGTTGGAGGAAACAGGACAACCCTGAGGGAACCCCTACAGACACAAAGAGAACATGCAAAACTCCACAGACAGTAACCTGAGCTCAGGATCTTGATTTGTAGCAATGTTCAGAGATTTGTAGCGAAATTCTATGGAAAACACTGAGATTTTAGACTCAAATTGAAAAGTACTATAAAAACGATTGTTGTTCGGCTTCGCCTCGATTTCTACAAGCACACAGAACTCACCCCTGTGAAAATCCACCTCTCCGTCGATGAGAAGAGAGAAAAGGAGCCCCTTCTTTGTAGCGTCGGCCTGCAAAAGGTACAGACAAAACAGGACGTCGTGTCAAAACATGCTTGTGGTCACATTTGCTTCAACATTTAGGATCACAAACCGAGCAAAGTCGACGACTGAAATCCTCAGTCGTTCTGCTTTAAGAAGCACTTTAACCTCAGGAAGCCACTAACACGATTGCCATTAGCATGTGCCTTTGATGCTAATGGACGTAGAGGAGGTTCTACTGTCTGTGAGGTTGAAGGGTATGTGGGCTACATCAAAAGCCCATGAGAATGATCCATGTGTTTACACGTACAAAGGCTTCAAGTCTGCAGAAATGAAAGAGGGGTTCAGAAAGAGCTTGGTGCAGACTTTGAAGTTATAGGGGATGATCTTGGCTCATTTGGAAGGCATCTGACCAAAACGTCAGCGTGGGTTGGCCTCAATAACATTTCCCGAAATAAAAGACATTAATATAGACAAACTATGTTCCATGATTCTTCAGTCATATGACCAAAGATGAGTTTATCTTCTGCTATGATTAAACAGGAGGAGGTGTGCAGACACAGTTATGACTATGTTTTCCCGAGACATCAGTGCAGAAATACTTTCTGAACTTTCCCTCAGTGTGTACAGAGTGGAGTGTATACCTAATATATACAAGGCAACTGGTTTAATTGATGTTTTTGTTCAAATAAATTACAACCATCTAAGACGGGCTGCTGAATGCTTGATTCTGATTGGTCAGAAGGTGATGACGAAAATCATGTTTTTATTAAAGTGCTAATTTTAATACGTTATTGTTTCTATAGTAAACAGCAGATTCACAAGGAACTTGTATGGCTTGTAAGGCTTGGAAGGAGATGTTTATTTAACATTGATGGAAGGAGTCTCCAGTGTCAGCGCTTTGGAACAGTCAGAAGTAAAGCTTTTCCTTTGAGTCTTCAGAACAGAGGAGTTTGTGCTTTCCAGTTGTTGTTTTTTTTTTTAACAGGACATGCTATTAATGTAAAGCTGGTGAGGGAACCCTGTGTTATAGCTTCTATAACATAAGTGAACAGGAACTAACTAAAATCGAGCAAATCTAACTATAAATGTATAAAAAGTGCAACGTGTGTTCTATAATCATAAAAAATTGTAACTTGGCACAGTACTTGAATAAAATAGGAATAAAACACTTCAAAACATTATATTATTGGAACGTAATTAACTTCAGGGTGATCATTTCACGTCGCCCACATAGTGGATTGTTTTCCTACAACAGCTTGACCCAAAGTGCTTTATTCCTTACATAATACGCACTAATTCCTCACATGGTGGGGATTACAGACTGTTTCTTATCCTTGTAAGGGAAAAATGACATACATCTACAAACATGCATACAGTAAAACGGTATCAATAAAAATGTTCTGACAGACCTTGAGATATAGACTTTTAATCATCATGACTCTTTATTGGTCACATATACATTAAAGCACAGTGAAATAATCTTCTTTGCATACCTCAGCATGCCAGGAAGTTGAGGTCAGAGTGCAGGGTCAGCCATGATACAGTGCTCCTGGAGCAAAGAGGGTTAAGGGCCTTGACCAACAGTGGCAGCGACTTTCCGATCAGTAACCCAGAGCCTGGGGCTTGAACCCCTGACCTTCTGATCAGTAACCCAATAACCAGTATCCCAGTCTTACCCAGTAACTGCCCCCCAATAATTCTGCTGCCTTATCAGCCCATACAGGATTTCACAGAGATTTTTTTTGTTATTGCTGTGGTGAAAAAAGGCTTGATTTTGCTGAGGCTTTTCTGAAAATTTGCAATGCAATTTCCGGAGTCTTGAATTAGTGAAATTGCAACTCCACGAAATAGTTTTGCATGGTCTTTCACGCTGATGATTGTTGGTACAGTAAATGGGATCTTTTAGCTGTACTCATGTTCGTCGTAGGTTGATCGAAGTGGGCTTCAGCTGAACGAGTGTCATGATGATGTCACGTGACGCGTGTTGGCCCAAATCTGCAGAAAATCTGGAGTAATTCTGAAAAATGGATTTTTCAACTTTGCGTTAATTTCTACGATGGCAAAAGGGCGAAATCGTGGAAGGACTGCCTTATTTGCTTGCACCCCACTGTGTTCTTCGCATAATTAGCCGACAACAGTAACTAGTGGTAAAAACTTTCACAGAGTACTTTGATTTAAGAGAGATTTTCAGAAATCTGCTGTCACACAAAACGTTGCGATGTCAACTAAATGAAGTGCTGTTTAGCCGTGTTTTCAAATATACAGAGTGAAACCATGAAATTACAAAAGTGTTAAACATGGTTTATATCTGCTGTACACTGCATTTACAGTGCACTCTGGGTAATAATATAGAGAACTACCCAGAAAATACCTTTTACACAGGGCTAATTTTCGTCTCTTAATGCCCAACACCCACATTTTGAATTTTGTTTAATGAAATATATTTGGTCCAAAAAAATTTTCCCCATTCATTTCCAATATCCAATGAACTGATTACATTTCTTAGTAATGGAGTCAGACTTTTGGCTCTTACTCTAGCGGCGTGATCGATTAAAGCACTCGTATGTCCGTCAATCGACACACGCCAGACAGCGTATTTACTACTGTGAATAAAATCGTCTAACTATTCCAGACCTTGACTAACATTTCAGGTGATGATGGAGTGCGTCACTCACGGCCAACTCCGCTCCCCACGGCTTTGCAAATACACAACGCCTTTGAGGAATGCCTGAGAGAGATGGAATCTTCCAGGAAGGACATGGAAAAATACATTACCATCCTTACATCACATTCAAGCATCTGACTAGTAAGTAGAGCAAGAAAAAAAAAAAAAGTTATGAAATTCAACTTCCATACAACTGCAGGTAGGCTCCTTCATTGTGCTCTTCACAGCACTCGTGGCAAAACGTTAATGACGTAAAAGAGAAAAGCCATCAATGCTACGTCGGCGACTCTTCCTTGACACGTTAAGGCATCATTTTAATTAAAACAACTCTTTCTAACTCTCCTATTTTATCGTTTTTACCAGTCTGAGGTGGTTTCATACTCTGACACTCCATTATCAATCACACACACACACACACACACAGGGCAGTAAGCTAAGACACGTCAGCCTTCTAAAACACAATCATTTCGGCTTGCTAATCCCAGCTGGAGCTTTTGTTTAAGTTCACATCTCGCCTGAGGAGAATCAGTCGGCCTGTTTATCAGCGTTTGAGGAAGCACCCCCTGCCGAGCCACGGCGCATTATCCCCCTCCCTGACAGAGTTCTTATGCAGATCTTAAGCTGTTTATCCCGAGCCTTTGTGAGACAAACCAACTAACTTCATCAGACTCTTTTCTCCTGTTACATCAATCAGAAAAGATGCTACAGATGAAATATTCTCTGAGGGAAAGAAAAAAAGAAAGAAAAAAAAAAAAAGACATTTTACATGTTTGCAGTTCTGATATTAAGGATTTAATTACTAATCAACCATCACTTTTTTTTTTTACTATTATATAATATTAATAATAAGAATTTTGATTCCTAGAGCACCCCATACATCTCAAGGTCATTTTATAGAGAAAACATACATAAAACTCACATTTATAATGAAAGCCCAAGAGAACTAACAGGAGGTTTACATGATGAACGTGGAGGGGGGAAAAAAAAAAAATCTAACTACAGCAGTAGGGTGAGGGGTGAAATGGAAATACCATCTCACAGGCGAGGGGTGAGGGGGCAAGATGGAAAATACCAAAGACTAAACTGATGAAGTTATCACGCAATAATACGCCGAATACAAAAAGATATGCCAAACAACATATGGATTTGTAAAGATTCATATAAAGTTGAACTCCCTCATACCCCTCCTGCACCACTAGCACTCCACCCGGTGCCCTCGTCTCGACTGAATTCCCCGCTTCAAATAAATGCAGTGTTGTGGAGCTCTTGCTTCCTGTCAAGGTCAATGGAGAATGTTCTCAGTCCAGTAATATGGAATCAAATCTAACAGGGATGCACTGAAAATTATTATTCCACCGAAAATGGTTAAACATGGTGATTTCGGGTTTAGGACAAAATAGAAAGAAAAAAAAAATTCAAAACAGGAAAACGATAACGTTTCCAGTTCTCAAAAAACTGGGAAGTAGGCCTCATGGGGAAAAAGTTTGAATACATCTGAACGTAGGTGGAAAACATAATGAGTCTTTATTAAATCACATATACATTACAGCACTGTGAAATTATTTTCTTCGCAGACCCCAGCATGTTAGGAAGTTGGGGTCAGAGTGCAGGGTCAGCCATGATACAGCACCCCTGGAGCAGAGAGGGTTAAGGGCCTTGCACAAGGGTCCAAGGGCCTTGCCAAGTGGCAGCTTGGCAGTGCTGGGGCTTGAACCCCCGACCTTCCAATCAGTAACCCAGAGCCTTAACCGCCAAGCCACCACTTCCCCTTAAAATACTGAGGAACGTTTTCAGCTCAGCTTTAAACGATGGAAGAATTGAGTGAACAAGCGTCGATGTTTGATCAGAACACCTGAATGAGGCATTTTCACAAGACATTTTTCAAGTGTTCCACCAATTATGGATCAAAACAAGTGGTTCCAAATGTGGGTCTGGGGGGGAAACAGTCACTGGAACCAAGATTTTTAAATGTAGTTATTACAACCCACCAATATATTTATCATTCACTTGTTATAGCTATTAGTGTATTTCATTGGCCCTTTCAATTGGATGTTCATATACAATAAATCGGTACTGAGGGGGGTGGTGAGATTTCTTTTATAGTTAAAGGCGTCCCTGGCTACAAAACAAAAAGTCTGAGAACCTCTGTTTAGACTCACATTTTTCAGTCTTGGTGTCAGGCAAAGTCTTTGACAAGAAGGTCAGGTTAAAAACGTAAAGTTGCTGCAATAAAAGTTAGCCTAAAAAAAAAACTTGGACAAAACCAAACATTAAAGAAGGTTAATGTTCCTACCGGTAACTTTGTTGCAGCAAAGTTGTTCATAAACATTCTCAGAACCAAAGATTTCTACAACCACTATGTGAAAAAGTTGCTAGCTGAGCTAACGTTCTACAGATTAGCATTTCGTTTCTGTGAAATCCTGATTTATTGTCCTGTGCTTACTCAAACAGTGATCAATAATTAAACCGGAGGTGTTATTCACTGCATTTACAGGCCGTCGCATTTGCCAATTTAATCCTTTATCTCAGAGACACCTCGTCTTCCCCCAGTGTTTGATTATGAAGCGGTCTCTTCCCGCTTTATCTGCACAATCCTCGTTCCCGCAACCTTTAAAGGTCACGATCTGGAGCACTGGCTTGATAACTATACACTGACCAGAGACCAGAGAGGATGGTGATGCTTGATAAAATGCATCCTTTAGATAGCCAGTCTGGGGGCACACACACACACACACACACACACACACACACACACACACACACACACACACACACACTCCCTCTCTCCATTCTCATTCCCTATAGCTCCTTTCTCAGTTGGTGTAAAGTTATCAATACTCCGATGTAGACGAATCAATAAATGGTTGCCATAAATACAGCACTGTTCATGTTCCCTCTCTGTTGTTCAGCTACAGAACGAAGGACAACGATTTCAACAAACTTCCTGAACTGAGAGAAGAACAGAACTCCAAACTGACTTATAGTAGAAGTCTAAGGCCAGTTCAGAAGATTGGTCAGAGGGTGCTGATTCATTTCCCATAACAGCAGCTCTGACAGTAGTTCCAGCTGCAAGGTTTGGAACAGCTGTATATTTACGCGCTCTTTTTGTAACATCGGCCCAAATCTGCGGAAAATCTGCGGTAATTTGGAAAAATCGCAAGCTCCTCAAAATATCGCAGAGGTTTTGTGTTCATTCCTGCGAAATCACGCAATTCTGCGGGGACCGAGTTATACAGAAATATAAAAAATAACGCACACCTTCTGTCCAAACAGATTTGAGAATTCAAACTCGCTGTGGAAAAATGGTGTCCATGTGATCATGTGACCTGGTGCGTGCGGGTCCATGTGGGGTACAGGCTGATGGGTGCTGTAGTCCCGCACCGCTATCGGCTCTAACTTAACAGTAGTCCTTTTATATTTGTAATTCTACAGGTTTTGAGCTACACTGCAGAAAATTTGGACTGAAACATTTATTGTTAGAATTCAACAGGTGTCCTGTAATGGACTGGCATCCTGTCCAGGGTGAATTCTCTCTCTTTAAAGCTGCTTTGTGACAATGTCCATTGTTAAAAGTGCTACACAAATAAAAGCGAACTGAACTAAAACTAAATTGAACTGAAAATGAATTCTCCTCCCTCGTTTCCAGTCTTCTAGGGATATGCCGAAATGTCTATTCATAGTCATTACACATACATTACAGATGTGATGGATAGACTTTTAGTTTAGGCTAAAAAAAAAAATAAAGCTGGCGTAATCCTTTAAAGTGAGAAATGGAAAATAACTAAGTGTTTTCTGATAACATTAAGACAACCTGGAAATATGTGAATATGAATCATCACAAGCTGAGGCCTGATGATCTGGACTGAAATTCCAACATAAAGCTGTGATTCGTCCAACATTGAACACCTCGAGGGGAAAGAAAAAAGGACAAAAAAAAAAAAGAAGTGTAAAGTGGCTTTAACATGGTTTCCTCCAAGCAGAACTATAGAGTTGATATTCAGAGCAGCGACTCAGGAAAACAACTGTCCTGTCCTGTCCTGGACCCCACTGAGACTCCTGAGCTCAGGAAATGACCATAAATGGACTGATCCACCTCCAGCCTGTGCTGTAAACACTAGAGTCTAATATGCACTTGTAGGCCACACTGAGTGCCGTCATACCCACTTACCTTCATGCGCTTGGGCTTTTATTCTATCGTGAGTTGTGATTTGGCCGAGGTGCTGTGTAATCAGGTCTCGAGTGTAGGTGGTTAACGCACGATTTCACCCACTCGAGCCGAAGTTTGTTTGCTCCGTGCCCTAAGGAGACGTAAAAATGTGTTCCGAAAGGAATTCATAACACTACAAGTCCTAGAATTTTTTTTTTTTTTTTTTTTTTTTTTTTTTTTTTAAATCGCTGGCAGGGATGACGAAAGCAAAATGATGACAAAGTTGTTTTTTCTTTTTTTCTGTTTTTGTTTGAAAAGGGAGAGTAGCACAAATCCTTGTTTAGGTAATGAAATTAACAAAGGCTTGTTTTTGTCTGCCAGTGTGGTCTCCATCCTGGAATAAACATTTCCCCCTCACTTTTACGTCAAGAGTCCCCCTAGTGGTTATTTAACTGCAGTCTGAAGCAATCACAGTAAAATATATAATTGTACAATTTTGGAAACACCTTACTTTGGCACATGCTGTTCTGTCCTTTCAAGAAAAACAAGAAAAAAAGAAAACTAATAAATCTTGTGCTTTCATTCCAGGCTATGTGAGAAAACATTCCTGGATGGTGTACCTTTCAGGAAGCGTCATGTGCTACACAGGAAGAAAAGAGGGTGACCAGACGTCCTGTGTTTTAAGGGAAAGTCCTATATTTCAGTTATGCTGCAATTCATACATCAATTCATTTGAGATGTTGGCTTCTTTACTGGAACACAGCACATTCATATACTCATTACATGATATTTACTTTATCTATGTTTGGTCACTAAAACACACTCATAAATATTCACACCCAAATACAGTCTTTTAGACGTTACCTCTGTCATTAGGTTGCATCGGGAAGCTGGCACAGAAGACACACGTAACTCTGCACGCATAATCATTAGTTAATTGTTTTTACAGTCTGACTTTATGTGACTTTAACGCCTTTAAGTGCTGTTAAAGGAGAACGATCCGTGACCAGGATGCTGTGATGAAGCAGAATCCATATAACCAGACTGAAGGTGCTATTTTGTTCAAATGAACGGGGTAAAAAAAAGGAACAGAGTGATATTGGCTCCTCGAGGGAAATTTCAGCCAATAACGGCATATTCTGCACAGTGCTCAATTCCTCTTATATCACAGTAATTTTCAAATGAGTTCTAATGATTTTTAATTATTAAAGAATGAAGCATTTTTAATTTTCACCTTGTGGTTACATTTAATAACATTTAACACCCTAGTTCCTGTTATCACTTATGTTATTGCAGCTATAAACAGTAAATCCCTCACCATCTCCCCCTCGCCAATGCAGTTAATGAGACAAAACGCAGATTATAATGATCATATTTGCATACTGTAATGATGGGGGAGGCACGGTGGCTTAGTGGTTAGTAGGTTTGCCTCGCACCTTGGGGGTTGAGGCTTTAGCCCTGTGTATGTGGAGTTTGCAAGTTCTCCCTGGGTTTCGGAGGTTTCCTGTGAGTACTCCGGTTCCCTCCCACAGTCCAGAGACAGGCGTTGTAGGCTGATTGGCATGTGTGAGTGTGTGTGCGATTGTACCCCGTGATAGGTTGGCACCCCGTCAAGGGTGTCCCCCGCTTTGTACCCTGAGTTCCCTGTGATAGACTCCAGGCTCCCGGAGACCCCGTGTAGGATGAGTGGTACGGAAAACGGATGGATGTAATGATATGATACTTTAATTTCAGAAAACGAGAGGCAGGACCATACATCTCACACGACAAAAATCAACGTTCTTCCACTTCGTCTCTTCATTAGTGAACATTTTTCTCCCTGCATTAAGAACAGTTCAGAGTGTTCCTTTTCCTCGAACAACATTTCGACATGGAGTCGCTCTTGAAAAATCAAACCTGAAGCACGATTTTACTTCAAAACCAGGCCGCGGTTCTACTATGGGAGAACATGAAAGCACAGTTTGCATGAGAGCAACTGTGTGTGTGTGTGTGGATGTTTTAATTTCAGTCAGAAAAGCCAGCAGAGATTAAGCGAGCTGTCCTGTAATTATACACTCGGCTCATGAGAAAGCCTTCTGCGCCTCGAGCGTGCTGTAAACACTGCCACATGTGAAATCAGCCCAAAGTGGAACAGACGCTCGGCACAGCCATGTGTTAGCGCGAGAGGTTGCTCGATACATTTCTATTCGATATACGGTGTGTGTTTATTGTCGATATTGTCCCAGGTGAACAAAGATGCTGTTGGATCATAGGATGAACACTTATGGCAGAGGATCTCAATTAATAAAAGATGTTGGACTACTGATCGGAAGGGCACGAGTTCAAATCCCAGCACTGCAAAGCTGCCACTGTTGGGCCCTTGAGCAAGGCCCTTAACCCTCAAATGCTCCGGATAAGGGCGTGTTGCCAAATGCCGTAAATATAAATGTTGAGCAAAATATGAAAATGTTAAACAGATAGATTTGGATAACATAAAATAGGGCTGCAACTAACTATTATTTTGGTAATGAATTAAGTAATATATCAATTAAGAGACAACCCCAAAGCTTTGGAATTGATTCAACTGCCTGTGTATATTGACTGTTATTTTGAATCTGACTGGCTGTAATTGAATAAATCAGGAGATGAAATGAAGGTAACTGATTAATCAATGACATTTTTTTCATGATTTTTCGATTAACTGACAGCAGGCAGAGGTTCTTATGTGCATTTCAACAATTTGATGCATACCAACCGGAGAAAATCAAAAAAGTATATAGAATATATAGTATATATAGAATTTCCACAGGTGAATCGTTTTCAGTGTGTGCAATTGACTCCAAATCTTTGAGTCTGACTCTCAGTGGTTAATGCCTGGACCCAGTGAATCAACTCTTTTTGGGATTGACTCTTTTCGGGGATCGACTCCCGGCACTTTCGATGAGAAATAAAAACTGGATGGTTATTTGATGACTTGATGCTGCGGGGTCGAAAAGTTTGTTTAAATAAAAACAAGTTGATTCAAACTTCTTCTCTGCTTGTTGCATGAAGTGACAAGACATGCTTCATATACATCCATCCATTTTCTCTACCGCTTATCCTAAACAGGGTCACGGGGAGCCAGAAGCCTATCCCAGGGAACTCTGGCAGAAGTCAGGGGACACCCTTGACGGGGTGCCAACCCATCACAGGGCACAATTGCATACACACTACGGACAACTTGGAAATGTCAATCAGCCTACTACGCATGACTTTGGACTGGGGGAGGAAACCGGAGTACCTGGAGGAAACCCCTGAAGCACGGGGAGAGCATGCAAACTCCGTACACACAGGGCGGAGGTGGGATTCACACCCCCAACATATACCAGTAATCTAAATTATTTCGTCAGATATTATTTTCACAATCATAGAATGGCTCAAACATTTATCACAAATTTACAATGTTGTTATTGCAATTTATTTCACTTTTACGATTGTCAGATATGTTAATTCCTTTATTCGTTAAAACTGAAGAAGAAAAAAAGAATTACTACAGTGTGCCTTCACATTTCATGAAAATAAACAACGACATTATGCCAAAAGAAATGGGACAGATCATTCTAATAGTTATTGTATGCATGTTAAGATGTGCAATGTAGTGTCAACGTAATTATTGGTCTGTGCCTCGATGTTTTTAGAAGCTGTCTCAATAAAGCAGAGAAAATGTTTCACTCGGCAGTTTCCATTGTGGTTTTTAACCCCCCCCCCTCCTCCCCTCAGGTGAACGGTCAAAAAAAAAAAAAAAAAAAACCCAGCAAAACGTTTGAGGTTTTTGTCAGTGAAAAGAACTCCATAAAGCTGTTTCCTGAACTCTGGCCTCTTACCTGCAGAGGAAACACACACACCTACACACACACACCTACATTTCCCCTGCACGCCTCCTAAACCAAACACAAGTTGCCATGACAACAATAACCGAAACAAAGCTCCTCCTTTGGGGTTTTTTTTTTCAGTCTCTTTCAAAAGCTGTCTGTCATAAGGCTAATTAACAACATTAAAGCACAAGGTCAAAATAACCTTCACTCCTGTAGTCATTAATTTCTGAATCTCGTTAATCTCTTCCTGACATCTCACGTATCACGTCTGCGGCGACGCCAGACATTTTTCCGTCTTCATAATTAAACAAGAATTCTGGCAAATGACTAGCATTTAATATTTGATTTGTCGTGATACGTTACTAAGGAATGAGACACGATGTGGCGTGCTGTTATAGAATGACAGAGTGCTGTGATGTGGCCCCATGCGAAGTGGAGTTACTGTTACCACCCCAAAGTCTTCCAATAACAGCCAGTCTCTAAGTGTCTAAGTCCCCGTCCACCACGGCAGTTTGCCAAGGATTACAATTTTTATTTGGAGCAGATGTTTACAACAGATCTACTGAGTTACCAGTTCGTCTGTTCTGTCGGTCTCGTGGCTCCTTCATTCTCTCTAGTGAGCTGTGTCTCCCTCTGTTGGCAAACTGTGAGCACTGCAACATAGTCGTTCTCAACGAACATAGGACTTCACCCAGGTCACTATGAGGACTGGAAAATAAAAGTGTCTCCATTGTCAGACCCACCAGGCTTTCATTTATTGTAATTATTATTATGCATTTTTTAAAAACTGGATATAAATATTTTACTTTCAATCAAAAGAAAGCAAACTTTTCTTTCATACTGTACTTCAACCACTGCTGCTGAACACACCGAACAACCATAACATTAAAACCACTGAAGGGTGACATGAATAGCATTGATTACCTGGTTACAGTGACACCTGTCAAATGGTGTGATCTATTCGGCATCAAATGAGCAGTCAGTTCTCTAAATCGATGTTTTCGAAGCAGGAAAAATGGGCACGTGTAAGGGTCTGAGCGACTTTTACCAGGGCCAAATTGTGATGGCTGGACGACTGGGTCAGTGCATCTCCGAAACAGCAGGTCATGTGGGGTGTTCCCAGTATGCAGTGTTTAGCACCTACCAAAAGTGGTCCAACGAACGGTCAACAGGCAACAGGGTCATGTGCACCCAAGGCTCAGGACCACGGAGCAATGGAAGAAGGTGGGGAAGAGATGGCACAAGGATGCACTATGGGAAGAAGGCAAGCCAGCAGAGGAAGTGTGATGCTCTGGGCAATGTTCTGCTGGAAAACCTTGGGTTCTGTTGTTCATGTGGATGTTACTTTGACATGTATGATTTACCTAAATGTTGTTGCAGACCAAGAACACCCCTTCATGGTAACGGTGTTCCCTAATGGCAGTGACCTCTTTCGGCAGGATAATGCGTCCTACCACACTGCAAAAATTGTTCAGCAATGGTTTGAGGAACATCACAAAGAGTTCAAAGGTGTGGACTTGACCTCCAGTTTCCCCAGCTCTCAATCCGATCGAGCGTCTTCACGGTGTGCTATTCAAACGAGTCCGATCCACGGAGACCCCACCTCGCATTGTACAGGATTTAAAGGATCTGCTGTTAACGTCTTGGTGACAGATACCACAGCACATCTTCAGTGGTCTTGTGGTGTGCATGTCTCGATGGCTCAGAGCTGTTTTGGCAACACAAAGGGACCTACACAATATTAGGCAGGTGGTTTTAATGTTATGGCTAATCAGTGTATACGTTTATAATATTAACCAACATTAAATAGTTAAAAATTGGGTCGAGTTAATAACATTGGGCGTCATCATACTATTAAATTATGATATGGCACATTAATGCCGAGTAAGCATATCAGCAGCAGTATGAAGGCTTGATCGCATGCACAAGTGGCATGAAAGTGAACACCACAAGCTTACGGCATGAAACCTGACGGTGGATCGGATCAGAAAATGGCGAGGGCGTGTGAGGGCTTTATGAGGGTGTGAAAAGTTCTTCGCCCTTTCCAAGTAGCAGCTGCCTCGCTGGCGCTTGAGTACCTTTGTTGTATGTTTGTAGAAGAGAAAAGCAGGGTGGTTATGTGCTTTTAAAAGATTCCCATGGTTTAAATCCATTTAGCAGGTTTTTACATGTCAGAGCCTTAGTCAGCTGATTTGCACATTTGAAACACTGCACTTTTGTGAGCAGAACTGTTATGTTGTGTCTGTGGGGAACTGTCATTTAACTGCTGTTTAACTTCTCTTTTTCTGCTCTGGATGGGAGACGGAGTATATAAGGGCAAGTGTACGCTGATGGCTATGTAACTACTTTTGGTTCAGGGTGTGTGTACATATGTTAGTCAGTGACCATGTGTGTTTCCCTGTCCATCCCACGGGACCTGTTGCTCACTGTTTCCAACTACATCAATGTTCCACTAAGCAGAAAAGGAAGCCTGAGCCCACACACACACACACACACACACACGTTTTTGTTTTTAAAAAAAACAAATGGGAACCAGCCAAATGTCCCAACAAGTTCAAAAATATTCCTAACCTTGTGGGGACATTTGGTTCCCACCAACATATAAAAACATGCCCCCACACACACACAAAATCCCAAGCCCAGCGACACACTAACATGCACGAGACTAACCATTACATCATGCACCACGACACCCCACTTCGAGCTCAGCTCATCTCAGTCATAACATAGTGAAGGTCTACACCCACATCTGCAACATCAGATTCAACATCAAGTCCTTCTTTAGTTCACCACAGATTACCTTTGTTCATGTCCAGTCATGTGTGTGATTACCATGAGCAAGAGTTTGAACTTTGGAAATTGGGATGTTTACCTACAACTTACTTACAATTAAGACTACATTTACATTTATTCACTTAGCAGACGCTTTTATCCAAAGCGACTTACAAATGAGGAAATACAAGCAAAGCGATATATCAAGCGGAGAACAATACAAGTAGTGCAACCATACAAGATCCAGGAGAAGCAAAGTGCACAGAGTAGAGGTGCGAGTGCCAGAGTAAGGTTTTGTTTTATGGGTTGGTTAGGTGTTCATGGAAGAGGTGGGGCTTTAGCCGTTTCTTGACGAGAGTGACAGATTCAGTGGTCCAGATTGAGGTTGGAAGTTCATTGCACCACTGAGGAACAGTTAGTTTGAAGGTCCTTGAAAGGGACCTTGAACGAAGCTGGGTAGGTACTACTAAGCGTCGGTTGTTGATTGATCACAGATTGCGTGAGGGAACTGACTAAGAGCAGGTGATGAATTCCATCAACGGACTTCCATGCAAAACTACTTATGAATTCTTCAATCAAATGGACGTTATGGAATTAATCAATCAATCAGAGAGACTTGTTCACATGGAGAAAAAAAAATCTGTGGTTACCAGCATAGTTGTGTGGGCCTGATGGTGTTCGGACATCACAAAACCTTTGGGAAAGTATACATAAACTGAGCGACTTTTTACAAAATCGCTCCGGTGATGGAAACTGGGATCAACCTCCAGCAGAACGGCTTTGCTAAGTCAGTTTAAATCACTGGTTTTGGAGTGCAGTGCTGGAGTTCTGAATTCACATTATACACTCAAGAGCTTCAGTTAATGTTCACATCAAACATCAGAATGGGGGAAAATGTGATCTCTGTGATTCGGCATGGTTGTTGGTGCCAGACAGCCTGGTTTGATTTCAGAAACGGCTGGGATTTTCACACACAACAGCCTCTAGAGCGAGCGGCAGGTCTGCGGTCAGAAACACCTGGATGATGAAGGAGATCAGAAAGGCTAAGATAAATAACCACTCTTTACAACCGCGTTGAGGAGAAAGGCATCTCAGAACGCACAACGAACGAACCTTGAGGCGGATGGGCTAGCACTGCAGAAACCACATCGGTTTCCATTCCTGTCAGCCAAGAACAGTGTAATGGTCAGTTCGTACAGGATTTCAGAGTCTTTTTGCGATCGCCGCGGCCAAAAATGCTTGATTTTGCTGCGGCTTTGTTCAAAATTTGAGTATTTTGCGCTTTTTGAATTGAATTGTCTAAACTGCAGTTGCACGTAATTGTTTCGCTCTGTATTTCGCAGTGATGTTCATCGGTAAATAAGACCTTTTAGCTATACCGATGTTCGACGCATATAAACCGAAGAGGGCTTTTGACTGAATGCACGGTGCGATGATGTCACGTGACGCGTCTTGGCTTCAATCTGTGGCAATTTTGAAAAACTGCAAGCTCCTCCGAATACTGCGGCGTTTGCTTTGATTTCGCGTTCATTTCTGCGAAATCCTGGAGGGACTGAGCGGTGTGGAGAATATTCTTAGCGCGCACTGCGGTCCAGTCGAGCTTTGTTTGAGTGCCACAGACTATCGGGGTACTGTTGCTACCTTTCCGGCACGACAACATACGACGTCACAAAGCGCAAAGTCGTCTCCAACTGCTTCAATGACAAGAGTACCTTCGGGGTGTGGTAGAAAGAGAGATACGTAGTATGAATGTGCAGCTGAAAAATCTGCAGCAGTTATGTGCAAACATAAACCAGAATCGCAAAGGAATGTGTCCAAAAGCTTGTGGAATCCATGGAGGTACCTGTAGACATCTACTGGAAGTAAGTTTGTACATAAACATGTTTATATTCTTTTCTCAATATAGGGAAACATACCAAGAGTTTTAGTTTTCTAGCATAATTTTGTCTTTAAACTTCGGGAACTAAGGTCTAAGGTGACGGAACAAGTGGTTGTCTGAGACGGCCACCCACATAATGTTAAAGTTTTGTTTGTTTTTAAAGATTACACTGTTTTTAAAGGTCACACTGTGTCCTAAACCACATCTGTATGTCTGTGAGATATCCCGGTATTTTCTTCTCATTTGCAAATTGCAGGGGCCAACCACAGGGTCAGTATTATGCACAGAACAGCATCAGCATCACAGAACAGCATCAGATATCAGACACAATGTAAATGTGAATAGTGGGTGAAAAGATCAAGATAATGGGAAAAGATCAGGTAAGACATGTTAGATTTGAGACATTTGCCTTTTTTTTTTAGTTTTGCTCTGGAGCTGCAACACAACGTAGCTACAACACAACGTAGCTATAAACGTATGCTGGCTGAATGTTTTTGTATGAAAACTGTGTGATTTACACAATGCTATAAGCTTTCCCGACTTGTTCGAAACTTCATCAGCAAACGCCAGACACCAAAAATATGATCGGATATGTGGAGTTAGGCCCTCTGCTTCATCGTATCACCACATCGCACCAACGAAAATCATGACAAGAGCGATCAATGGAATTGTTTGACCTGGAACAAGGGTAAGCGTTGTGTTTTGACACCTTCAATCTTCAATGATCATAGTCCAAGAGTCACATCAAGTACATTTCATAACCCAGATATCAATTCTGGCATACGCGGTATCAGTGTGAATGACGTCGGAGTGGAAATAAGCCTTTTTGTGACAAAACATATGCAGAATCACTGATAAGGCAACGCAGTCAAAAATCCACCTGGCGCTTTATGACAGGCTTTTTCATCACAGCTGAGAGAGTGCATGAGCCACAACGTCTGTGTGGGATGACAGGTGGTGGAGAGAGAGAGAGAGAGAGAGAGAAAGAGAGAGCGAGAGAGAAAGAGAGCGAGAGAGACCATCTTACAAGTCTAATCTAGGGACAGCTGCAGAACCAAAATTAGAGAAATGCCAACATTATGAATGGCATCAACAAAGTGGAGGAAACCACACAAAGTCTCGTCCTCATAAATCCGACGGTTCCTTCAGGGAATGCTTCTAGATTTAACTTTTAAGAGCGCGGTAGCTCACAATATGAAGCTTTTTTTTTTTAACAATACAGTGTATGCATTGTGATATTCGCTCTGTTAATAAAGTGTCTGCAAAACAGCGGGGCTACATTTAATAAAAATGTCTAAAAAAATGAAGTCGTTTGATATTTCGATTATACCTAAGGAATAGAACACTTGGAGATGTGCTGTTAATGGGAAAATAATCAACAACGTGGTGGTGCGATGCGCCCAAGGCACACTTACTATTACCACCCCAAAAGCCAATTATTTTTAGTAACAGCGCATCTTGAAGGATTTCATCCCTCTTATACCAGAGTAACTTGTCAACAATTACCCAGATTTTTATGCTGTGGAACGTCCATGAAACAAGTTAGCTCCTGTTATCACTTATGTAATAGCTGCTATAAACAGTCGCTCCCTCGCCAGACATTCTTTTCTTGTGTTACTGAGAAATCGCAAAGCCCTCAATCGTGAAGACTTTGCTTTTCAAAGAATGACCTCCTTACAGAAAACTTCACCAGACCAACAAAGTGGACCGTTCACCACACAAATCTCTGCGTTGATTATTATAGGAACAATAACGCATCAGTACGAACGCATGAACATAGACGTTACGGCCGAAACTACTGCCGGAGGTTCTGTTAAACAGAAAATAAAATCGACACATTCTGACCAATCAGAATCCAGAATTCAACAGTGCTATGGTACAATTATATTTAACGTTCATCAAGATGTTTTAGGACAGAAAAAGTAAAAAACAATATTGTCAGGCACTGCAGTGTGATACCCATGATTTTTTTTTTTATATGTTATTTTATTTTTTTACAAAAACATATGTAAATTTATCGCAGTATTGGTATTATAACAGCAATTTGGGTTTTGGGAGATTAGGTTGATTTGGGAGAACTTTTGATTGGTTCTGTATGAAACCCAGCAACAGTGTGCGGCACTAACCCACAAGTATTAGAGACGCCCTCAAATGCAAAAACAGTGCTCACAGAAATACATTAGTAATAAAGAGCAGTAATTGCTTTACAGAGCTCTCTTTACAGGCTCAGCGATACTGACTGACTGAATGTGGGTCTATGCTAATCTACAGCAATAAAGATGAGACACTGTGTTTGTGATCCATGCTGCAGACTAGAGGTAACCCAAATCTTCGGAATACCTTACTGTTAGCATAGCTGAACATAATAAATAAAATACTTGTATATATTTTAAACAGCAGCTTATTCGACTATGTTTTTCATGAATTTGACATATGCAAAACTCTGTAAAAGAAAAAAAAAATCTACATCTGGAACAAAATTAAAATAATAATAAAAAAGCCACGCAAAAATAAATTGTGAAAATGATTGTATAGAAAGACAACAGAGTTGTGCAACAGAATAGCGTTCACCAAAGTTCACAATTTTAAAATGCAGCAATGCCACGGCCATCTGTGTACAGGCGATTAGTAGTATTTTTAATTAGCAATTAATAAAATATTAAAAAGGAGTAACTACACAAATATATTAATACTGAATAGCTTTTCCTTTAGGTTTAGTGAAATAAGAAATTCTTAAAACGGTCCACTCAGCTGTAATGACCTCCCCCAGATGATGGACCGTCTGTCATGAAGCAAACAATACAAATAAAAAACAGAAACCATCAAACATTTGAATGGTTTCCACTACAGATACCATTACAAACCATCAGCTAACCATTGAAACCATTACCATTATTGGTCCTTAATGGTATCTAATAGACATAACATGCCACCAATTAAAGGATTAAAGGCAACAAATTACCAGTTGAGACTCACAGGGACCATTACAGTTTCCATTAAAACCAATACAATTCCCATTATAAGCATTAAATCATCTACAAATTCTGTAAGGGTTTCTATTGGGGTTATTTTCAGCAGGGATAACAAATTTGGTCCTAACACTGAATGATCTACAAAACTTTTGTGGCAAAAGGAACCTTGGTCCTTTTTTTTTCCCCAGAGCATAATCTCGAGAAGATCTATATCTCACCATAAGTATAGCTTTGACCCACAGGACCTGTATCAGCCACGTGCTCAGAGCTCAACTGTGGTGGTTTTACTTGCACTTTCCTATGAGAACTTTCCCTATGTCTCCACCACAAATTCCTGCTTTCACATCCTTGTACACTTTTGCTACAAAAGCAGGTATTGCTTTCATATAAGTTGTTATCTGTTAGGAACTGATGCATACAACAACAAAAAACTATGCATCACACAATTATATCTCTGAATTTAACTGTTTTTTTGCATATCAATGTCCTGGCACTACAATACCCAGCATTCATATAGAATATATCGCCAAAAGACACTAACCATCATAATCACATGTGCTTGTTGAACATCAGATTCCAGATTTAGTCCTCACTTTCTGCTATTAAAGCCTCCATGCTTCTGGGAAAGTTTCACACTAGATTTTGGAGCGTGGCTGTGGGTATTGATTAGGTATTGATGTCAGGTGAGGAGGTCTAGGGAGCAGTCGGAGTTCCAATTCGTCCCAAAGGTATTCAGTGGGGTTGAGTTTGGGTATCTGTACAGGACATTCTTCTAATCCAATCTTCTCAAACTATGTCTTCATGGAGCTCGCTTTGTGCGCTGGGGAATTTTCATGCTGGCACATGTTTGGACCTCTTAGCTACAGTGAAGGGAAATTGTAATTCTACAGCATATGACGACATTCTAGATAATGTGTGTGTTTCCAGCTTAGTGGCAACAGCATAGGGAAAACCCACACGTAGGCATTATGGTCAGGTGACCACAAATCTTCAGGTGTCAATCACCCAGTTCTGTCTGATGTCTCAAGTTCTTGTCTATTGAAGACATCATTTTTCATTCAGAGAATAGGCGTGGGTGTGGAAATTCACAACCACGAGAGCCATTTCCACTACCGTATTTGTAGATGTCCTTTATGGTTTGTGTCACCTAGTGTGCATCTCCTAAGCGTCATAGCACCGGTCACATCTTTTAAGTTGGCAAAAAAACAAAACAAAAACTGAACAACCTCACACTCCAAAAATCCACCCAAAGTACATGTAGTTCTTCAAAATCTTCCACCGTCAAGATGTGTCTAGAAGAGGGACTTTCCCCAGCATTCAAACTGGGAAATACCTCTCAATAGTTCAGATTCTACATAATCTACCATTTAAATTATGTGGGATGCAAGTGGACATGCATCAATATTTAAATTTGACTGAAGTTTCCCTTTAGGAACTTTAAAAACTTTACACGACCCAATCTGAAAATTACAGTGGGTATTCTGCTAGGGTACCTCACTGCACACCAACCTTCCATAACGCATGGTGGGAATTTATATTCAACAACAGTGCACTATGTGACTACAGTGTGTGATTTATTATTCACTTCTCAAGAGGAAACTGAGGAATCCCCGCCACTGGTACTTGTTGGGACTTCCACTTTCATGACGTCCCTTTGGTATTTCAGAAACATCACCCCGAGTTTACTTTCTAATTTATATAAACAGACACAATTCAGAATGCGACAGTATTATTTAAGCAGATAAATAACTTGGACAATGTCAGGATTCCAGCAATTCACCATCCATAATCAATTCCAGTTTCACATTTCAGGACATTCCTCCAAGTGTTTGCGTAGAAAACTGTGCATTTGTGTAGAAGAAGAAAAAAAAAAAAAAAAAAGTCCAGCGTGTCATGGAAGTCTTCATGTACTGTGGCTTTAACAAAGCGTTGACAATGGAGACTCATTTCATAAATGTTACATGGTAAATGGTCTGCACTTATATAGCACTTTACACTGTCTCATTCACCCATTCACACACCAATGGCAGCAGAGCTGCCGTGCAAGGTGCTAACTTGCCATCGGGAGCAACTTGGGGTTCAGTGTCTTGCCCAAGGACACTTTGGCATGTGGAGTCATGTGGGGAATCGAACCGCCAACCCTACGATTAGTGGACAACGCGCTCTACAAACTGAGCCACAGTTGCCCTGAGCCACATAAACATTTCCTTAAGGAAAACTTGTACGCCATGTAAGCTATTATACATTACTCTTGTTACGTTTTTAATACTTTTATTATTCAATCCATCCAGGATTTCGCGATCGCCGTGATTAAAGCAAAATCAAGCAAACAACACAATATTCAAAGGAGCTTACAATTTTACAAAATTACAGATTTTACGCAGATTTGTTCCAAGACATCATCTCAACGCGCATTAAGCCAAAGCCCTCTTCAATTCGTACGTGTCAAACACGAGTACAGCTAAAATTTAATCACTGCGATAGACAGTAGCAAAAAAAATTATTTTGTTAAATTGCAAAAAAAAAAAAAAAAAGCACAAAAATCTCCACATTTCCATTTTCAGAAAAAGTCTCCGCATAAATCACAAAAAAAACTCCTATGGAGTTTTTATAATCAGTATGGACTATAAGTTATAAGTCTATTATAAGTCTTGGATTATGTATGACGTCCACCATACAAATCCATGTCAATTAGCTACTACAGAAACAATAACATACTGTACAGTACAATGAGTGCATGAATATAAACTTTCTATAAACCGTGATAAAACTTTAATGATGTGACAGAACATGAGTCAATATATCCTTCACCGGATCAAGACAGATGATCCGCTGTTACATAGAGAAATGTAATTCTGATGGTCTTGTACAGGTCCTGGGACCGAGGCATTCAGGAGACACAGTCATGAGCAGAAAAACTCATCTAGGTGACTGTGTTGCTGTGAATTCATGAAACAGACAGAGAAAACTTCAATAATCCCACCAAGAAAGAGTGGAGCGAGGACCAGGCCTCACTCGTCACCCGAGCAGCCCCCCAGTCACACCCGGTTAAAAGATTATTCTGAACACATTCAGCTGCGATTAGCACGGGGCTTATGAATGAGCATGCTCCGGTGCTTCTGTCCCAGCACTGTGGTCATTTCAGCTCAGCCAGAACAAACACAAAAACTTGGATGTACTGTCCAGAGAAAAGGCCTGAGATATGCACACTTGTTGATTAGGCAACAGGTGACCAATCAGCCCAGATCACACATGTGACCTCGAGGCTTACGAGCTCATCATAGCTACGGACATGAGCCTGCCTTCTGCACGAGACATATGCTGTAGGATCTAAATATAAATGAGGGTCGTTTTGATTTCATATCTCCGTTTAAAATCAACTGTGTAAAGTTGTCTCTGATGGAGATAAAGCACAAAAGGTTCATTCCGCTTAGACAACTGATTCTTATTATCTAGTTCATATTGTTCCATTTTATACAGGGTTCTTGAGCAAATAAAACAGTATTCAAGGAGTGTTATGTGATGTGAGCTTAGCTTGTAATGGCACCAATAGGCTCAAGGTTTACAGGTATCACAACAGGAGCATGACGTGGTACCTGGGCACTCAGTTGCCAGCAAATTTGGCTAGCGATGGACAAATTGTGGCTGTTCTAGTAGACAGGTTTGAAATGTTGAACGTCAAAGATCGAGATTCAAATACAGAAATCCCACTCATATCCATGGGAAACAAATGCGAGCTTGTTTACTAGCAGTTAGGTAGCTAGGTTATCCAACGTTAATATATTACATAATTCGGGATAGCAGGAGAACATTTCCAAATTGCATATTCATGTATGTTTATAGGATTTTTAAATGAGGATAAAGGGAAATGATATCAATACTACGGTAAATTCTGTACATGATGCGCATCTTTTCAGGTATTTTCACTTCTTCAGCGTTCCCACAGTCACTCGGCTACGTAGCTACAAAGTTGCTCAGAATTGTCTGTGTCGGTATTTGTGTTCGGATCTGTTTTTGTCAATCAACTGTTTGATATTAGACCACGTTTTATCATTGCGGAATTTTATCATTGTTTGGTTGCCGTGTCAAAACCCACAAATAGAAATATTGTGTTCAGGTAAGTCTGGTTGTGGTTTACTGTACATCATGTACCATGAAAATATCTTTAATGAAGACTATACCAGAGAACTCGGGGTGCAAGGTGGGGGGCAATCTGGAAGGGGGTCCCACCCATCACAGGGCACAATTGCACACACATTCAGACAATTTGGAAATGCCAATCAGTCTACAACACAAGTCTTTGGACTGAGGGAGGAAACCGGAGCACCTGGAGGAAACCCCCAAAGCACGAGGAGAACACACAAGCTCTACGCACACAGGGCAGAGGAGTGATTCGAACCATGACCCCCGGAAGTGTGAGGCAAACATGCTAACCACTAAGTCACCGTGCCCACCGGCTTAAAGCACTGCTTTTTTAAAACCAAGTTCTACATATCTTCCAGGTTATTAGTACTAGTAAGGAATGAAATATATATATATTTTTAAACCAACTACTGCAACTTTAATGGTTTAAACGGTTATATTAAGCAGTTTTGCGGTGGTCTATAATGAGATACAGGGTCAAGGAACCTTAACCGCAGTGGCTTTGAAGCCTATCATTAGAAACACAGTGATGAAAACATACATCACAGGTCTCCAGCTTTCCCAAGACAGGGAACTGTGGCGAATAATCCCGCTCACAGAGAAGCGGCAATTCTCAGGGTGATGCTACGTTTGCTCCTGTAAAACCAGGACAGAAATCCCAAACATCTGAGCTATAAAATAAATAAAATGTTGTGCATGTGTGTGTGTATAGGAACAATGTCTGGCTCTGGAAGCAATAAGAGAAGACCTCAAAGGAAATAAGAAACAGTAGATCTAATGTGCTTTCTAATGGCTTTGTGATGCAGACATGCTCCAAAACTGGGTGTCTAGTTATGCTTTATATATATATATATATATATATATATATAAACTTACAATACAATAATGAGGAACACAGTGTCCAGCCAATTCCTCACTGGCTGGTCTACAATTTGTTTGTTTGTGATTCAGACATTTAATTCTCATTCTTTCTCACTTTAATTGGATAACATTTAAATTTCAGGTTTATTTTTTACTGTAAGATACAAGAAAATGAATTTTTAGACAAGAGATGAACTATATATATATATATATATATATATATATATATATATATTTTTTTTTTTTTTTTTTTTTTTGCTTGAAAGTGTACTCAGGATTGACAGGCTTGATTCTGTTTATTATCAATGGAATAAAGTTGCGCATAATGGAATAAAGTTGCCCATACATTTAGCATTTCATTTTCAAAACAAACAATTAGTTATTGTTCTTACCCGGATACTTCATGGCTTCCGACACTCGTTTGCATGGAAGCAGGATTTTCGTATTTTTAATTTGAAACAAATTAGACATCCAGTTCAGCTCTCCAAAAGGCGATGCGCCTGGGGTCAATATTCACCACAGACAGTCCATTTAAAGATGTCCTGTCTAATGAAACGTCTTACGAAACTAATAAAATGTATATAATCACAGGTTGTTGTTATAAAAACCGGAAACGTAACAATTTATGTTATCCTTTTGGCTGCTTTCTTTTCTTCAATTCCTTTCCGCAATGTTGTTTGGCGCGTGCCCGCCTCAACTCGCGGCCCCGACACGAGGGGCGGAGTCTTAAGTACAAACCCCGCCCACACGGTAGGACACTGAGGTTTTACCACAAACAATCCGCCTAAAGATGTCCTATCTAATTAAACGTTTTCCAAACTAAAAAAAGTGCATATAAGCAAAGCGCGTCGATATAACCACCTGAAATTTAACACAACCTAGTACAGAAAGTTCACTTAAAGATTTATTATCTAGGTAAATGCCTTACAAACTAAAAACGATATGTAGGTCTAAATAAACCTGCATTTTTTAAACACAAAAAACAACACAGACTTTACCATGTCTCAAAGCATTAACACTAGCCTTATATTTTTGTATATATATATTTTTTCATTTCATTGTTGCTACGCGTAGGCGATGCAATGGGCGGGGTCGTACACACAAGCCCCGCCCATATAGTAGGAATCTGAGGTAAATGTTAGTAAAGATATCCTATCTAATTAAGCGTCTTATAAACTAAATAAATAAATAAAGCAACAATTGACAATATAAAACGTAACACTAGCCTTAACTTTTTGCTAACTTTTTTTCCTCACTTCTCATTTGTAAGTCGCTTTGGATAAAAGCGTCTGCTAAATGAATAAATGTAATGTAATGTAATGTAATGTAAACGTTTTCCGCAGTGTTGTTAGTCTCGAGCAAACAGAATGGAGGGGCGGGGTCTAACACACAAGTCCCGCCCATAACACAGAAACCAATTGATGTGATCTGAGCTTACAGTATAATTTAATTCTAATAGTCAAATTTATAATGGAGCACAATAGCATGGTTTTCCATACAAACTAAAGAAATGTCAACTATAATTGTGAAATTATGAAAAGATTCATTAAAATATCCTAAATCGGTTCATTTTGAATCAGACCTATCGATCTGATCATTAATAGTGTTGCCCCAGTGTGCGTGTGCTATCAGCAGTTTTCACTCTCCTAAGTACATTTTTGCACATTTCTTTGTTGTACTGCAGTGAACTTGGGTGTTTCAGGTCAACTACAGCTCAATGAAGCGTCTCCTCTTACAAACGCATCTCTGCTTCCATCCTGTGGAAATATACTGAAAGTACATGAATGAGCTGTGCCCTAGTCATATACCAACGGTGTGAGACTGAAAAATGACACACCATAAATTATTGGCACCCTTCATATGGGTAAAAAGGCCTGTATGAAATACAAACAACGATTAAAATGTTTCACTTAAACAAACGTGAGAAAAATCCATTCCTGCAACAACTCTTAAGTAATTGTATTTTTCCTCAAAATATGTGGCACAACTATTGATCCCGCCAAAGAATATTAAAAAATACAGGAGAAATCAATCCCAGTGTTTCCAGATTAAAGACACATGGTCCTCGATTATAGATGGATGGGTAGAAGAAGGTTGAGAAAAAGCACATCGAATGGGTTTTACATTTACAGCATTTGGTAGATGCCCTTGTCCAGAGCGACTTACATTTATCTTATTTATATACCTGAGCCATTGAGGGTTAAGGGCCTTGCTCAAGGGCCCAACAGTGGAAGCATGACTGTGCTGAGATCTGACCTCAAGACCTTCCGATCTGTAGATACCAAAGTTCTGAGTATCAGCCAGTACTGAATACAGACAACTTCACAGTAAGACAGACTGTCTACAAGCCTCTGCTGCCCAATTATGCAAAACAGTCGAGGCATATTGGAGGCGTATTTTAAGACAAGTTGTGTCCTGTGTTCACGTGCAAGAGTCTGCTTCTCGGTTTTATGGATTGGAAAATAGGCCAAGTCTGATCTGACACTGATCCAACATTTCAGTGACTATCAACACCAACACTCAGTATGTCTGTATCCATACAAAGTATACAACTATAATCAGTATATACTCTCTGATCAGCCATAACATTAAACCTCCTGCCATAGTGTATAGGTCTGACCCGATGAGGCATGGACTCCACAAGACCTCTGAAGGTGTGCTGTGATATCTGGCACCAAGAATTTAGCATCAGATCCTTTAAGTCCTGTAGGTTGCAAGGTGGGGCCTCCATGGATCGGACTTGTTTGTACAGCACATCCCACAGAGGCTCGATCGGATTGAGATCTGGGGAATTTGGAGGCCAGGTCAACGCCTTGAACTCTTTGGGTGCTTCTCAATACTCAAATTGATGTTTCATCATTTCCTTACTCCTCCGTCTTCCAGCCTGTGACCTGGAAATCAATTGAAGTCAGCCATCTTGAAGGACATTAATTCTCTAATTTCAAAGCGAGGAGGTGAGGAACAGGGAGCGAGGAAGCCTCCAGAGGAGCTAGGAGCGAAGACACACAGGTGTATCTTCAGCGGAAGTGTTTCTTGTCGAAAAAAACCTGACACAGGTATAAATTCCCCTCCTCCTTTACATCTGCCACAATCTCAAACAAAAAGTCCTTTAATGATGTGATGGCGTTTTGTGTGAGATATAATTAAATAATAACCATAATAAGAAGCTTACAATGAGTATTGTAATGAATTGATCCCTGCATGTTTGGATATGCAAATCTGCACATAAGATGAGAAATTATGCATTTTGCTTTATTAAGAACGTTGTTATTAATCAAACTCCAACAACATAACCTCAGATCCCAGACATGCAACTGAGCAGAGTAATCATTAATTGATGTCCCTTTGACGTGATGCTGGAGAGAGTGAGGATAATCCATTTGACTTGTTTCAATTCTTCTCACGTCCCATCTTTGCATCCTGCCCTCGCCTCCTAAGGGGTAGAGCTTTGTCATGTTCCTCAAACCATTCCTGAACATTTTTTGCAGTGTGGCAGGGAGCATTATCCTGCTGAAAGATGCCAGTGCAGTTAGGGTATACCGTTGCCATGAAGGGATGTACTTGGTCTGCAACAATGTTTAGGTAGGTGGTACATGTCAAAGTAAGATCCACATGAATGCCAGAACCCACGGTTTTCCAGCAGAACATTGCCAGAGCATCACACTGTCTCCGCCAGCTTGCCTTCTTCCCATAGTGCATCCTGGTGCCATCTCTTCCCCAGGTAAGCAACGCATACGCACCTGGCCGTCCACATGATGTTAAAAAAAAACAAACAAAAAAAAACACGTGATTCAGGCCACCTTCTTCCATTGGTCTATGGTCCAGTTCTGATGCTCACGTGCCTATTGTAGGCACTTCCAGTGGTGGAAAGGGGTCAGCATGGGCACTCTGACCGGTCTGCAGGTATCCAACCCCATACGCAGCAAGGTTGGCCTTTTTCAACGTTACGGAGGTCCTTACGCTTGCCTATTTTAGCTGCTTCCAACTGTCTGTTCTGTGAACTGACTATTCACTTGCTGCTTAATATATCTCCCCTTTACAGGCACCACTGTAAAAAGATAATCAATGTACTTCACCGGTCATTGGCTTTAATGGTATGGCTGATCAGTGTACACACACACACACACACACACACACACACACACACACACACACACACTTTGCCATAAAAATTTTAGTTTTATTAACACATTTCCTACATTAGAGTACTATAAAACAGTACAAAGTTCATATATAATGTAGAAATCACTTCTATTTCTCTAAAAAAACAAAAAAAAAAACTGTACAAAAAAATTTTTTTTCTGCAACTTGACAATTCTGAAACGTGTCAATTACTTCCTGTTCCCTTTTCATCAATTAATTCATTAACTAAGGCTGAATAATGTGTCTTTTGCTCTGAAATTCAAATGGCTGATGAAAGCAAGGAGACTATTATGTATGTAATTAGTTCTTAGTAAATCTGTTTGGTTTTTTTAAATGGAGAAAGACCAATACAAAACTGACCAAAAGTAATTAAAACATCTGAGTCATCTACGAAGCAATGATAAAAGTTAATATCAATCAATAAATAAAACTGAAATAGCATTTTTTTTTTTTAAATTGCCAAGTTCCATATTCATAATAATATGGTTGTCCTCATATGCTCCTGGTGCTGTAAACTCTGATGAACTAAAGAGCAGTTGGTTATTTGATTGTTCTGATAAAACCCGGTTTTATGTACTAACTACTGTAATGCTTTGAGCTAACACTAACGAAAAAGGCTGGACTCAAGAGTTCACAGCTGCTTTGGTTAGACAGCGGTCCCCTTCTCAGCATACTGTACATTTGTCCAGGACAAATTCATCAACGTCTCGAAATAGCTCCACAAAAGCTAACCATGTGCTTCTTCGTGTCTAAGTGGGACACGCAAGAAATAAGGCTAGACGTTGACTTGAGTCATGTGGTGATGAAGGTAGTAAAGTGGCGATGCGCATCCAGGAAAAGGCCACTAAGGGGAGGTTGGTGCTACAAGTCCTTCACTTGATTCCACAATGTGATGAAGCTCTGCCTTGCAGATGGTGGGTATGGTGCAATGTAGTGAGATAACAGCAGGCGGTTCCTCATCACCTGAAAACATGAAGACAAAGATGAATGAACTGTAGCTTCTACTTTTGGTTAGTTAATATATACACACACAAACCCTATGATAAACTACAGCAGTCTTATTGGCAAAGGGCCGGTGTGGGTGCAGGTTTTCATTCCAATCCAGCAGGAGCCACACCTGATTAATTAGTTGATCTTGGCTTTCAGTAGACTCATTAGACATTTCTGCTCTACACCTTTTAAATCATTAGAAATCATGAAACAGCCGGGCGTCAATCACTTTCCAACTCATTTGTCTAGACTGTTACGTCGAATTAAAAAAATCGGGGCACACAAACAAATAATTACCAATTTGCATCTTGTAACCTAGTTAAACACAACACACTAAAAACATGTGCTTGACCATTACTAGAACACCATGTTGTTCTTTGTCTACTTCCCGTATATAGTGTTTTAACATGGTCAGTTTTCATTGCCTATTGATAGGTTCCATTAAGATTTGAGTAACCGGCCGATATTCTTGCTCCAAAAACTAGCCACAAAAAAATAAATAAATAAATAAATAAATAAAAAACCACCAACAAAAACATTTTGATCCAATCCAACTCACACTGTCAGTCCCAACAACCAGTTTCAGAGGGTAAAAATGAGCATAGCCAGTTTAAAGCTCTAAACCAGGGGTGCCCAATCTTATCCGCAAAGGGCCGGTGTGGGTGCAGGTTTTCATACCAACCAAGCAGGAGGCACACCCGATTCCACCTGTTTAATCAGTTGATCTTGGCTTTCAATAGACTCGGGTGTAGCTTCTGCTTGGTTGGAATGAAAACCTGCACCCACACCGGCCCTTTCCGGATAAGATTGGACACCCCTGCTCTAAAGGATTTGTTTGTGTGACCTGAAGTTGAGCCTAGAGGAGTACCAGTGCAACTCCTACCATGACTGGGCTGTTAAGTAAGACGCTTTTGTGAAGATGAGACCCTGTACTTCATTCCATGTTTGTGGAGAAGCATTGAGAAAAGGTAAACGCGATTCCTTCAAGTGGGACCTGTTCCTTGATGGATGTTGAGTCCTGTGAAAATGATCTATGGACTCAAATGGTCCCATGTCTAGTAAAGAATGTACAATAGTTATGTAGCTCTGAATGTCAGTTCAGAAAATTGTTTTTGTTAGATAGTAATATTGAAAACAAATCAGTGCCCATATTTAGCCCCGGTCAGCTTTGTAGTTAATATGCATAGCTAGCTAACTTCACTATTGAGCTTAGTAAACTAAATAACTAATTAAAAGTAATGCATTCTAAAGTACTAAGGACAGCACAATAAATGATAAATTATGTGCAGAGTCAATCCCCCTCCCCCCATTTCCTGCACAATTTGATCAATCACCCATTCCAACTCACCAGCCATTTACCTTCATAAAACATAGAACAAAATATATACATGATAGCACAGCCAATCGTGCTCCTGTGTAACCCGGCCGCAGATTACTGTGGCGTTGCTGGGATTCAACGCAACTTTAACACATTTATCAATATTTCATGTTTATTTACGTATCAAAACCTGGTGCTACACAATGCTTTTATTAATTTATCAAATAAAATTAGTTACTTACACATACACACTCCTAAGAATGCTCGTCTGAGCTTAAATGGGTGGCCGTGAGTAAATATGACTAACATTCATATTCGACAACTTAAAATGGATTCATTTCATGATCGGAAATGCAGAGCTTTGCATTTGGTAGCTTTCTTGGTGTATCTGGAGAGAATGGCAGCAACGGGTCTAAACTAGTGTTCTATTAATGTTAAAGGGATCTTGACTGATCCTATGTGAAGAAAATTACATTCGCTGCATGGGGATGTGCAGAGAAAATATTCACACCGAGTACTACGATGGCCAAAACAGAAAGATTGACTTAAATAACAATTGTCTCTTTGAACCGTTCATTCATCTGAAAGCATAGGAATAATGTAAGGAATGCTTTTTTTTTATTATTATATATTTTTACCTAATCCAGAGGAAGACGACACGCTTTCTGTCAAGGAGGACGAGTCTGCCAGGTCTGGTGAAAGTCCCTCCATCAGTGGGATTGACAGTTCTGATGATGGCACTGACGAATCGTAGATTCCAGAGTCTCTGGGCATTTCTGGAGGGCTAGCTGAGCCGTCCATGTGGCACAACGGCCTCGGTAATGCGTTTGTCTCCTGACCAGACGATGACTGTGATGAACTTTCCCCAATTTCCTCTTGCGCTGAACTCGAGGCCATGCCAGAAAGCAAGTAAGTGCCTGGATTTGGCATTGTGGGTGGGATGAGAATGTTCATGACGGGGCGCTCGCTCTCAGAGGGCCGCTTCAGCACCACCTCGTTGAGTGCGAGCCCCGAGTCGGGTTTTTCACGCTTGAGAGGGATGGGAGCAGAAACGGGAGGCATGAGCTGTTGCTCGAACCAGTCGGGTTCATGGCTGATGTGCTGGTGCATGTTACAGATGGCTACATAAAGCGAGCGGCCCGCCTTGCTGCGGAAATAGTTGCGCTTGCTGATTGAAGGTACGCCGAGCTGGCGCGAGTGCAGCCGTGCCAAAAGCTCCGGCAACTGGTCCATCAGTTTGAAGCGGGGTGCCAGAGCCAGCGAGGTGGGCACGTCACTCTCACGCGAGTAGTCGAAGTAAACGGCCATGAAGCGTGAGAGGTCAGCAGAGTCCTGCTGAGCCTCACGCAGCTTCTCACTGATCATGGCGGCAGCTACGACAAAGAGGTCATTGCTGCTCGGGTCTGGTATCGCCACCTCTTTGGTGTTTTTCTCCTTGGATGTGGCCTTGCCTTTGCGATGCCTTTTCTCTACAAAGTATTTAAAGCCTTTGGAGCAGATCGTGACGAGGAAGTGAGCCTCATCGATGTGCCGGCTCAACCAGGACATCTGACCTTCCTTACAGATTTCCAGATGCTCCCAAAGATCCAGAGCAACCTAGGCACACACAAAAACAGGACAGGACTCGTTAGGGATTGGATTAGCTGGACTAACGCTGTTCGATTTATTTTCAAATGGCAAGAAACCATTTCGAATTTAAACCAGCAAATGTCACATGCAAGGAATTTAATGTTTCTGATCCATTTTAAGGTATTTATACATAATGCGGCACTATTGCTGATTTAGCTCAAGCTTAAATTTTATGCTACTGTTGGATCTTTAATCTTTGCGTACATTTTTTTGCTACCTCCCCCTCCTGCCTACGGTTAGGTCAAATGATAAAATGGCTTCCTATTCAGTGTATACACTTACTACTGATTACATACGACATCTGTGTCCTATGACTGTTACAACCGTACACCATAGTGCACAAAATGTCCAGAAGAACATCAAAAGTTTTAGGAATGTAAATATAACATTTAATTCATCATTGAAGATCGTTTATATATCGGATAGATTTAATCAGTTGACTGCCATTAAAAAAACCTCAAAATTCTTGTCAGTACTATTTTAATCATTATAAGCAAAAAAGAAAAACAGACCAAAAAAATAAACCTGTCCAAAGAAAAGCATGATTCAGTTTCAAGTTTTAATCTCTCTTTGATCATTAACCAGCAGGTGGCAGTCTGTACAAATTTCTATATCACCTTGAACTCCTCTGTGCCTGAAGTTCATAACCGAGCCTGGAGGCACAAAATTTCCAGCATGAGCGCGTGCCCCCACCCCAACTGTGTTCCTTGGTAACCGTTAATTAATTTGTACCAAACGAAGAGCTGAAAGGCGCTCACCGAACAGCCGCAGAAATCCTGCAGGAAGAAAGCAAAGCTCTGGATGACAGCGAGATGTTTGGGGCAGTCTTTAGTGGAGTAGCAGATGAAGACTTTGGGCCTAGGCCACGGTCTGTCTGTGCTCAAGGCGGTGGTGTGAGAGGACGACTCGGAGCTTTCTTCATCCAGGTGGGAGTAGATGTTCTCTGTGGAGAGATTTGAGATGAAAGAGTTCAACCGGGCCCGGAGAAGATTTGAAGTTGGGGGGGGGGGGTGAATGTTAGTCAGTAGATTCCAGTACATTTATTATTACCATATGACAAAACTTGGGCTGACTACGAAAAAGACAAGGCCTAACAAACGCTGCATGCACAGTAATATATATTTATCTCGGAAGAGACTGCATGGTCAGGTCTACGTCGCTGAAACATAACCACTAGGCAGCCATGGTCTCAACCATAACAGCACAGAGGGCGTTAATTATTTCATGTTGTTACTTTCCACTTCAGCATTCCTCGCACGCAAACAGCCATACAAGAAGTTTCCTTTTGTCAATCATGACATTGTGGTGCGACAATACAATGGTGCGAGTACAAATGCTTAGATTTCTCAAGCCATTAATCCTCATTTGTGCTGAGAGATTTACAAAGCTCAGATTACAGTCGCTGGACAAAAGTGAGTTCTGTAGGTAATAAGATCCTGACTAATGAGGGTGGGGGGCACGCACCTTGCTGTTTTTTGCGGCACATGACAGTAAAGAGAGTGGCGAAGGCAGACATAATGACCAGAGGTACGGTGATGGCCATGGCACGGATGGGTCCAGCCCACGGAGAATGCACTGAAATGGAGTGAACAAAGAATGAGTCATAGACAAGTAAACATCTGATTTTACAATTTCCACGAGTTATAAATAAATCCATTGTATTTATTTATTTCGGTTTATTTCCACCATACATTGAAAACCAAGAAGTGGCTAAGACAACACCATATCATCACTTCTAATTCTAAGCCTTATAGCCTTAGTGCTGAAAAGTTCATTGTCATTTCAGCCCATTGTTAATCAACACGACAGACATAACACTGCAACCAATACATACATCAAGTAGCACACCATATAATCAAAGCTTAAAGTATTTGTTTGCTGGGCTTGCGCTGCACAGTCATTGTATGTTCTGGTATAAATCTTAAATACAGTATCTCACAAAAGTGAGTACACCCCTCACATTTTTGTAATATTTGATTACATCTTTTCATATGACAACACTGAAGAGATGACACTTTGCTACAATGTAAAGTACTGAGTGTACATCTTGTTTAACAGGATGTACTCACTGTTGTTGCCAGCGGTTTAGACATTAATGGCTGTGTGTTGAGTTATTTTGAGGGGACAGCAAATTTACACTGTTACACAAGCTGTACACTCACTACTTTACATTGTAGCAAAGTGTCATTTCTTCAGTGTTGTCACATGAAAAGATATCATCAAATATTTACAAAAATGTGAGGGGTGTACTCACTTTTGTGAGATACTGTAAGCCCTAAACCTATGCTGAATTTAATACCAAAAAATACTGACGTCCATAATAAATCGTCTCTATAGTGGCTAAAGGCTTAATGGTATCTTTATTTGCCGTTTGTGTGTGGGGTATACATAACCAATCAGCAATGAACAGAATCACTAATCCCAGCCATAAATAACATTAATTCGTTTAGGCACCAGTTTTGAGCATGTACTGAAACCCAACAAGTTGCTATCCCTTACCTTGGCTTACATGATATTGAGTCTGTCTCCTGGTGTTATTGCTGTCATCACGGAGCTATGGAGTAAATAAAAGACAACACTGAGTACGTTTAAATCTACTGCAATTTCAGGTTCAGAACTCAATCTGTTGTAACACATGAATAAACTTTACCTCTATCGCATATGTTCCTGGAGTAACATCTTGCAGAATGCATGCTGTTTTAGGGCCATTCAGCTCCTATAGAATAATGACACAGACATTTAAAAACACCACTTCAGTCTTAATCAAGAAAAAAAAAAAATCCATAAGATTATGCAAGATGATCGCAGAGGTTTATTCAAGAATTAGGATGAAAATGATAAACAATCCCACTCAGACTGTTTAAAGGATTAAGAGCTATGTAGGACACTGGAATCCCCCCCACCCAACAACGTCCTGGCCTAACTCATATTTCAACCTATTATTAGTGTTACAATGCACGGTATGTTAAAGCGGACATGAGGTATAGCAGTCTAGACTTCCGAAAGTGAAATCGAGTCTGCTTTTTACATTATTCCAAAGGGACAAAGTGTGATGGTATGAGGCGGTGCTCAAAGACGGGGGAACAGACACTGGAGTATTCTCACAAACAAACAAACAAACAAACAAAAAAAAACCCACAACAACATATGACTCAACACTAAATGGCTGGACTGTAAAAGCTAGGTCAAACAATTTAATCATAAAGGCCTGCAATTTGGGTGAAAAGGCATGGCTTTCCCCCAAAGAAACAAAACTGCAGCTAAAGATTTGCAGGGGTCCCTAAATCCCTCTTAAACTATATACAATGAGGGAGTAAACCGGGCCAAAAAACGTCAGCTAAAAGTTAAAGAAAAGTTCATTTCCAGTTCCCATCACACTCTCTCACTAACAAAGTGGGGCTGGGAAAGCACTCAAGGTTTTTTTTTTTTTTTAGTTCTGCTAAGAGTGCACATCTCCCCCGGGGCAGGAGGAGTCGGAATGATCCACTGAGGTACAGGCCTGTTAGCCAACTAGCCCGACACGTCTATATATTATTCCTCCATCTGTGAAGAACATTACACGCTGCTGAATGCATTAACTCAGAACATCTCACTCCTACTTATGCTTGCCTGCTCTCACCTCCTTCTCCTCCTCATCCCCCTGGGGAGGTAAGTGCATGCGTGTACAATGCAAATCTGACAAATTCTCAACTTGACTCTTCATTACGCCGAATGTTATTCATGCATAAAAGATAACTGAGTGAGCCTGAACACATTTCCAAATCTCAGAAAACGCCAATATTAATAGTCGTTTTTTATAAGGATCTCAAAAATGGCTTATAGCTCACTAAAGCGTACATTATCTGTACAGTTCTAGAGGGGGAAAAAAAGGCATTCATGAAGAGTTCGTTGGAATGTTAAAGCTCTGACTTTTCTAAAGAAATTTCACTGAAAATTTTCTTACCAAGCTTTTCGAACATAAAATCTTGTTTTGAGGGAAACCATTTGTTATAGGATTCCTCCAGAGGCACAGGAGAAGGCCTTGGATTTATTTATGTTCTAAAAATGCACTTTTAAAATGACAGGAGAACTGAAAATCAAGCATCAATCATCACATAACCCCCCCCACCACCACCACCAAATTCCTATTCATCTTCTATAAAGACAAATCATGTCTTTTGTCATAGAATATACACCCAGAAAACTCAGTTTCTTCTAGCAGCCCACACTGATGTTTGATTTTAAAGGTTTTATGGGGAACCGCACACCAGAGTTGTTCCCTTTTTGGATTACAAGCAGAACCGTGTTAATCGTCTAAAATCCTTAAGAAGACCTACAGCACCATGTGTAAACTGAAAACTGCAATAACAAACACCACCACCGTTCTTCTAGTTAGTTCTTCACACACTCGTTGGAGGAACTCTGGAGAAAATGAATCTGAGAAACTTTTTCTTGAAATATGAATGGTTCTGAAAGAAACCTGATTTCATTGAGAACTTTCTACATTCTTTGAAAAAAGGAAACTTGTCTCAAGGTTTCATTGAAGGATTAGGAGTCTAGCTCCTTTAAGGAAGAGTCTTGGTGGCACAAGATCAACTCCCTGAAACCACTGGAACATCTGTGCTGATAATCTGTCATGCAAAGTCATTTTTGTTTCTGAAAATTTGCAAACCTGGGCATACAAATCTGGCCAATCCTGTAGTGCACACCCATGCCAGCTGTTTTGTACGGTATAAGCTTCCTTATCCGCTCTAGGTTCATGATATAAAGTCCTAGGCAATAAGCGCATTCTTTGCCATTATGATGATCTAACAGGATTGTTATGTTGTTGGTAGCAGCATTCGCGACACATGATCTGTCATTGTGATGTTTTCTGTGTGTATTTTGTTATGACACCGCCCAGAACAATCCGAACATAAAGAACGCAGCGGAAATCCGCTGAGCTCACAATCAATGAAAACAACACAATCCTTCGGCTTGCTTAATCAGAGGTGAAGCGTGCTAACCGGTTTGCAGCGTTTGAGTTTGAAGTGGTTCTCCTGTCGAAGCTTGTAATACAGGTAATAGGTGTTGAAGCCAAAGGTGGGAGGAGCGTGATCGAAAGTGACGTGCAGATTGGACCCGAGCTGGGAGACGTTGAGCATCTTGGGCTTCCAGACTGTCAAAACAGAGAAGGGAGAGGAAGAGAAAAGAAGAAGAAAAAGAAAGAAAAAGAGAATAACGTTATTTTGTAATACAAAGACTGAAAGACATGAATCAACTTGAGACTTTTCTGCACAGGTCATGGTGCTTGATGTACATCTTAGCAGATGAACGACAGTTCTCAAGCCTGAATTACTCACATGGTTTGCAGACGAGGTTGTCCGGGCCAAGAAGCACTTCGCAACCTGTAAAAACAAAGCAAAAATAATTCATGACTCTCTCCTAAAATTCTTTACTTTCAGAGATCTAACAAGAGCACAGTTTATAGGTTTGAAGGATAGTGATATATGGAGTTTTATGAGTGAAGACTGCGTGCTTGAGGAGGGGAGCCTAACTCACTGTTAGTGTGCAGGAAGGAAGGAGGGAAGAAGCTGTCGTTCATGAAAGTGGGAAATGGAATTATCCTGACCATGTAGTCCATCTCGAAGGCCAAACCAACAAAGGGCTGAGAGCTCAGCTTCTGTTGAATAATTACAACAGACATTCATTATAGCCAACTAGTTTACTAACCATAAATATCCATAACAATCACCCCATGTTTTGTTCTTTACATAAACACACATGTTGCATTAAGCCAATGGGAAGAATTTCATTAGATCAATTAATACACTACTACCTCTAATTTTAACCTGTAATTTATTTATTTATTTATTTTTACTTACAACATTCTTGAAGGAGAAATTGAGTTGTCGAGGGTCCTTCAGGATCATGTGTTGGCACTGTTTCCCCTCTGGATTCTTGTCCTCCAGATAAACACGAAATCCCTTTACATGCTCAATACCTGCATAGATAACACACACACACACACAATGGTCACAACATCCATCCAGCTGTCCATCGATTTTCCATACTGCTTATGCTACACAGGGTCACGAGGGAGCCTGGAGCCTCCCCCATTGACAGCCCGTGACGGGGCGCCCACTCATCGCGGGGCACAATCGCACACACGTTCACACATTATGGACAATTATGAAATGCCAATCAGCCTATGACACACGTCTTTGGACTGAGTACCCGGAGGAAACCCCTGACAATACCCACAACAATAATCCGAAAATACTAGCAATTTCATACTGGCTTTTAGAAACCATTCACTTTGACTTGTTGCATTCAGTGGATCGTGAATTATATTTACTGAACTAGATATGGTGGCTTGAATTACTTTCTTTCTTTTGTTTTGAGTTGTAAAAATAATTTCAAATATTAACATATCTCTGTGCAGAATCTCTTTCTGTATGGCCTTTCGGCTGTACCCTTTGGTTATTCACTACAATGAAAAGACACCGATTAGTATCAGAGTTGCCAAAGGGGAATGCTAAGAGCAGATTGTTCGAAAAAGAATAATAGTTTATGCCAACTGTTGACCAGTGGTAGGTACGTGCTTATAGAATTGTTTATTATTAGTTACCCTATGACCGATTTAGGAAAAGGTTCAGGTATGTGCTTTCTCTTGGGGGGGGTAAATAAATAAATAAAAATAAATGTAACCGAGGGAAAATGGAAAATGATGTGCACATTACAGGAAGAGTTCAACATTTTGTCTAACGAAATTGAAAGGTAAGCAATACTGTTACTTCACAAAAATACTGTTTGTGAGATCCTTCAGATCGTGTCACTGATTGCAAGCCGAGCAGGGAATCCGTATCGGACAATCTTTCAAAAGTATGACTTGTAATCACAAGCCTAAATGACGAACATCGGCCAGTAATTAGACACGACATGTCTTCCCTCTAATCTAAACTGTAGCCCTGGCTACACCGTGACCAAAAAAAAAAAAAAAAAGGGGGTCAGAGCACAAAATGTGCAAGTCCTTTTATACACCTCCCTCCTTTTCTCCTTTTATTGGCACCCCTGGAGAGGGAGAGGAGGCCTTTAACACGCACAGAGGACAAGCGTGCGTGCCAAGGGAGCATTCTCATGCCCTTCAACGTGTGCCAGCCTTCCTCCCTTTTAATTACATTTCTGCCTTATCAGTTGCAGGGGGAAAAGAAGAGAGAGGATTGGTGAAATGGGGGTGGGGGGGTGGTTGCCTGCACACATTCCACGTGGTTCCGATTACCTCGGCAGGGAGCGGAGCTGAAAGAGCCTGCTCTTCAAGGCAGCGTGTAACTCCACACCTCCACCGGCTCACAGATACCTCCATCACGCTGCCTTAAAAAAGCCACCGGAGGCGAAAGACAAAAAAACAACAAAAAAAAGTTGTCCAACTGGTTGGGACTTTTACTCTCTTGGTGAGGTTTTTTTTTTTTTTTTTTTTGGGGGGGGGGGGGGGGCGGGGGGACCCCTGATTCTAAGGTAAAAATAGCTTTTATCTTTATGTTTCTTAAATATATACTCACACCATATCATCTCCTGAACCAGGCCAAAGGATTAACCTGACGCAAACAACAGGGCACATTGTGCTGCTGCTCAGGGAAAGGACTCACATTACCAAGTTCAATAGTGCCTCGACAGACGGAAGCCAGGGACACCCCGGTGCTCCCTCCCCTCATCCTCCAAAAACACACACGCATTCCTGAAAAAAAATCACTGGGCTCCTATGTGCGGATCTCTTCAACTGCTTGGCCAGATTTGTGTGACTGTCAGGCCTGAAGGAAAAGGCTTGGCGGGGGGAGGAAAACCTGGACCTTTGATCAGGACAGGCCTAGCACTCTCTTTGAAGACGAGGCCTCACTTTCAGAGTGGCTGTCCTGTCCAGTCTCTTATTTCCCCATCGCTGCCAGTCAGTCAGTCAGTGAGATAGAGGGGGATAGAGAGAGACGGGGGGCGGAGGGAGAGAGAGAGAGAAATGACCCATGCACGCAGTCAGGTATGTCGAACACACGCTTTAAAATCCATTTGCTTTGATATGGGTTTAGGAATCTGAGAGGGTCTCACCATCATCCAGTCTGTTCAGAACCTCAAAGTACTTGTGGGGACTTTAACCATCATTATCCTGTAAAACAGGCTAGTGTATAATCTGTTGCACAGGTACACAAGTCTAGTGTGTACGTACGAAAACATAATCAATGTTTTTTTTTCTTGCATTAAATACCTTTACATGAAGTTGCTGCAAGGTAAAACCTGCTCTTAGGGGTATTTGCTATATTACTCAGGTGATATGACTAAAATGTACAAAGGAGCAAAGCAGCCTGGCAAAAAATGCACAGAAGATGATGGATTTGCCCAAAAATATTTATTTGGAAGTGTTTATAATTGCAAACTGCACATAGTGCTGTCCTATTCTGCAGAGGTTCTTCTTTATCCAGTAATGGTTACACACATACACAGATAAAAGATTATCATCATCATTATTATTATATATTAATTATTCGTGTGCATGTTAAAAACGTTGAAAAAGGGGGCTTACCGAGGGGACTTGGCATCCAGTGGACTACCACGGCTGCCTGGTTATCACAGGACAAATGAGTGAAGCTGATATTGTTCACTTCATGGATGGCATGTTTCCCCCACAGGTTCCAGTTCAGAGAGCAGTCTAGAAAGAAAAACAAAAAGGCAAGAAAATTGGGGGCGCTTTTTTTTTTTTTTTTTTTTATTGAAAGAGCATTGGTGAGATTCTTTGGCAAGCTCAAGGATGCAGCCATGCAATTCGACCCCCCATCCCCACCCCCCAACCTCTTCCTTTTCTCGAACCCCTATTTAGTTAGGACTGTGCTATCGGAGCTGAAGATCAGCAGGTAGAGGAAGAGAGAGGAGCAGTCGTTTGTGTCGCTCACACCCCGTGGCTCCCTGTCGGGGTTGCTGCTTTTGTGATGCTAATGAGGGTTGGCTTTTAGGCTGTGACCGTTCCTGTCCATGGTCGCAGACAATGGGGGCCGAGTGAGAATCAGGATTAGCTACAGGCAAGAAATGTGACTTTTTGGCACATTTGATAGTTCAGGAAACAAGTTAGAGCTTGGGGGAGAGAGAGGGTAGGGGGAAAGAGATGGGGGTTCAGGGATCGGATGAATACCACAAGCAGAGCACAGGAAATTGATTAGATTTATTTTTATAAATCAATCAAATCATTCCTAAATTTTATCAAACGGTGCCTTACTGTCATTTCGATAGGTGACGAGCTTGCGTCCGCTTTCGTCTGAACTGGATTGAATTCCCTGCAAAAAGAAAAAGGGCATGGTTAAGCAGGTACAGCATTAATAAATAGTTTACTTTCACTCCAAACTATGTGACATGTGAACCACGCTGAGGGCACGGAGCACATTCCTTTGAGACTCGACAAAAAATCAACCAGCACTTTAAGTGGTGACAGCAACACTAAAGTATCCTACAATTACGAGGCTTCTGGCTCGCACAAACTCCTGCTGAACGCACTCGGTGCCAACTCTGGGGGGGGGGGGGGGCCTCAAGTTGTGGGAAGAGCTGCACAAGACATGCACGCTCTCACGCACCCATGTTCGGTCCTCACTCTAGCTACTGATGCAGGATCGGGTGCTGGTAAGTGCGCTTTAACTCTAGGTTTCAAGACTTAGGCGGTTATGACTGGCCCGAGAACAGTGGCTCGAGGCGCATCATCGTTCGAGCCAGAACAAACGAGCTTGCGTGACAGGAGTTAAAATGAGACAAGAGGAAGCTATAGGCTGCGTGTCAGATCAAGACTGATGGTAAAAGGAAAAGAAAATAAACAAAGCTTCGCAGACACGAAGGGCAGCAATGACTGAGGCTTCTTGGTAGAAGACGACACTCGAGCGGTGTACGGCTCTGAATTTTATTGTGGCCTCATTTTAAAGATCTTTATCATCTTTATCTGGCTGCCTGATTAAAGGAAGTTGTTCTACATGACAGGAAGGAATATACTTATCCGCCTTGAGAGAGTGTAGTCGTCTGAGAAAGCTTGGAAAGCTGATCTGTTCTATTAGATGTCAAAATCTGAGTTTGGCATAAAGGGTAGCATAATTTCACTACTATGAATAAACAGAAAAATTAGCAAATCTAAAATATAGCTACTTCATTATGATTGTTTACTTCTCAACAAAAGTTGTGGGGCCAAATGTTTCAAAAACGTGCACTACTGCATCACAGGGTCAGAACAAAGGGGGGGGACCCTTTTGGACCGCAACACAAAGTCAAACCATTACTTGTCCCAACACCCGCTCTTCCCTCGTCTGGACCTTCAATTCCCTCAGCCATCATTTCATCACTCCCAGCACGTTAATCAAGCCAGAATTTCCTCCCGTGTGCTCTGCGGGGAAACCTTCCAATCACACGCTAAAGACGCAAAATCAACAACACGGCTGCCAAATTCGGTTTGATCGGTGGACCCACAGCATCTTTAAGGTTACGACTGGTTATAAATTTACTTCACTGCTGTTGTGGCTGCTGACATCACAAGCGTTTTAGAGAAATCTTCAGAGGCGAAACAGTTTTTAAAGGCAATGATTTGGTCACATTAAGAAATGATTCTACACACATTTAAAATCTCAGTAACTCCAAAAGCAAAAACAGATCTCAGCACCAACTACCCTTTTTCCTGATATAACATCGACCTAAATATCAGCTGCTACCTGATACTGATCCAATACCGAGGTCATCAGAGCAACCAGGCCGGCTCTCTGAAAGCTTTAGGGCAAGTTGTGTCTTGTGTTCATGCACAAGATGAGTTGTTAGTCAACATAACATGCACTTGTGGCATAAAGTACAGCTGTTTTGTCTGGAAATGTCAAATCTGATTCAACACCAAGCCAGCGTTTCAGAACAGAGCCGAATATTGATTCATCTTTGCATCATTACCTCTTCCATACACATTTTGTAGTATAATGTCAAGCTACTTATTTACTTGCAAATATAAAAGCCCTATATGATTTAGGGCTGCAGTCATACTGCAACACTGCACTCACAATATATTAAAACAATATATATGTATTTAAAAATCACACCATTGTCAAGGTTTAACAAAGCCCATACTGAAAAAACTTATCTTGTGCATTTTTTTTGTTTGTTTGCACATTTCTGCAAGATCAGCATTTCAAATACAAACACAGCAATAAAAATCAGCACCATATTGCGCAGCCCTTATCTGGTCCACATGTTAGTTACGACATTAGCATTGGCATCAGGACAGCAAATTAAAACAACGTGCATTTGAATTGTGCTTGAAGGCCTAGAGGATGTTTCAGTAACTATTACTTAACAGTGCATTTGCCTACTTCCGATAGATAACATGATGAACTCCACACCCAGATTCATTCCTTTCCCCAGGCGTAGATCCTGACCAGATGGCAACCGAGCTCAAGTACTCAGATAACAACGTTATTACGGAGACCACCATGACTGATGTCAAAAACACTCCGGCCGTAGTTTAAGCGTAGTCGGTGCTCATTTCTGTCCACCGCGCTGGATTAAGAAGTCATGCTCATAGTGGCAACTGTCCCAGAGAACAAGGACTAATTGGCAAAAGCTGCTTGCGCCTCCAGGTCATGAAATCATTTACAGCCATGGTGAAGATGGGAACAGTGCTCTAATTCTTCATTTAGCATCCAAAAATGAAGGGAAAGTGTGTGCCCTTGGGGTGCTATAATGGTCCTCAGGTTTATTCCACACCATGAACGCAGCGGGGTCCTGTGGGTCACATCGGACAGGCAGCTGCCAGGGACGCCTAAGCACACCTGCAGCCAATCAGAGGGCCCAAGGCTGTTACCACAGCCTTACACCTCAACAGGAAGGGGTTGGAAAACACCTCCTAAAAAAACCTGTCACACTCCCCAAACACCCTTTCAACGAACCCCCCCAATTTATGGCCTTCCACAACAAGAAACAACACCCCCCCCCTACCCCCTTAATTTTCCTTCCCTTTGTTCCTGCAGACAGATCTGGTCCTGGTAGGAGGAAGACCTTCGACAGCCCCTCTGATGTCCTCGCCCTCGGCACTCGTAATAGCCCCAGAAGTCATTTGGCATCCTAAAACTTCAAATGGACAGTCGGGGGAAAGAAGGGGGGGGGGGGGGGGGGGGTCAGGGCTGTAACTTGGGTCCATAAACTCACAGCATCCCATGTGGCAAACGAGTAGAAATGCTGGCCGTGAGGTAAAATCAGAGGTCAGTAACCGGTCAAACAAGAGCCCTAGCACTTTATAGGGGCTTATTAAGAGACTGTGAGAGAAAGGCAACTGTGTTTGGAAATACTCAGCCTTTTGCTTAATGACCTGGTTCATTAAGAGCTATATGAGAACATGTGATTGACATTAGCAATGGTGCTTCAAGAGTAATACTAGAGACATTGATTCAAACTAGTACCATTGAAAAAAAAATACAAACTGTAAAGTTTCAAAGAGAGTACCGTACTTCTAAAGCCACACAACTGACAGTGATTTTCCAAAGAGCCAAATTAAAGGCCGGAGTATCACCAACGCACAATTTAGTAAGAAACGCTAATGTAAGATTAGCGGCTTGGGGTATTTTCGGTGGCTGGTGGACGATTACGTGGCCGTACCCGGTGCCCACGTTCGTTGTGCAGACTCGTGAGACACGGACATGTCTGAACAGCAGTCAGGAGCAGGTGAGGCCCGATAGCTGTGTGCTTCCTGTAGACTGCACCAAAGCGTCTTTCAACCAGGTGTTCCCTCACCGAGTTTGAATAATAACAGTAATTATATAATTTGAGAAGGCAAGCTTCAGAGAACAGCGCCCGTCAATCTAGTCTCTGCTTCATTCTTCCTATTTCTTGGTCGTATACCCTGTCAAGTTCTAGCTACAAAGGACACAAGCAGATCTACTTCCTACCTCACAGCAACCTCAATTCTACACACATATCAAGCAAATATTGATAGTTTACTCAAGTTCTTGTCTCATTGTACTCAAAAGGGAGCTGGCTTGCAAGGGCTTGCAAGGGCCCCCCCCAATCACTCCCCCCACTCTTGTCTTTTGGCATCCAACCGCACACGTGAAGTTAATTTAACAACACAGCCAGCTCTTTTACAAGTGGAGATGGTTCTCTTTAAATTCCCCATTAGCAGCAAGCCATATGGAGACAACTCCAAACACAGAGCTTTTTTTTTTTTAAAGGGAAGTATTTGTTTGATCCAGCTCCTAAGCCCTTCCGCACCCCCATGACTTCTTCAACCTTCTTCTGAAAAGAAAAAACAGGGGGTAAATGTGCCTCTAAGTAATGTGACCCCCCCACACACACACAGACACACACACATTTTCAGAAAAGAAACACGTAGATGATCATCTCACATTTACAGAATAAAAGACAGGCCTCACAGGGATACTCTGGCGACACTGATTAATTAAGGTAAAATTACTGCTAGTCTTGAAAGAGTGGGGTGGCAGGGGGATGGGGGTAGTTTAATGGGGGGGGGACCAGGGGAAACTACTAATCTTGTAGCCCTGAGGGAAATCAGGGCTTGCTTAATTAGAAGGCAACATTTGTTGGACTTATGTGTAAAGTTCAAACCTAACCCCACCTTCCTACGCCCCCCATTTTCTTTATAAAGCATCCTTGATTTCTGAACTGGTCGGTTGGTACCTGTTTAAAAGAACTGAATCAACTCCATGTGCCTCACAGATGATGCACAGGATCAAATGCCTAAATAAATAGCGGAGAAAAAACAACAACCCTGTAAGCCATTATGCCAGATAACGGACACATACTGGGCATCATTTATCAACCGGGATATAAAAGGATTTATTCATAAAATCATTCTTAGGAGGACTTTCACAAGAGGTGCGGTATTCATGAAAATTCAGTTAGTTCTGTAAACGGTTCCTATCCAATAAGCTCCTGAGAGTAGATATACATTACGCTGTCAAGTTTTGAATTTAATGGAAATTGTCACATTCTGCCATTTCATATGAATGACTTGAACGCAAAACATCCAAAACACAATCCATAAATTCAAACAAATAAGACTAGATATTCAATTAGGACAAAAGAAATGCAGTCCCGTAAAAGGAGTTACAGTTAGTGTCTGACTGTCGTATCCAACATACTGCATGTTCCCATTAGGAGGCACTTCTTTGGTGTTTAGTTGTCATTTTTGCCTTTTTTGGAGATTTGTAGGAGTCACAAAATGTAAATCAGCTGTGCCGCGAACGTGATCGGTAATTTACAGACGGTTAGCATTTATCAACATATGTATGTGTACACACACACACACAAAAAAAAAAGTCAGAGTGTTACCAAAACTTTTTGTTCATGACAGGAATTTAGTTTGGTCTACCAAAACATTCACACACAACTTTACTAATAAAAAAAAAAAAAAAAGCCCACTGAATGTAAAATCCCATGCATCATCCCAATCCGCCCCTGAATTTTTAAACCCCTCGAGATCACTGTTAGAGAAACTGGCTTTGCGATGCAGAGCGGGAACTCCTAAGTCATTAATCCAATCTACAAGTGCAGCAGGAAGTTCCTGCAGCCTTAAAAAGGGGTTAAAGGTGGAGGCTGCAGCTCTCCATCAGCTACTTTGTGGTGCATGCTTTTATAATATTCCTCTTCAGATCCTCCTGATCAGATGATGTTAAGCTGCTCCCGCTGGGCTTGTTCCTCTGCTCTAGGAAAACAAACATGACCACAAAGCCACTTATCACTGTTTGTCTAACAGATTGGCTGAATTTTGAGAGCAACGATGGAGCAAAGTTCCGATTTGATCGTTTTGAGCAAGAATAACGAGCAGAGGAAACAAATGTAGCACGGCTCGTCGTAACATTTTCGTTTGCAGGATCAAATCGTATGCCGATTTAGCAGAGAAGAAGAAAATGCTCCAAGTCAGTAACAAAAGGGCAAGAGGGGGTGGCTTGGCTTCTAAGATGTTGAGCTTACTCTGAGAAACTCCTAAACAGCCTCACCATCTGCCTCGCCGAGAATTCCCCTTTCCCAGCATCCAGTATACCTTCAAAGTACTCCCACTTGTCTAAACCTACAGAGGGTTTTTGAAGGCATGGTGGGAATAAAAAGTCACAGTGATCTCTTAGAAGAAGAAGAAGAAGAAGGAGGAAAAGAAAAAAGTACCAGTAATGACTGATGTCAATCAGTTTTAATTCAGGTTCGAGTACTACAATGATTAAACACATTCGCAATTTGTCCGTGCTGTACAAAGGGTCTTTTTTTGTTTTGTTTTTACAGCACATGACTTCTAACCGTTGAATAAAAATCGATACATGACGTGAGAATATCTCAAAAACCAAACCACGATTCTGACAGCACAAATCAACTCGCACACTTTTTACAGATATAAACGCACCTACTCCTAACAATCCACGCACAAAGTTTCCGCTGGCTGGCCTGAGATTCCCACCCACGCTCCGGTCCTCATCAGTCCACCAGGTCCGAGTGGGACGGATACGAGCACCTTTATACATTTGGCTCGACAAATTTGACCACAACTGTGGCTCTGACCAGTCCAACATGCTGTTCTCGTTATCCCCAACATGTGTATCTCATTTGATGTTCCACGAAAAGAAGTCATTTTCTGGGACAATTGCCTTTGTGTCCTCTATCTGAGCCTTGCTAATACTAATTAATCACCAGTATTTCGTGTTTCTTTCATGAGAGGTCATGATATCAAATCAGGACTGCAGTCACGCCTGACTGAGCGGATTTGCTTCGCGTGCCTAAAGGGTACTCGGAGAATTACAGGGTGAACAGAGAAACAGGATGTCGAGGAAGACGATGTTCTTTCTAAAAGGAAAAGTGACTCTTCAGCATCATAAAAGTTTATTCTGAGATTATACAATGAATAGCCCATCTGCGGAAGATATGCCAAAGTAAATAAGACAGAGGAACAAGTCAGAGTGTCATACAAAAACTCTTATTGTTTCATTAAAAAAAAAAAAAAGCTGTTTAATACATCCCCTTCATTTAGTCTGACGTTTATTAAATGCAAATTCTTGCATTCGAGCATCACATTCGCATACAATTTGCTGAGTTGCATTTCCTGCTAATACCACATGGCTGCAGGTGATCATATGGCACCAATGAGGCAAGTATCAGTTGCCCAGATCTCTGCAATTATACTCAACGCAGAACGAGCATTTAACTTGATGACAATTGCAAACATCCTGATACGTGAATGTAATTTCAAACACAGGGGTGGCTCCAGGAAACCATGATGGTTTCAAGAACCTGCCGCCTTGCTGATGAAAAGGAGCCGTGTTGACGTTGGGCACTTGTGCGCATCGCTGACGAGGTCCAAACGGTAGTCTTAAATTAGGGTGAAAAATCGCATTCAGGATTTTAATCATGCAAAGAAGAACATGTTAATGTTCCACTCAAAATAAACAGAGCTGCATTTAGGTCAACTCACATAAGCAGAGAAAGGAAAAAAGAAAAGAAAAAAAAAAGGAAAAAAAAAAAAGTGTTTTCGTTAAATTCAGCACGTGTTACATTTAATACGAGCAAGTCGAGATGCAACGTTATTCACGACTTTTGTATTTAAAGAAAGAAAAAAGGAGCGGTTTTGACTGTAGTATGTCTTCCAAAAAGGATCATACATGAACTCCGTGGCATGTTTTTTTTTTTTTTTTAAAAAGGAAAAAGCCTTGCAAATCTCTTGGAAAGACAGGATAAGAGGTCAAAGAGGTTACGCCTGATGAAGGGCTTTGCGTGGCAGTCGAACAAATGCTGCAGGGCAGTCTGGCTTGAAGTTCCCTCGCTCTGTTTTGCTTAATGCCTTTCCTGTTTTACTCCAATCAGCATTTGTCGCAGCCAGGCCTCTTTCGAAATGCAACCATATGCTATGACATTAGCGCTTAAGAACTTGCTGGCGCGTTTTTATGCACAGTCTAGGTGTTTTGTGAAACACTTGCACACGATATCATGAGCCTGCTGAAAAGTGCATGCCGAGGTCGTTTAGTCAGGGAACGAATAGCCCGAGTAGTGAAGAATGCTTCACGAGGACTCCGGAGGGACATTGACGAGCACGTGACTGCAAAAACCGTGTCTTTAACAAGCAGGGACGTCCCTCACTGGGAAACTAACAGACATGATTGCTTTTCCAGCTCGGTCCGTTCCGGACAGACATTGCCCCATGGCAGTGATACATGACCAAGTCCTAGCCTGATGGATTGTAGGAAAAAACTGTTGTCACACCAAACATCCTCCAGATTTCACAGATTCCTGCTTACTCAGTTCTGCCCTCTGAACCCTGGGAACCATCCTGAATGGATTTAGGAGGCTCTCAGGGACGACCTCACCGTCATGCCGCACACGTGTGAAGGCTGACCTCCAGTGCTACTGTGCTTTACCACACAGGTTTCTAACCTCTGGAGTCCTCCTTGCTCCGAATACTAATCCTAATACAACTAATCTGCTAATTAATCAGAGCAGGGAAAAACACTACAGATGCACAGGATGAGCGATGGGGAACCTGTTCTTTACAAGCTAGGACATGTTAAATGTTTTTTTATTTTTATTTTATTTACCTACATATTCAAAAAGTTAAAAAAAAATCTTAACAAAGTTGCTTTGAGTTTGAATTTAATCCCAGCCTTTGTTAAGTCCTTTCTTGTTTGCCTTCCTTTATCTGTATAATCGTATCCCGCTTTCTATGTTGACTGAAACGAACCTTATGAGAAGTGTAAACACAGCGGTGCTCGAAACAAGCCTGGACTTGTCCATCACAAAAGGAAGGACGTGACAGGAACTGAACCTCAAAGCTTCCTCAAAGGCTTTCATTGGGATTTCACTGAACCTGGATTAATTGTTCCTAGCAAAAAAAAGAAAAAAAACCCACTTTTGAATGGAGGCTTATTATGAATGGAAACTGATGTGGACTCACCAGACTAAGAAGGAGGGGGAGACATCATGATTCAGGAGGTAGGCAGACCTGCCTGATGACATTATAGAACAATAAATGTCTTCATAGGGAGGATAAGGGCTTGTGGGATTTGGAGTCTAGTATTTCAAGCTATGGGAACGCACTAGTGCCCAGGGCTTTCCAGAACTCCTTGAGCATGAAAAACATAGACCTGCCCTAGTTCTCTAATGGAAAACACAGTGCAACCAAATGCACTCACACGACTGCAAAATGAGATATTATGCACGTGTATCATGAATCTGCAGGCGGACCGAATCAGACCAGGGACATCGCGTTAGCCTTAGTGAAGGCAGCTACGGATTTAGCTTTAACACTCAAAAAGTTCTCTCAATATGTTCGGGGAAGACACACAAGCTCTTGACAGCGATTCCAAAGGCCGAAGATGGGATAAATTACCAAAGTGGTCAGGGAACTGCGGTTTCACCTCCCTCTCACAGAGACATTATGGTCATGCCTAGCCTGCAGCTGAATCCCGAGTTTTGAAGCGTACCGTTGTACTTCATCCTGCGAAGCAGACGCTCTGCAATCTCAAATCATTGCCTGAAACCCAGGCAGGAAGTTCTTCCGCAACAGATCCTTGATTAGGCCAGAGGAAAGAACAGCTAATTGATTGTAATGACTTCAATCCGTGGGCCAAAAGGAAAAGCTTTGGAGGAATACAACCGGTCCGTATCAGATTACGATCCCCAGGGACTGCCCTTGTCTGCAGATCTCTGACAGCAAGGAGCACCAAATCTGGGTATAAGATCACTTTACAAACAGCTTTCTTGCTTCAAGAGGATTACGCTAACTTAATTAGACATTTCATTCACCTACTTTAATAAATAACCACTGGGACTAAAAGTTTTTAAAAGGATACAAAGTCATCTATAATTCGTAGAGATTTTTATTGAGAGGAAAAGAATAAAAAGAAAGAAAACTTCTCTTGCAACCTGTTTAGGAAATGAAAAATCCAAAGAACCCCCAAAGAACCATTAAGAAACACCTTGATACTCAATAGTGCTTTCCAGACATGATTTTTGCTGACAGCCAACATTTTTTTCCTCAAGCAATCAGGAATAATAAATTCCTGGTACAGGTGTTTTTGGGACCTGGGAGAGTGTGAGAAATGTGTACCATGTGAGGGGCTGGAGGGCTTGGAGTAAATATAGTATGCACACACACATATACATACATATATTGCTCTTAAGATTACAACAAGCCATTGACACCACAGAGGTGACCAGAGTGGCTAGACTTTTAATTCACTTTCAACATACCTCCGATTACCAGCTACATCACTCCATTCATGTTGAACAGCAGGACACATGGCTCGTCAAAAGCACACCGCTACAGCTGAAAGCACCCAGGACCCCACACTGGGGAAAAAAAAAAAAAAAAAAAAAAAAAAAAAAAAAAAAAAGCGCCTTGTGGCACGCTGGGCCAATTCAGGACTAGCCAACCAGGGATTTTCCCACCACAGCACAAGGCATGGCCTCCAAGGTTACGAGTTGCTTGGATGGTTTTCAATGCTGCCTAAAACATGGTGCAGAATTAAACTTAGCCCTCCATGCACACCAACCCCCCCACGCAAACACACTCTCCACACCCCTGAACGCTATGAACCACTCCTCCCGTTCCATCATTCATAAGTCAGATAGTAGGAGAATAAAAAAAGAAAACATGCAGGTTCTTTTGAGATAGGAGTGGTGGTAGAAAAAAAAAGAAAAAAAAAACCTAGGCAAAAGGAAGAAGGTGTCCCACAGGTGCACTCATGCCAGAGCTTGCCGAAGATTCAAAGGCTTGCAGTAATAAAAAGGCTGCGTGTGTGTCTAAGGACAATGCAGAACGTTTTCCTTTGTGCTGCAGCAATGACACGGAATGTCGATTTGTGACTCAAGGCCTCGAACGCCTAGAAGCTTTATATGTTATTAGCATTAAGAACTACCAGTCTGGCGACTTCTGATTACATATCATTTGCAGAAAAGTACCGGCTTTGCTTTCTAAAAGACATTAATCTTTGTTCAGACATACCTCACTACTAAAGATTTTGAAGAAGAAAAAAAAAAAGGATCCCAAGAAATATCAACTTTTCTGCTCTACAACTAGTGCAAAGGCCAAAAAAGGTCAGCATGGTACATTTGATTAGCAGCAGGATCTGTCATCACTACAGCTTTTCCCTTGAGAGCATGAGTAAATGCTGCATGGACTGTATAACAGGCAGAACATGATCCTGTGCAAAATTGCATCTGATTCACTTCCAAAAGTAGCTAGGGAGAAAAAAAAATATGGCATAATACAGAAAACCAACACTAAATGCTCTCCAACTCAAATGCTCAAACATAAGCCGAATACCTCGTATATTCCGACAGCACACCTGGACCAAAGCTCCTGTCCCCTGTCCACATGCAGCAAGAAGGCTGAAATCACAATAGGGGCTTTTATTATTACAATTGTTACTTCTGTGTGTAAAGTGGTATTGACTTTTATGTGGTTTTAAGCATTGGGGGGGGGGGGGGGGGTGAGAATAGGGTGATTTCCCACTCACGCTCCACAGACTTACATGAAACAGCATATGTCTCCTTGAGTGCTAATCGCTCAAATTTGCGATTGCGAAACACCAAAATGACTTGGAAACCTGCTCAATATCCTGGCTGATGTTTTGGCGTGTTTGGCTCACATGACCCTCACATGCTGAACCCATAACTTAACCAGATGGAGAGAAACACGGAAACAGGGATCCGCCCCCCACTCCCAAAAAAACCGACTGATTATGCAGCTGGTAACATCTGCACAGGCATGAATTCTGACTTCATTTCTTTAGCAGAGGAACCGAAAATCAAACTCAGAGAGGACAGGAAAGTTTAGCTCATTCAAGATTCCAAAAAAATAAATAAATAAAAAATTTAAATCTCTGGCTGTTGCATGACTCGGGGAGTCTGACGAAGAACCAAAGGAAGGATGCTATTGAAAAGCCTGGAAGTTCCGGAGGTTCGGCACTTTCATCCAAAGCCAGCCAGCCCCCGCTGGGGTTCGACATGAAGCCTTCGACCCCTCTCAGCAGGGGGACGAGCATGGCCCAGAATGAGCGCAAGCCAATTTAAATATCCACCTCTCTTTTCTTTCTTGCTAAACTGCACGTTGAGGCTTATCATTCCACCCTCCATGGTGGGGTAGATATTACATTAAACAAGAACGTTTTCATATGAAAACAAATATTTAGCTATCAAATCAAAGCCCTTGAGCAAACACCCAATATGTCTACAACTTCATGTAAAAAAAAAAAAAAAAACCCATTTCGTCCCTTTTTAAAAACACGGGAACGTCAGTAAAGCTCAAGCAGCCAAAAGATTTGATCCAGCTCGACGCTTTGCCCGACAGCCAGCAAACCAGTTTGTGGAAAGCTAGGGTTCTTTCAGCAGCCCGACGACCTTTGAAGTGGCCGTGGAAGGAGACGGCCTGTGGTTTGAAGGAGGAAATGCCAAAGTGTGTTAATAGAGCAAACAGTCCCCTCACTTCTTATGGGAAATGGCTTCAAAGCAGCCGTAGCGGTCGCAAGACAATGCACACAAGAGTGGGCACTAAAAGTCAACAGCACTTCCGATAGGTATTTATGGGCCAGTGAGTCTAAGTAAACTCCCAGGCACAAAAAGCAAACAAACCGAGGCAGTGCAATCGACATAAGGTGTTAAAACTGTTGAAAGCAAGGCATAAAAAAAAAAAAACCCAAAAAAACATGGATACTCATTCCAAAGTGCATTAAAATGTTTTGCAATCGAGTTATAGCTCAGGTGTAACCTGTACTGACTATTATTTCATCATTTACTCAACTAAACGCTCGCATTTGACTCTAGTCTTGGATGTAAGGGTGTACATACAACTCGAGGGATCCATCCCAATCTCAAAATACTATTAGGACACGACCATAAAAAATCAGTTTGGCACAATTCAAGTGTGGAAATTAGCCAGATGGCTCAGTCTGTGAACAAAAGAAGAAGAAGAGGTCCTGACTGACCGCTTTACATGTTTAAAAACACCACAATTACACACTGAAAGCTAACTGGATAAACTATTTATTTACGTCAAATATCCGTCATGCTCATGATATATTGCTAACTCGGTTTATCGGTTCACCTTTACACTTTACAACGATATATTTGGATTCTTTAAACGTATTCAGAGTTGATATGTGTATATAAATATATTTTTAACACACTAACTAGTTTAGAAAAGAAGACTTTAGGTTATTATATGTATATTTATACCTTAAAGTAAACCTGAAGAAACTACATGGCTACATTTAAGGACAGAAAGTCGCCTCAGAGCATACCTGCTACCTTACCAAACATTAGGCTACTTTGTGTCAAACACTTAGCATACATTTCATAAATAAAGTTTTAAAAAACATCAAAGCATACTATTTTTCCTAGCGTGACGCTTTAAAAACAATGTAAAACTTCACATTGAAGTCTTCAGCTGGAGAAAAACCGAGTGTTACAAAATACCCTGACTTTCAAAACAAGCGTCCAGTTGAAACATTAAGATTTTTGGGAATTGCTCTTCGTGTCTCACCTTATATCCGCATTTCTCGGCGTTTCCTTTCCTCCCTGCGTTGGCTGCAGTTGTAGTTGCATTGTGGTGTAAAAATAAAACCAGAGACAGCGTGATTATACGCTGGAACAGTATAAATCGCAGAGCCATGTCCCAGGCTCATCCATGAAGTCCTGCTGAAGTGTGAATGAACGGCAGGTCTCTGTAGAGACACTTCATATCCGTCTACTGCTCTGCAGACAGGGGGCGCTGTGGATGTGAACTCCTCCCTCTGATATGAACTCGGTCCTGGAAATGCTACTCTTTTATACAGTGTAATGAACACTATGTTTCAGCGTAGTATTATATGTACTGTAAGCTATACGTGCTGTTCTGTATACTAGTATGCTGTAGAGTGTGTAAAATGTTTTACCAAATCATATGAGCCTACCAAAAATAAATTCAGTACAATTATGGGTGTAGCTATAGGGTGGCCTGGGGTGGCCAGTCCCAAGAGTAGGAGAGTGCTGCAGCATGGAGAGCTAGTGGAAACATGGGTGGTGAGCAGGTCCATTTTTTTTTTTTTTTTTTGCATAATATTGAGCATTTTTGCATATTTGTCCAATCGCAGATTGGCAGAGCTATCTAACATTTTTTTTGCATCACCCATCCAAAAATGTATACTTCACATTTTTTGTTTGGACAGTGCAATATGTGAGTTACAAACAATCAATCATCCGTCAATCATATAACTGATTAACTGATTGTTGGACAGCATGTACAGGAGTTTTTTGTGATTGTTGCCACAAATGCTCAAAGAGGGTTTTGGCTGAATGTGCGCTGTGATGTCACATGACACATCCTGGCCCAAATCTGGGTCCATTTTGAAAAAATCGCAAGCCCCTCTGAATATTGCGGAGGTTGTCTGATTTTGCATTCATTTCTGTGATCAAAAAATCGCAAAATCCTGGAAGGACTGAAGAGTAAGGGAGTGTTTCAGCCTGGAAAACCAGTGGGAATCTGGTCTGGCGAGTGAGTCTGTCAATCATTTTTTAGATTTTTGCATATTTGGACAATCGCAGATTAGCACTAGATGCATGCTATTTTTTATTTATTTATTTATTTATTTTTGTATCACCAAACCAAAAATGTAGAAACTTCACATTTTTGATTGGCCAATGCGAGATGTGAGTTACAATCAAATCATCTGTCAATCATATTACTGATAGTTGCAACTAATGATTTACAATGTCTCCTACCTACTTCTCACACCCACTGATTCTTCAGGCTAAAACTTGACATACTTGTGTATCAACCTAGTATGAAGCATGGCCACCCCACTGGCCACCCCAGTAAGACATCATCATCATCATCATTATTATTAGTAGTAGTAGTAGTAGTAGTAGTGGTAGTGGTAGTAGTAGTAGTAGTGGTAGTGGTAGTAGTAGTAGTAGTAGTAGTAGTAGTAGTCGTACACTCTAAAACGTAATTCAGGGGACCTATTACCACAACTTGTGTGGTTGAAGGTAAAAATTCAAATTTATTGATTTCATTAAATATTTTAAGTTGCAAACATTATTTTGATGAGTTGTGTTGATATAATGTTGATAATTACATCAACTTAATATTGTGTGTAATTTAAACTGAAATTTCTGCATTAATTGATTTAAAACAAAATTGAAGTTGTAGTAACTTAATGAAATTGGCTTGATAACTTAATTTTTCTCCACCTTGAGTTCAGGAAGTCCCCTCCCCTACCCATTTAACATGCCTGGACAAATTCAGACAGTTAAGACTGTGTTAGAGGACCTGTAGACTGAACAAATACTATACAAAGGACATTTCAAGGTGAGTATCATTTCATTTACAAATAAATTCTACTAAAGCAACGAATTCGGGCATATTCTCAATTGTGATATGACCAACAGTGGACTCGTGTATAGGTTAGGCTATACCTGCTAATACAGTTGATGGACTATGTTGTACTACTACACATAGCTAATGCTAGTCATATTTAGCAGTGTAATTTTGAATATCTACCCTTTAGTTTACCATAGCAGTGGATAAGAATGATGAAGTTTATTTGACAAATCTGCTCATCTAGAGAGGGCTTTTCATTTGTGCTACAGGAAGGAAAAGCATAATTACATTTCTGCTTATTTGTGTACCCATCAACTACACTGTGTAATCTAATTTCATGTATTGACACATTTTTAAAAATCTTTTGTCATTCACACAGATATCCTTCTAGCTCCATTGTAGTCAATTTGCTCTTTGACCAAAATTAGCAGACTTTGGACTGTGGATAGTTCTATTAGAGGGATAAAAGTATTAGAGTGTTTCTTTTTTGTCTATATTGCTCATTTCATTCTGTCCTTTCATGTCTGTAAAACCTGCAGAGATGTTAGGTATGATATTTGTATTGTAAATGACACTGTATTTTAGTTTCTATTGTTATACAACTTAAAGTTAGTAATTTTTCCTTGTTTAAAAGGATCCATTCTACTGGAGAAAACCTAAGTGGAGATGCTTAATTTTTTGAATGATTGATTGTCAACTTAAAAACTTGTGTTCATAATTATGGTAATTAAGTACATGACACTTAAATTCCTTTTAAATAATGTGAAAAAACTAGTTGGAACAATTAAATTTTTATGAGTAATCAACTTAAAAACTCGTGTATATTATACACATTTTTAATTACATGTTAACTGGTAATACTTTTGATTGTAAAGGAAAAGGTCATTTCTCTAACTCAGTGTAGTTTGTTGGTTGAACTTAATTTCATTAGAAGTTGTCATAACTCAAAAAGATTGATGCAAACTGTTGCGTTATATTTTTTTTGTTGAGCCTAAATATTTGTTTTTAGAGTGTAGTATTAGTCATAGTAATAAGGGGAGGAGGAGCAGGAGGAGGAGTCAGTACAGTTACAATGTCACATAATCCCAAAAGGAATGATTTGAAAAGTCTTGCTGTGACAGGCTAGTTTGAAAAATTATGGCAAAACCGACTACAGCATCTCTGGGAAATTTTTATAGTTAATTTCATCATTGTCCAACAGCAAGAAACAAGCAAGTGTTAGCTAACAAACAGGCAAGCAAACACTGATCAAACTTTTTTCTATTTAGTATCTGGAGGCATGACAATGGATTTCTTCAGTTATTTACTATCTACCATTAGCTAATGCTACTGAATTCTTAACACTACTCTATTTCATAAGATGTAGCCTAATTTTACGTTAGCTAGAGTATTACACAATCATGAGACTATAATCAGTCATGCAATCACTTTACATTGCTTCATTTTGTGCAGGGCATTTCTACATTGTTTTTTTTATTTTATTCAATCATAAGCTAGTGGTCATATACTTCAGTGACTTGTTGACTATTAAATCTGGTAACTACAGTTCAAAACCAAAGAAGCAGAGATTAGATATAAATTAGGTCTTGGATGATTACAGCTGATGGTGATTTTTGATTTGTACTAAAACCTGCAATAGACACAAGGAATAATTCTGGTCTAAATTGGTGACCCTACTACAAATTCATTCATTCCCTCATCTTACATTAACTGCTTTATCCTGATCAGAGCCACGGTGGATCTGGAGCCTATCCCAGGAACGCACCCTGGATGGGAAACCATGCACACACACACACACACACACACACACACACACACACACACACACATTCACACACTTATTCATACCTAGGGGCAGTTTGGCATAGCCATTTTTTTTAGAAGGTTTAGAATATTATCGCATAAACAAAGGTGGTATAAATGTGAATAGCTTGATAGGATAAATACTGTTAAAAAAAAAACTTAATAGAGCATTATGTTGTGCTTTCAAGGTGCACATACTATACAGTTAACACACACATTACAAAAGAGCAAAAAATAAAAAATAAATCAACTGATTGTTCTAACGATTAAAATCAAGAACATGTGCGCATTGAACTATATTTGCAAAGATCAAAGAGCCCAAGATGAGAATCATGGGAAAGTTGTGTGCATGAGCCAACTGTCTGGGCAGCAACACCCAGTTCCTCTTTCAGGTGATCTTGTGTTACTATTGATGCCAACATGAAAAGGGTCTTCTTTTTTGTTTTTGACTTGAAAGATGAGCAGAGCTCTCGCCATCCTGTCCATGATGACGTAACTCCATACAGAATCTCTAGCTCTCACAGAAAGACAATGCATAAGATCTGCAACATAACGAAACAGTATCAAGAAATATATGACCAGTGTGCGATAAGATAAAAATAATAATAATAATAATAATAATAATAATAATAATAAGCTGAGAAACAATTCACATATGCTCAAACATGTTGATAAGCAGGCCCATTCAGTATAAATAAGATTAGATCATGCATTTTGCAGATCATGCAGTTGAAGAATATAAAATCATACAGATATAGAGTTAATGTTTATGTACAACATCAGAATGGGGGGGGGGGGGGGGGGGGGGACCCTGTGGCATGAGTGTTGGTGCCAGATGGGCTGGTTTGAGTATTTCAGAAACTGCTGATCTCCTGGAATTTTCACGTACAACAGTCTGTTACACAGAATGATGCGAAAAACAAAAAAAGGTCCACTGAGTGGAAATTCCTGGTTGATCAGAGAGGTCAAAGGTGAATGGCCAGCTCAGTTCTAGCTGACATGAAGTCCAACGTAACCGTAGAGTATGAATGGGTGTGTGAGTGTGTATGTGAGTGTGCCCTGTGATGGACTGCGATGAACTGTCCAGGGTGTACCCTGCCTTGTGCCCGATGCTCCCTGGGATAGGCTCCAGGTTTCCCGTGACCCTGAAAAGGAGTAAGCGGTATAGAAGATGGATGGATGAAGGTGAACTCAAATAAGCACTCAAATAAGCACTCTTTACAACCAGGGTGAGCAGAAAAGCATCTCACACTGCACACCATGTCAAACCTTGAGGCTACAAAAAAAAGAGGACCAAATCGGGTTTTGCTCCTGTCAGCTAAGAAGAGGAATTTGAGGGACTGGTGAGGGTACTACTGTTTCTAGCTGCTACATAGCTTCCAGATTCAACATCTAATTATAAACAGATCAAAAATACAAAGTGACATTCTTTAATAAGTAAAAATTTGATAGTGCTGGCAAATTGCTGTGGTATAAAAGGAATGAAACAATTTGGGACATGCTGTTATAGGAAATAAATTCCGGATAGGAAAAGTAGCTCTGCTTTACGTCGGGCAGCATCACACCACCCTACCTCCTTGTTGATTAATTTCATATAACAGCACGACCCTATTATGTTATTCCTTATGATATGGCCACTAGATATTAAACCGAGGTCATGAAATTGCACAATTCACTTTTTTTTCATGCTCTGAATTTGTTATTGCAAGTTTTTTGGTTAATATTACTAAGAAGTAGGCCTTTTTTATATTGATATTTTTCTATACATTCATTCACCTTTATTAACCGCTTTATACTGATCAGGGTTGTGGTGGTTCTAGAGTTTATTCCAGGAACACTGGGAGTGAGATGGGAATACACTAAGAAAGGGATTCCTTTTTTCTTCTTCTTCATTTATGTTCGATTAATTTTGACAAGAAAAACATGCCAAAGTGAGACAGAATAAAATCCAAGCATGGACATGAACAGTGAAGGTTAAGGACAAAAGTAGCTCATCTGGGATTTGAACTCACAACCTTCCAGTCAATTGCAAATGGCTGAGCTACTGCCAACTTTTTAGCTTCAAAATCTAATTCAGGGTGTCATGCAAGCTCGAGAAAACTAAACTAAATTTATGTATTTTTTTTGTCATTGCTTTTTTACATTAACTTCCTCAGTAGAATTCTCAGCACTATGGCGCCCTCTACTGTTTTTTTTAATCACTGAAACCCATCCATCCATACATTTTCCATACTGCTTATCCTACACATGGTCACGGGGGGAGCCAGGAACATATCACAGGGAATTCTGGGAACAAGGCGGGGGACCGGGGGACCCATCACAGGGCACTATCGCACACACACTACGGACAAGTTGGAAATGCCGATCAGGCTACAACGCATGTCTTTGGACTGGGGAGGAAACCGAAGTACCTGAAAGAAACCCTCAAAGCATGGGGCGAACATACAAGCTCCACGCACACAGGGCGGAGGTGGGATTCAAGCCCCCAACCCTGGATGTTCGAGGCAAATGTGCTAACAGCTTAGCCACTGTACATCCATAGACACCCATCATGTGATATTATTATTACTGTATTATATTAATATTAGTAAAACGCTATTACTATTACTTTATTTTTTCCCCAATACAGTCTAATCCAATATGGTTGCAATTCTCAAGCCTTCCACCCCTTATCATTATTCAGAGCAAATAGTAAAGCTCCTTCCCTCTTTTAAAGCCTCTATTGTCTCTCATAATCACCCTCAATTAGAGCAAGTAAAGCGGGACAATGGCTTTCCATGAGGCTCGTTATCTAACAATAAAGCAGTCGATGAATTCAGAAAAGACCACATGCGGAGTGCAAAAAAATTCCCATACTCAGTGTGTGATGTTAAACCACATTTTAATTAAGCAGCTGCTTATCTAAACCAGTAAAAGACATAAGTTTTTGATTTGCACTATCAAAATAAGTCACAACAGAATATATTACAATATGACAAGAAACAGACATCTGAACTTTTTTTTTGTTTCATAATTACTGTTGGAGACCATTGATGACTTTTTTCACCATGAGGAACTGGTTCTCTCGATGCGAACGCTTCAGTTTTGCTCTTCTGTTCTGAAACCAGATCTGCCAGGAGAGAGGAATAATTACTACATTTATTTCCAGACCTGCATCGATAAACATTTGTGGTATATAAAATGTTTGTGAAGGCCATTAATTAATACATCTTGAAATAATTTGAGATCCAGGCTCAAATATCCACTATTTGTTGAAGTTCCTATTTATTAACCCAGTGCAAAAGTTTGCATCCCCCATAGTTGTGCAAGGGCACAATTATTACAAAGGCTGTTCAGAGGATATGAAAGTGATTTAAGGCAATTATAAAGGATTATATGCACGTCTGTCTCCTACTTAATTAATTAGGTGACACAAATCGGACTCCATACTACAAAAAGTGTGATTTTGATTTAATAATAAGGTTTCATTCACCGGAAAAAGCCATTCGCATACCTGTATTCTGTCTTCATCGAGATGCAGTTTCTGAGCAAGCTCCTCTCTGACATCGATCCCGGGGTACGAGTTTACTTGAAACACACTCTCAAGTATCTCGATCTGGAATCATAAATAAAAAGAACAATCAGGGTAAATGGAAATGAAGGAAAAGTTAGGTGTAACTGATACTATAGGATATGTAGCTATATACTACTATACTTAATAGTATACATAGTATCTGGTTTACTATACTGACCACATTACTACAGCAGACATTTGATATTTTACACTGAAAGGAGGATTGTCGCAGATTGAATCTAATCTGTACTGAAGTGAACAATGCAGAAATAAAAAAGCTGTAGGGCTCCAATACAAATCCAGTATATTATTATTAGTATACTACTATTATTAAATAATGAGATTAATATATGGATAGTTGGATTATGTACATCAAATAAATCTGCACTGAGGGTCTGTGGAATACATTTTACACTTAACAGGGTCTAATGGCTGATGTTGTATGCACCAGTATCAGTATCTGTAGGTTACCTGTAAGCTGGAGAAGGCAGTTCTGGGTCTCCGTCCGATGCACCAGTTGAGTGAACGCCTGCAGCTCTCCACTGGTGCTTCACTTTTCCTCTCATCCATCACGGGAACATCCAGCGAGCCGTCTGTCTTTACGAAGCAGACGTTTTTTGTTGGTTGCACATCTGATGAAAGGAAAAGTATGTTGGTGAAGAGTTTAAGTAAGATGTACAAGAGTGTACAGTTTTCCTGCTTTAATGCATCAAAGTCAACTTACCAATGAACTAATGAGTTCAAATTATAGGCCATATATATAATATTATTTGATTATATACAGTCTATGGGCAGAATGAAAGACTAAACGTCAAGCAGAGCAATGACTACAAGTCAGACCAGTCCTATCCTAACTGCTTTAAAAACTTTTGATTAAAAAAACCCAAAAAATTCTTCTACCTGTTCACCAGGTTGGATTTGTCGCACTAAAAAAAACATACAGCAACAATGGTAGTCTTTTCATATGTGATCATGTGACACTGCGTCGTGTGAACAATGTGATCGCATGTGAAAATAAAACTATATGCCTCATACGTGGCATATAGGTACCATATGAAAAGAACTAAATCATCAGAGATTGAGATTAAACATTAAACAGGATTAAACATCAAAGAAACAATATACGTATTTGTTTATATTTTTCTCTTGAGAGCATCTTCACAGTGAAATAGATATTTTAAGTCTAACAACATCAAAACACTTGATTTTTGTTTTGTTTGATTAAGAACGCATTTTTAATTAGATGACGCTTCATTTGCATAAATAACTGTTGGACGAATTTAGATATCCTTCAACAATTTTTGAAACTTGCTCCTTGTCTAGGTTCTCTTGCCATAAATAAAAACACATTCCTGAAATCCTCAAGCTGGTGACTTTACATGTGAGGGACAAATGTTTCTATCATACTCTAAAGAATCACAGCTTACCTACCATTTTGTATGCTGATTTGGGACATCTTGAAAATGAACAAACTATGAATATATTGTACATGATCTCAACTTACTTTATGCTTATTTTGTTGCAGTAGTATATTATATATGTATATGTGGAAAAAATGAATCATGACCGTTTAAGAACCTTATATTGTGTACTGTGCAAGTCTTAAGCACATACAAAGAAATGCTGTAAAGCAAAGACGCCTTCACAAATAATGAAACAAAACATTTCTACATAAAGAAAAATACTATAAAGAGCAATAACAATAAAATAGTAATAAACTAAATGAAGTCAACATTTGGTGAGACAACTCTTCATTTAATAGTAATCTAGTATCATAAAATAGTATAGTATATATATATATATATATATATATATATATATATATATATATATATATATATATATATAGTAGTCTCAGGTACAATTTGTGCAGTTTTATAAGGAAATTAGCTGAACAGTTTTACTGAGCATCTTGGAGAATGTGCTACAGTTCTTATGGAGACTTTGACTATCACATTTGCTTTGTTTTTTTGCGGCAAAACCCAGAAGCTTCATTACGTTACACAATATTTAATAATAGTAAAATAATAATATGCTCGTTATTATTCTCGGTAGTAAACTGGGAGTTTAAGGGGTTAAACAAATGACTCAAATGATTACTTTTTTCTTTATTAAAAAAAACAACAAAAAACAACACCAAAAACATAAAAGTTCATCATCTTCTTCATCACATTCCCTTAAACTCCAAGGACTTTTGAAACTACATACTTTCACTGCAGTTACACAATATTCAATAATAATAATAATAATAATAATAATAATAATAATAATAATAATTATATATATATATATATATATATATATATATATATATATGTATATATATATATATATATATATATATATATATATATATATATATATATATATATATATATATATATATATATATATACACACACACACACATACACACACACTGCATATGTATGAAAAGAAAAGTCAAAGCATGTCATTTTTTCTTTTTTGTTTTTGGTCATCTTCCTGTTTGATGCTCACCACGCCCACTTATAGAATATCACAGGAATTAAGTCCTGTTATTTCTACCAACAAGCTCAACACTTATCTTTCACTTAACAGGACATAACATAAATGTTGAAAAGTCAAACTGTCCCATCTTTATCTGAATTCTTCCTGCTGGTAAGAATATCAACAATCACCTGGGTAAGACCGATTGGGACCATGGGACATCTACTGCTTTTAAACTAAACTCTATCGACGTGGTGTCTTGACTTAGATCAGAACTGTATCATTTAGTATAATAAAGTGAATCCTACCTGTCCAGGGGCGGTGAGGAGTGTACATGGTGGTTCTCTGTTCGGGTCGGTCCAGACCCAGGATGCGGTCTATAGTGAAGAGAGAATGGCGGCTCTGCTGTGCGCTCACACTCGCCATGTTCTCCAGAAAGAAAGATCTCCAAGTACTCTGAAGGAATGTTGTTTGAGAAAATGAGACTCGACCTGTTCTGTGGCTTTTTAATGAATAAAGAAAGCCTAACCGGCTACAACACGTCACTGATTAAACCAGTCAAACTTTTTCCATTTGAATGGGTTTAGGGCGCACCACAAGGGGCAGCAGGTCGATTTACAGGTAATCCTGTGTCCAAATTACGCGCTACAACCCGTGACCACCGGGGCGTTATCTATTACCCACACGGAATCCTTTAAAGCTCGTTATTTCCAGAGACAAAACCCTTCGCCAGTGTCCCTTTTATTTTTACCCACCAGGTAGAAAATGAGCTCTTTTATTAATTCCCTCCTCAGCCGCTCATTTCCTTCAGCCGGCTGAGGGGCATTATGAGGAAGCGCTCAGCTTGCCAGTAATCTCATTTACACGCGCAGAAGTTTAAAATAAGTGTTAATAATTAAAAAAAATAAAAAGAAGAAGAAGAAGAAGAAGGTAAGGCTATTAAGGCTAATCCTGTTGAATATTCCCCCCTTTTTTGGCCTCTTGTCATGCATGCAAAGAGCATCCGTGAACTAATCCGACAAGTTGCTCCTGCATTGTCCGCATTCAGTGGCTGGATCCGCCTATTCAAACTGGCTTTAAATAAATATGCGACTTGTTTATTTACTTGTTTACTTGAGTGCACGAGCTGTCTCTCCATGCCGTGCTTTATCATGGTAAAAAAAAAAAAAAAAGTCAGGACTAATTAGAACTATTTAAATGCAAACGCCAATGCAGGCCGATTAGGATTACAGAAATGATCAAATCTATCGTCAGTGGGAAAATATTTCAAGAACTTGGCAATTTTAAAAAAAGGTACCAAAATGTACTTTCACTTGTCACTGCACTGGTACCATCAAGAGTATATCTTTTGCCTGGGAAGTGGGATGTGGTGTATGTTTAAGTTTTTAGACCAATGTTTTAAACGAGGTTTAATTATGAATCTTTTAGAAGGTGTGAAAATAAATACTAACTGTACTAACAATGTCCCCTTGATGCTACTACACTAGTAGAAGACAAAAGTACAGGTTGATACTGTTATTTCTAGTGTAAGTGCGTGTGTAATTTTCTGTCTAGCCCTGAAATCCTCCCATCATCAGTAAATTTACATGACAAGACAAAGCTATTCTTTCCTCTGAACTAGAATGAGTTACGCTTCAAATTGTGAAATATATTTAATTTATCGGCATTTCAAAAGGACTCGCTCTAGCACAGCAAGGGAACGTTAAATTATGAAGGACACTCAAACATGAATTATACAGGGAGCCCCAACAGTCTCCTTACACGAGTCTTCTTTTCTCAAAAAGCACTTTTAAAGGCTATCTGAATAAAAACATAATTATATTATATAAACTAGGTACAAAAAATTCCACAAGACATTTTGCTAGTGGTAATTTCCCACATGTATGGAGACTTCTGGGACACCCTGTTTCCACTGGCTGAAATCTTTTTCAGAATTCAAAGAACATTAGTCACTTTAACTGGGCGTTTTTATACACATCACAAATGTGCTTCAGGAATTTGAGGCCATTTTGGGAGAAACACATTTACACAACTTTTGACAGAAGGTCAGTATGAACTATTAACACAAGACAATAAAACAATTTAAAAAACCCAAACGACTTCTTGTTACAGATAGCTTAAGATTTAACAGACATGGTGCTTAAATGAAGTACAATTGCATCATTATTACAGTATGTTAATTACAAAGTACAATGATCTATAAGTGTTGGAAACCAACAAACCAGATGTGAAAATTGTGTCTGTGTGTGTACATAAAAAAAGGCGTATATTTACCTGATGTCTAAATCCAATTAACATTTTAAACAACCTTATACAATTGTAAACTGTGTTATAGAAAGAAAAAAAATTCCCCTTAAACTCCCAGGACTTTTGTAATTACATACCTTAATTGCAGTTACAAAATATTTAATAATAGTTAAATATTATTATTATTATTATTATTATTATTATTATTATTATTCTCTGTAGTAAACTGGGAGTTTAAGGGGTTAAACAAATGATTAAAATTATTACATTTTTCCTTTATTTAAAAAAAAAAAAAAACCCACACACACCAAAAACCTAAAAGTGACCACGTCCACAAACCTTAATTAAACAGATGACAATTTGCAAAGCACGTCTTACAGAATTCACGACAGGTACAATCTGGTTAGATTCAACCCCAATACAATTCAGTTACTGATGTAGATATGACACGAGCTGAAGTACATGCAGGCATGTTAGCGCATAAAGTTAAATATACAATATTAGTAAGTCCTTCGTTAATATGTGCTATTCACACGTGCAATGTCTTCCAAAAAAATTTATCCCATTTACCACACAATTTATTAGTAGTGCACCAACTCTCTCACGCTCTCACACAGCAACCAAAAACATCTAAAAGTGTGTTTTCGATACAAGTCGTTAATGGAAAAGATACAAAATACAATACAAATAAAACAAGCTCATGACAGATTTCTCCCAATCCACCCACCTATAAAATTACTCTTCTCTCCATTACTTGTGGGTTGTTTTTTTTTATATTCTGAAGTCACTTTGCAAAAGTAATTTCCTTTAGAAAATCAGAAGCTTTAAAGGAAATGTCATTAAGATTAAGTGTTTTAGATGAAAAGTTGAGTCCAGGTAGAGATCAACTTTATCCTCATGCTCCTTACTCTTAAGCATCAGATTCACCTCTTTTCCGCCCCTCCTCCCCGACATCGCTGTCTTCCGATTGGCTCTTGCTGAGGACGAGGAACTGTCCATCAGCGGTTGGCAGGTTTGGACGACTAGAAGCAGCTATCAGGCGACTTTGTTCCTCCAGGTCCTGGAATTATGGTGTAAACTATTATTTTATTGCATAACAATACAGACAGAGTGATGGCACAAACATACATTTATTTAACATAACAGTGCAATCTTACCCGAATATCTCTGTTAGAAATAACTACATATGCTCAAGTGAATTTGATCTAAACAATTGAGTACCATTTTGCGATCCAGATCATGGAAAAGCATTGTGGAAGCCGTGAGAGGTTTCATTTACTTGCAGGTGGCTTTGGAATGTTATTTTATTTTTTATTCATAGGGGTCAGTATTACATGGTAAAATATCCTAATCTTGAATGGTGCGACTCTATACACATCATATGGGTTTTCCAATGGGAAACAAAAGGTGGCATTATTTCTGATTAAGGACTTATTAACCAGCTGCTCTCAAATCCTAATGAAAATTCTACATCATGCAGGTGAAAATGGAGGATAAAGCAGTTAAACATACAGATAAATGACTTAAAGATACTAGTAATTGATGTTAGTATCAATTGAAATGCAAATATATGCACGTGCCACAATTAGTGAACAAGATCCATGTATTTCACTTGTACTCTACTCATTTGTTTAAATTTGGAGGATTTAAAAAGAGCTCCACTGCTTATTTCCTGTCAGCATTTCTAGTTAGTTCACTTTCTAACAGTTTCCTCAACATTTCTGACTGGCTCTGTGAACTGAGGCGGTGGATGATATACCAGTTTCATCCTCGAAAAAAACCCAGGTAGCCCACATTTCACGTCTGTATTTAAAGGATCCTATAAAAATTAGTAACTAAATTAATTAGTAAATAAACCACTGATGTAGTGGGTGCGAAATGCAGGATTGGCTCTAGACTAAACTTTGTGAAACACGCAGAATTGGGGGCCACCAGGAACTGACTAATGTTTTTTATGGTGTACAAATGAATTTTTCTCAGCATACCTTTTCAATCTGTTTCTGTTTAGTCAGCTCTTCTTGTTGCTTCTCCTTTGCCTTTTCCTGCTCTCTCTGCTTCTGAGAGGCTTTGCGATCCTACCAACAAATACAATAGATTCATAAGAACCAAATGATATACTCTATTATTATTATACTGTTACAAGTCTCTTGTGGCCTAACATAAAAACACTCACAATTTCTGAATGAAGGGCTATCTGTTTCGCCAGTCCCACACTATCACAGATCTGACAAGAAAACAATAGACACAAATTAAGGTGAAAAAGCATATGCATGCTTACTTTATACAGAAAACGGCATTAGGAATCAGGCATAAACATGCACTACATATACATGTTTTCATTGTACCTTCTCTCCGTCATTATTAGACTCAAAGATGTAGCAGACAGTGACGGGGCGTCCATCAACCCGGCCGCCGGCCGTATGCAACACGAAGCCGAACAGGCGCTTGTTCTCTTGATGAGATGCACACATCACCACACTGGACAGAGGGAACTGTGGAGAAAGAAAGAGAAGCAGGGAGTCTGTGAAATAGAGAACTCTCTTACTTTGCAATACATAATCAGAAATTAGCATGATTTCTGCCCTAGGATCAATTTTTAAAATACTAAATACCATTACATGGACATGGTACATATCTTTACTCTGACATGCCTGATGTTGTATGATGTTCTACATTCTATATGGATGGCCCAAAGTAAAAAAAAACAAACAAACAAACAAACAAACACTTGAGGCATACTAGATGTAGAAAATCAGACCTACCCTTAATCTTGTGACTTGGGTTTGAGGGTCAATGAGCCTAGAAACAGTTAAAGAAAAGAGAAACTCTTAATAACAATGTCAAAGAATTATCAGCATGCAATGAAGTGCCAAGGAGTTCACTTACTTAAGGCAATCACAGGTGACAAGTAGATGGGACTCGGTCATTCTGAAGATGTTGTGGATGGCTCGGGCCGCCAGGATCTGCCTCATTGTCTCGTAGATGACATCCGGGTTCTCTGTGGCCTTCACTTCCATGGATCCCAGGAAACGCACGATGAAGAGCTGATGCAGGATGGAGTCTGTGAAATCAGGAAGTTACATAATATGCTTGAACTATTTTTGACAATGACCTTTTCTAAGGGACTGAAGTCTTTCTGGAATTTGAAAGTCTGTTTATGGGACATGTACCTTCACTGTCTCCGGACTGCACCTCTCCGGACTCTCCAAACGGGTTCGTCCTTCTTTCAGAAAAGGTGACAAAGAAACACTGGCATTATTTAAAAAAGTAAAAGAAAAATCAGGATATAGTAATCCATGGGCCGTTAGGTGGAATAAATTATGCAGGCATTATTGAGAGACAAAGTGACACGTGACCTGCCTTTATCAATTCTTGTGACATCATGTCACAAGAGACACGTGACATGGTTAAAGGCTGATGAGTGAGAAAATTTAACAGCAATTTTACACACTATACTGTATATGTTTAAAGAAAACTGTCCAATGACTCATGTTGGATGACACCTTTCTTCCAGGAGTATAGATTAGAATTAGAGGCACTGACCTGCCCTGGGCAGCACCTTTAGCTTGCGGTGTGCTCTCTTCACTGACTGGGGAAATGATATCAAACTGGATGGGGGTGTCTGGAGCCACCAGGGAGTCCAGAGACAGCGAGGAGAGAGCAGGTGACTCAGAGCCTGCTGAGCTCTGGCTACTGGTCCGGGCCGCTCGGGGTCGGCCCTGCCTATAAACCAACAGGATTAAAAACTATTGTTACGTCTTGAATAGGAATAATCAGACTGGCCTAAAGGAAAACGAAGCCGTGTGAGTATAAACAGACATTGACGTGTTTGGTCTAAAACTCTCATGCCGCTGCTGGAATGAAGGCGACGGAGTCACGGCCTCCAAAGCTGACTGGTTGACTCTGGCAGCAGTTTCCTGTCAAAGTTTCAGGTATACAGTCATTTAGCAATAGACACTGGAGTTGAGGAGTATTATTTCTTTCTTTTTTGTCATGGATGGTAAAATATCGGATAAAACAGAGTGACAAGTCTTTGATTTGAAGCTGACGTTTACCTCAGGCTTCTCACTAAGATATATCCTCTTTGAGATGTTATTTATTGTTGCGATCCACTGAAATGAAAAAAACAAAACAAAAAAAAAAAACATTTCTGTAGCTATGGATCCTGCTCATATAAAGAAAACCAAAGAATTGGACATATTCTCAATTTGTTACCTCTTCACAGTCCTTTCTGCTGTCTGCTTGTAATATGGCAATCCTACGGTGAAAAAAAAAAAAAGAATTGTGTAAAATAATAATCATCATTCAGAATTGCATTTATTTAATGTAATTAATTTTTTAAAATAATTAAAATGACATTTTCTCTCTGTCTCTGGTATAACAAATATAGAAATGTACAAACAACAAAATATAAAAATTTATCACATAAAACTTTTAATAAATTGAATCAGATTAATTAAACGTAATTAATGTAACGCAATAATAGAATAAATACATTTATTTAAGTGTATGTAATGTCATACATATTTAATGTTGTATAAAAACATTTATTATTACTGCACAAAGCAATGTTGTTAGTAAGCAAGTCAATACTTGATGTTTAAGCTCTAAAAGAATGCATTAATAATTATCCAGCTCCTGAACAAAGCCCTTGCTTAAAACAGCCTTCAAGAACTATAAATCTTCTTACTTGAGATCTACCAAAACACTAAGTCTACCAGCCAGACTACATGAATGAAATCCTAAATTTTGATAATCAAACTCCTATAATGTCATGCATGTACGATGTTATTAAAAATACTTTTTGCCGTCAAAGGAAGAGATTTGGAAGCAGAAACGCCGATCCTCACAGTCCACTGCCATGACGGAACAGTTGTCTATGTCCATGACCAGCCCTCCGGCCACGTCTCCTCGAGACTGACTCATGAGGTTCCCTCCTTGTGTGAAGAAATATTGCCGCTCCCATGTGGTCGACACCAGCCCTGTTTTACTGGACATAAAAATATGAAAGCACGATGCAGGTCACTCACGCAGAAACATAATGGCATGGCTATGAAATTAATCAACTACAGACAAACATCTTATAATACTGATTTAATAGTGCTTGTAATGAAGTATAAACCAGCACTGGGGCCTTTTACTTGCGAATGTTGAGGTATCCGGCTTTACGGGTCAGGTTGCGGTTAATTGGGATTTTATTAGGGTCGGGGTCGGGCATGTACAGCAGATCACTGGCCTGCTCCAGATCCTGAATGGTCTGCTGCATTATGTCCACCTCACTGTCCATCTCCCTGCGTACACTAACAACAACCACCACAACCAATAAAAGTCATGCAAACTATTAACAAGGCTAATACTAATACTAATACTGTAAATAATTTCATATACATTGCCCTCCACTAATATTGGTATATTTACCCTTGGTAAATATGAGCAAAGGAGGATGTGAAAAACTCGTTATTTTTCAACCTTTTGATGGATCTCAAACAATTGCAAGCAAAACACAGGTTGTTCAAAAATAAATAAATAAATAAATAAATAAATCTTTGTTAAATATAGGTGTGCAACAATTATTGGCACCCCTATTAATTCATATGGGGAAAATATATTTGAAGTATATTCCCATTGATATTTCAAAAAAAAAATTAGTACACCTGGGTGACTAGGAACAGAAAATTGTTCAACCATGACTTCCTGTTTCCAGTGCTTCCAGTCATTCATAACAATGGGTAAGACCAAGGAATGTAGCTGTGATGTGCAGCAAAAGGTTTTTGAACTTCACAAAATGGGAAGTGGCTATAAGAAAATAGCACAAGCATTGAAAATGCCCACTTCCACCATCAGGGCAATAATTAAGTTAAGACAGTGATCCAAAACATACATCAGAATAAACACAAAAATGGTTCCTGACCACAAAATTAAGGTCCTGCCATGGCCATCCCAGTCCCCTGACTCAAAACCCATAGAAAACCTGTGGGGTGAACTGAAGAGGAGAGTCCACCACCTTGGACTTCGAAATTTGAAGGATCTGGAGAGATTCTGTATGGAGGAATGGTCTCTGATCCCTTGCCCTGTATTCTCCAACCTCATCAGGCATTATAGGAGAAGACTCAGAGCTGTTATATTGGCGAAGGGACATAGCACAAAGTATTGACTAAAAGGGTGCCAATAATTGTTGCACACCTATATTTAAACATTTTTTTTTTCCAAATAAACCCATGATTTGTTTGCAATCATCTGATACCCACAAGAGCAGAGTATTTTTGTGAATTAGTTTTTAACAATAGATCACCATATTTACCAAGGGTGCTAAAATTAGTGGAGGGCACAGTATATGCAATACAATGTAAATTACAGTGTCTATATATATATATATACACATACACAGGCATGTGATACATTATAGTACATAATACATACATATAATAAATGTGATAAAATATAAATATAGATATTTTTAATATGTACATGTAAGCTATATCTGTAAATTTGGGATGAATGTTTACCACTCATTTTATGCCACCACCTATAAAGTAGAGATTTTGGAAAACAACAAAGAGTGAATAGTTACTTTCCAAAGCCACTCCTATATGTTACTGCGCACATGTGCTAGATCACATGGCACCCATATTTTATCCATAATTTAACAAAACTCTTAAGGTTTTCAGCTGAGAGCCATCTTACTGTACTTTGTTTAATCTTTTGCCCAAAACAGTTCATTCTGGTTCCAGCTTTTGGCACAACTGTCAGTTAAATATCTTACTTTAACTAAGATCAAGAAAAGAAAAGAATATTAAAACATAAAATGTGCTTATAGTTAAAACATTTCCCCTCATAACTGGTAAGAGAATACTGAGAAAAACCACATTATATTCCTCTACTTTAATGTATTCTGGCCTTCAAACGCTCATCATCGCTATCGAGCTGGGGGAAAGACGCTGGTTAAATATTAAAGCTGGAACAAGCTAATGTCAACATTAAAGAATGGGTCATGTGTTGCAAACAACTGGATAAGCTTGCATCAGCCTGCAAAAATAAACTTAATTCCCGTCCTCCTAGCGAGAGGTAATAATTCTAACAGCTGTGTAGAGGACATTTACCATTCAGGGACAGGAGATTAAAGTAGTAAAAGATAAACAGATAAAACCTACTTCTGTACACTGGTTCCAATGTTTGTGAGGAAGTCTTCCCATTGCTGTGTGAGGTTCTCTGATCCAAGCTTGAAGAAACTGATCTGTGTAAAGGGAAAAAAAAAAAGAAAAAGAAAAAAAGACATGGGTTCGGTTCATCCAGAATTTAGTTAGGATTTTTTGCTGTCAGTTTGTAAAGACTAGCTCCAGTTTATATGTAATTCATAAGAATTAATTATAATCAAGCTCAAAAGGCTGATAGTATGCCTTAAACTCTACCATATTTCGAGAAATTTGTAGCATTTGTTAGGGAAAGAGTCCGAATGATGTACAATATAGGTTAGGGAATAGGGAGTAGAGTGCCATTTTGGGCACAGGGTGGTCTCGTACCACTGTTTCCCCCCCCAAATTCTATGATCTATCTGCTAACTAATGTCCAAACTCTCCAGTCGAAAACTCAATCTGTGATACATATAGGAGATCTTGAGTAAAATACAGTCATAAGTAAAATAACTAAAATTATATAAAGATGACTACAAATTTTTACAAATGTATTAAAATAAAGAAGCCAGTAACTACAAATCGACTAAGTTAAACAAGTAGGCCATCATCTGGATCTACGGCCCTAATACCCAACATAAATGCCAAAAAAAAAAAGTTATGTTGTTGAAATGATGGCATATGATGCAGGACTACACCGAGGTAATCATAAGTCAGCATTAGTTGTTAAGATTTTTATAGAGTTTTATAGAAGTATTACTCAAGCTCTCAATTTTAAACAATGTATTCTTGAAAATGAATTTGAATGTTTTTCATAACTGATTAAATAAATACTGAAACTAGTGAAAAGAGAGTGAGACATAATATGTAGTCCACACCTGTGCCTGCATATACCCCAGCAGCGGCTCCAACAGGGCAATCCTTTTCTTATACTGTAGCGTATTAAGTGCTGAGAAGTAGTGCATCATGGTCTGGTGCTGCTTTTTCCTTGAGGTGTAAACATCTTCAATCACTTCACCCTTTAACTGTGGTGAAGACAAAAAATTTTTTACATCATTTGAGAATCCTATTTAGATGCTCTAATATTTTAGCAGTCAATGTAGGTGAAATAAAAAAAAGTACAAAAACGTTGATGTAACTGGGTGCTTGATTCATTTCTCTCTCATATTTGTAAGTCGCTTTGGATAAAAGCGTCTGCTAAGTGAATAAATGTAAATGTAATTTCTACAGCAGTGAATATCCACATTAGTCCAAATCCACAGTCGTATTTCATCTTCCCAGAGTCAGATCTACTATAATTTCCTGTCCTGCACAAGGAGACAGGACTCGAGCCAACCAAATCTGCAGAACAGACGCTCTTCTCACAGTGGCCAAGCCAAGTCTCGGTATGTGTTTCATTAAAGGAAGACCATCACTGCAGTGTGCAACAGTGTTAATCAACTTTGTGCGTAATCAGTCCCACCAGAAAGTAGGAGAAGACAGATCTTATTAGGCGATGATATAAAGTGCACATGGTCGCATTGTGACATTTTCTAATATACAGTATGTACTTCTGAAAACTGCAGACTGTACTGAACTGAAATATGCTTCTGTTTTACATACAGCGGGGTCCAAAAGTCTGAGACCATGTTGAGGACTACTTTCCCTTTAAATTGGGAAATAAACAGAAGATTGTAGAATTTTTAAAACGTTGAAAACATAGAAACTAAACGTTCAATTTAATATTCAAGATTCGGCACTATTACTAGGTCCCTATTTAAACGTAAGCAAATTTGTAATATTTTATACAAAAGGTCAGATTTTCCTCATGCCTAATCTCTTGTACTGAAGCACATGTTCGGTCGACACTCTAATGGATTTGATCCAAAATTGATCATAAGGTTTTACTCGTGTAGTCCATGTCGGCTCAAGTGCATACGGTCATTAAAGCAAAAAGTGGACGTACCAAATACTAAGAAACTGAAATTCAAGTGAGAGAGTCTACTTTTCACTCAAGTTACTGTCAATAATATAATTTGTAATGAAAACTGTTGTATTAGATTAGAAAAGAACGCAAAATAGAAGCATTTTCACTAGATGCGCTCAGAGAAAAGTGAATTTGAAGACTTTATTCCGAATCTGGGGCAGGATTACAAACTGAAATGTTTAGGCTTATGTCCATTTTGCTGTCCAACAAGAACTTGATCAAAGTGTGACATTTACTGTATGAAGAGATCACACTTGACTAGCAAACAGGCAAACTGACTGTTTTAACCTCCACATTTATTAAACTGGTTTCTCACCAGTTTATCATGATCCTTACACAACATGACGTTTGGCACAAAGATAGAGTAAGCAAGATTAAAAAGTAAATAACACATTCTCATGTCATTTTGAGGAAATATATCTATATTCTTAAAGCCGTGCCAAAATATTGTATAGGTAGAAAAATACAGTTTTGGGAAAAGGATTTTTGGCTATTTGCCCACATGATTTAACCCCAAATTATTTTCAAAGATGCACTTATGATCACAGCAAAGGTTTCATTTTATGAACATAATTCTATTATTCAAATATTAAGCATATCAAGTAAGTATACCGTATAAAAATTTATTTATAAATTAATGATTTTTATTACTAGGACACCCAAACTTTATCATCAACATTTTTCTAGTTATTAAGCTTTAGATTTCAGTGTGACTTGCATATTTTTTTGTACATTCAATTATATTACCAGTAACTCAGGCTTATAAATATACTTAAACTAATAATAATAATAATAATAATAATAATAATAATAATAAGAAGAAGAAGAATAACTATAACAAGTATGACCACTTTTTAATAGCAATAGATTGGTATTTACATTGTTGCCATGTTCATCAAATTAAAACAGTAATAAACTCAGACCTCACTTTAAGAACTTATATAATTAATTAACTTTAATAACCAACTGTTTCGCTCCTTACCTTCTCGTTCTCTTTCTTTTTAGACAGCCGACTGTACCTGTTGATGGCTGTGTCCAGATCTGTTACAGTAAGAAAACGAAACGGTGAATGTGCCAAAGTTGCTGAAGAATTCTTTTGCTTTTGTGATTGATGAAATGAGTGATACTCACCATTGCTGGATATTTGGAACACTTCCTTCAGAGTGAGGATTTCTGTATTAAAGAAAAGCAATTTTAAAAAATGAATGGAAAGAAGAAGAAGAAGAAGAAAAAAAAACACAACCAAAAAAGTAATACGGATATTCACCTTTTACGTCCCTCTCTTTGAACTGAGTGATGGGGAACATCATGGCGTCGGCTAGCTGAGTGGACAGAACGGCTTGACAGGAGCTGAGCTGTGAAACAACAGAGAGAGATGGAGAGAGAGAGAAAGAAATAGTGAGACAAAGAAGATAAATCTAACTGCAAATGAAGAGGAGGAGCTAAAAGCGGTACATTGCTCTCACCTCATCAATGACTTTCGCAAACTGCTGCAAAGTCGAGCTCATGACCTCATCGTCACCGCCGAGTGGGAAACGCTAAAGGAATGAGAGGGTCAGTCTTTAATCATAATCTCCAGAGTGTGGAGAAGAATCAAGTTAACACTTGTTGGTCAAGATATGTGTGGTGTCTCGTCATATGTCTAAGTTAGCGATCATTTTTCAGTCTAGTCTGTTAGGTTTCCAGGCAACCTAAACGTGTGACTGGGAAATGTATTATTAATCAGTCCCTAAAAAAGTGATTGTCACAAATGATTCCTTCCAGAACATTACAACGCTCAACTACATTACTACCTTTGAGGCAAGTATAAAACTGCGTCAATTTTTCCATGAACCATTCCTTTAAACCTGCTGCTGAGTTTAAAGGCATAACATGATTCCTATTCTTCACTAAAATAAAATTTAAAATAAATAAATAAATTTAAAAAGTGGCGAACATTTTCTACCTGTTTTTCATACTCCTTCAGTAACTTGGAGGTCAGGTGTGTCGCAGCACTCAGTTCATTCTGTAAACCACACAAACCTAAAGATTAAGATTCTCAGAAACAAGAAAAAAAAAAGTTTTTCAATCGCTTTGAGCATTTCCTAATGATAGCGAGAAAGGTTTTTTTTTTAGTCATGGCTTACCTGCGCATCATATATCCTTTGCATGGCCTTAAAGAGCTGATGGTAGTAGCTGGATATGGCATACGTGTCTTCCTCAAACACACTAAGCAGGGAGCGAGTCTAGAAGAAAAAGACATGAGGTGTTTAACATGAATGTGACCGTGGCTGCATTTCAATTTTACGTTGAGATTGGGCCATGAGAGAGCATGCGTTACATTGATTTTATCACAAGTGTGTTCTTAGGTACAACGCAAAGAAGAGTAGAGGTCGACTGATAGTGGATTCTACCGATAAAGTAAAATATTTCTAAACTTGATTACAGAAATAAATAGTACTGACTGTACCATAGAAATGTACTGCACTTTTTAAATGAAATAAATATATAACTGTTAATGTATATTAACTATTAATAAATATTAAAGTAAGTCAAAGATATACATCAAAACTAAACCTATAAGTAACTCTCCAAATAAATGAAAATAGAGACATCCAAAATCAATCAAAAAACACTTCAAATAACACAACAAAATTAGTTAGAGATAGGGTTTTAACTTCCGCCTCTAGAGGCCGCTCTCGATAACCAGTAGCTCCAGTAAATCAGTTATTGATGCCGATTAATCGAAAAAACCCACAAACACATGATAAAATCAGTCTAACACACACCCTTGAGAGGCTGCAACAAAAGCAATACAAAAGCCAGTCTTATTTATTTTTAATGATATTCGTAATAAACAATTCTTCCCCCACAAAATGTAGTCTGTTCACAGTAAGCTTTGGTTGCTAAGCAACATCTTCGACGGTAAGGCTATTCTACAGTATAAGAGTTTTATTGGTTTAAAACCAATCAGGTTTCAGAACCAAAATGATCAGTTTCATAATGATAAATACATTTTATAACTATTAATCATTTGGCTTGTTTTGCTTGGAAGTAAAACGCCAATATAAATATTTTTGTGCAAATAAATTTTGGCCTAGCCCATCATCTCATAAGAATGACAATAACATCAGGTGGGAGCATTTAGATGTAAGTCAAATGATCAGATATTAGATATGTTTCAGATTTACTGTAGAACCTCATTGGGATGTGGTCCATATCAGATCCGATCTGAGCCGTTTACACGCATTCAAACACCCCTGATCTGTGCCGGAGGACAGCAAAGAGTAAGTGCTTGGCAATGTAAAGACGAAGTTTCTTTTTGCTGTGCTTTCATAATAGTCAACGGTTGCTGAAACAGCACGAGTCACAAGAAAGCAAGAAAGAGATTAAGGAAGTGGGTAAGGAAGGAAACCAGGACGTGCCAAGGAATTTAAACTGTGGCTGATCTGTAGACAAAGTGTGGAATAACAAAGCTGTGGCGTAATGCAGTAACAAATAGCAAAAAGAAATTAACTGCTGGGGGAAATATAGTGATTAAAGAACAGTAATAATATTTGCACTGATCACTAAATACACACACACACACACACACACACATTTACATTTATTCACTTAGCAGACGCTTTTATCCAAAGCGACTTACAAATGAGGAAAAATACAAGCAAAACGATATATCAAGTGGAGAACAATACAAGTAGTGCTACCATACAAGATCTATTAATTGAGTTCCAGAAGAAGCAAAGTGCAGAGTAGAGGTGTAAGTGCAATTTAATTTTTTTTAATGAGTTGGCTAGGTGTTCACGGAAGAGGTGGGTCTTTAGCTGTTTTTTGAAGATGGTGAGAGATTCTGCGGAATGATTGTGGTGTAGTGATAGATTGAAGTTATTTGAAGCATATAGTGTGTGTGTGTGTGTGTGTATATATATATATATATATATATATATATATATATATATATATATATATATATATATATACACATACATACATATACACACACACACACACACTATATGCTCCTATTCAAATAACTTCAATCTATCACTACACCACAATCATTTAGATACAAAAAAGTTGTGTTTTTTTTCTATTCGGCTGAATCCAAAAGGACTCCCTAACCTCTACAACAGTGCCCTATACAGAGTCCGATATAATGGGTTACGCATCATATATAGGGCACTATATATCCAATACTGAGTGATTTGGGATACAGCCTGTGCTTATAAACACTGCTTCCTCACAACATCAAACCATTTCCATAAAGCTAACGCAGCTGGCTTAAACCTTTTCTGAAAACGAATTTTTCTTTACATTTTCTAGTTTTTTTTTCCCAACATTTTCTGACTCAGGGGGCATTTTAAAGACGATGACTGCACAAAAATATATAGTTGCTATGCTAGTTCTTTAGCTAGCTAGCAACAAAGCTAGAATGCTAGCAAGCCCAGATGTTTTTTGTTTGTTTGTTTTTTACCTGAGGACTGTCTTCCAGTGCTTCTTCTATCGGCAGTTTATCGATTCCTGGCATTGCTGTGCAGTTATTTATTTCTGATAATTGACAATCGTGTTTTTGTTTTGTTTTTTTAAGGAAAAAAAATCTCTTCCTGTTTGCTTTTTATGCAAGACAAATCAACAGCCAGACAGTGCCCGTCCCACACATACGGATATTCGGCGTTTTCTCCACTTCTCATTGGCAGCCAGACTGCGCTGTATCCCAAATAGCTCCCTAAATCCTTAACAAGTGCACTATATAGAGAAGGAAATGGGGACTTCTACCGCGTTTGTAGTGTACCTTAAATCGAGCTTGGGGGGATTTGGGATTCAGCCTTGGTGTTGTGACGAGGTATTTGGAGTAATGTGGTAATAAAATAAAAAATAAAAGCCCTTTTAGTTCAGCGAAGAATATATAATCCATTTTATATTCCAGCGATATAATAGTTTATTATTATTATTATTATTATTATTATGTAATATAATATTTTCGTATATTATAGATAGATTTAATATGATTGATTACTTCTGCATTAATTGTATAACATTAATAAACCACTAAGAGATTTTGAGGTCAGAGCTGGTGATTTAGTTGGGGTGGCATGGCTTATTTCCAGGGTGGCAGCTACCACCCCTGTGGCCACTCCCCTTGCTAAGGTCCTCTCTCTCCAAAACACTTTGTCTACAAGAAATATTCTAGCTAATGTTACCATCCATATTCAAGGTGACAACATTAACCACGCAGAAAATTAGGATTTTCTTTATTTGTCGCAAAGTCACAATTTGAGCTAAATACATTTACAAATGTAGAGCCTGGCTACAAGGAAAAAGTACACATACACTCTGTATTAGAGGTCTAGTTTTTCAGATCGATCGGTTTAATCGATAACTGATTACTAGAAGTGTCGGTTATCTGCAAAAATCCACACAGATTGTTTTTCCCGATTGCATCCATTGCTGAAGCGGCTGAGGAGAAGGGTCTGCTGTCATTATACAGTATGAGAACGGCCTCTAGAGGTGAAATAAAAACCTTACAAATTTTGTTGTGTTATTTGAAGTGTTTTTCGATTAGTTTCAGATGTCTCTATTTTTATTAGTTATTGGAGTGTTACATTTTGGTTCATATCTTTTATTTACTTTTATATTTATTAATAATTAATATATACATATGAATATTTGTATATTACTTCAGTGCAGTTCAGTACAAGTACAGTACATTTTCATGTTACAGTTAGTATTGTTTCTTTTTGTTATAAAGTTTCATTAAAAAAAATTACTTAGTTACTTTACTTTAGTTACTTACTTTACTTTAACTTAGTTATCAGTATTGGTAAAATCCAGTATCGGTCGACCTCTACTCTGTATACTTATCTTCTTAATCCAAATGCCATTGAACATTTGAATGTTTTCATTAATGCCAATCTATACACTTATCTACATATTCACTATTCACACACATATTCACACAATCATTTGTAGGAACAAAGAACAGTTCTGCGTGATTTTAACTGTTCCTAGCAACTCTGCTTATAAAGATCATACTCTTTGTATAAGATGTATTCCTTCAGGCGGTTCGGCAGAGGCAGGAAGCTCATGAAGACTGGAGCTCTGAGATGCAGCCTTCCCAAACATCTCCTGATCCTTAGTCGGCACAGGTGCTGCAAGCAGCGCACGTTCTCTGGAGGATTCAGGACAGGAAGTGTAATCTATTAGTAATTGGATGGTGACCTGACTACCCATATTCCAGTGAAACTCTACTGTGTGCAGAAAGTAACAGAAGAAGTTATAAAGAAAGCCTACAGCTATAAATCTATACCATACCACACATATGTTCACCTTGAATTTTGCAGATTTCTGGCCATTGTTTTTGCTCCATCAGAGTCGCCTTAATTTTGCAGCAAAACCTGACATGGTCAACATAATCTAGCATGATACGCACCACGCTTCCAGAGAGGTGCTTCAGCCAGTCAACACATATCACCTCACAGAACTACAGGAAGGAAGAACGTCACAAATGTAAAAAATGACAACAGGTAATAAAAAAGTATTTAGAAGGTAATGGTTCAGTGAAGCATCTAACTTAGAGACTTTTCTATGCCAAATGTTGTGGATCAGCCATTTGTTCTGGATCAGCCATGCTTGCTGTCTGACATTTGCTTCTTTAGTTTGGGACTGGAGTTGAAGCTAACAAGCAATGATAGTCGGTCTCACCTATTTTTAAATGAATACATGCCTGAATATTGATATATTTGCTTCAAATGGCATTGTAAAATCACATTTGCCTCGCACCTCTGGGGTTGGGGGTTGTAATCCCACCTCTGCCCTGCGTGTGCGGAGCTTGCATGTTTTCCCGTGCTATGGGGGTTTCCTCCGGGTACTTGGGTTTCCTCCCCTCGTCCAAAGACAAGCATTGTAGACTGATAGGCATTTCCAAATTGTTCATAGTGTGTGAATGGGTGTGTGATTGTGCCATGTGATAGACTCACACCCTGTCTAGGGTGTCCCCTGCCTTGTGCCCCGAGTTCCCTGGGATAGGCTCCAGGCTCCCTGTGACCCTGTGCAGGAGAAGTGGTATGGAAAATGGATGGATGGATGGGGAAAAAGTGATTACCATGATGGCTGTCCCATGTGGTTAGTCTTCAGTTACATGGTGACATTTTATTCATGTTTACAAATTAAAGTAGCTCTCATTGCATCCTCAACCACATCAACCACATCAAGTGTGTGTGATAGTAAAGAACTGGATATAGCTATATGGGTGAGATAGATTTCCTTTACTTGTATGCTAAGTTGTATGCTTGTATGCTCAAGCAAATGTCAGACACATACAGTATACTGGCAGATCAACTAGTGCAAAGTCATCCCTCTTCTCAGAATCATTGTTTAACCATCTGAATTGTGTAGCCTGACAATGGAATTTGTGCAAACTCCATCTCACCATGGTATCTTTGATGACAGTGCTGCTCCAGCCCTCATAATCATCAGGCACGTGAGCTCTGTCCCCATATGGACAGTCAAAGCAGCGCTGCACATCGTAGCCATAGTTAAGGAGCATCCTAAGCAGAACCTCATCCTTCAGGGCGTACTGCAGAGCTGAAGGGAAGTGAGTGGTGTTCACCCTGCAGAAGTAATTGACGTTGGCACCATACCTCAGCAGGGTATCGATCAGTTGGTAGTTTCCTAGGCGCAAGGCCACCTGCAAGCACTTCACCGGGTCCTGGTTGGGCATTGCACCAGCCTCCAGGAGCAACTTGGTGGAGCACATATCTTCATTGGTTACTGCAAAGTACAGGACGGACCTGCGCTGGTCGTCATAATTGCGCCTCACCCAGGGGTGAAGCATGAAGTTGGGGTCATAGCCGGCGTTGAGGAGCATCTCTAGACACTGTGTTTGTCCACCAGCTGCTGCCGAGTGCAGGGGGCTCATGCCGCTCTCTTCCACTGCTTCCCGTGTGGTCACAGGGATCAGGAGAGCTAGAGCTCTAAGAAAAGAATGGAGAAAAATGTTATCTCAGTGACTTTGACCATGACATGATTGTTGGTGTAAGACAGGCTTTTTCAAACCATAAAATGAGGAGGTTATTTTAGCTACTCTAACATATTCTCCATCTTTTGTTTAAATCTAAAATCTAATGTTCTTCATTTATATTATAGTATTTTAATATAAATGTTACAACTGGTAAAAACCAACAACCCTCTCTGCATCAATAAGACATCCATTAATAAGTACTGAACCAAACAAGAGGGTTATTTATTAATGAATTAACAAACCATCCTTCAGTAGAAATTTACCCTTGTGGCAATGCTAAAAAGGGCCACACATGCACTGTTATTGTGAATTTGCATACTGTTGGAAATCTCAATGATAGTCAGAAATGCCTCGTACTTCACATATCCACGATGGGCCACTCTGTGGATTGGGAGGTGACCTGTGTGTTTGGGTATATTAGCATCAGCACCATACTCCAGCAGTAGAGAGATGACATCAGGGTTCCCGGATGCAGAAGCTTCATAAAGGATAGTAGCCCAGTCTTGTGCTTGAGAATCCACATCAGCCCCTGTAGTCCAAATACAATTGCTTTAAATTAAATAACCAAGAAATCAGCATAAAGAAGCTAATGTTTTTATACAGCACGTTTTTGTCTCCTAAAATCCATTCATCCAAACATCCACTTTTATAGCACTTATACTACACAGGGTCACAGGGGAGCCTGGAGCCTATCCCAGGGAACTTGGGGTATTAGACAGGAAATACCTCTGGATGGGGTGCCAACCAATCGCAGGGCACAATCACACACTATGGACAATTCGGAAATGCTAGTCAGCCTACAACTGAATCAATGCTAAACTGTCATTTATGGTACTGTTTAGTATTCCCACAGACACACTTCCTGACCTCGGCATAGGAGTTCCTGCACTATCTCCAGGTGGCCAGCTTGCGCTGCCAGGGCCAGAGGTGTGAGGCCATATGTGCTCCTGCAATCAGGATCAGCTCCAGACTTTAACAGCAATTTTGCAAAATCTGTCAGGCCCAAACGAGCAGCTTCATGAAGGGCCGTTCTACAGTGCGCCAACTTTTGGTTTACATTGGCCTTGAAGCAGAGAAGGAGCTTCATCATGTCATAGTGGTTGTTTCGTATAGCTGTGAGAATGTAAAAAGAAGGGCTGAGAAAATTGATATGATGAAGGAAGATCTAGTGGTTACAAGTCAAGACAATTTTAATTATACAATTTTCTACTTTTCTCAAATGTAATTAATCAGCCAGAACATGTTTGGTGTCTAATGATTGCACTGGAGCTATGTCCATGCCGTTAATTTTACAGTAAATGGTGTCCCTGATTACAAAAATCTTAAGAACCCCTGATTTAAAACAGTAACGTTTTGTTATGTTTATAGACTATGATAAGTCACACTGTGTCCTAAAACACATCACAGAGCCTGTGACAACACTAGAGAACTGAATATGTGCAGATATTTACAGAAAAACATTCAGGGTGAGAAGGAACTCCATTCTAGGAAGCTACATTCGCCTTGTAGTACCAGTGCAAAAATTAGAACCAAATGTTGGATACTAAACAGGTCTTGACTATGCTAACGTAGCTAAAACCAAAAGCACATGAAGATCAGGCAATAGGATGCTTTTCTCTAATATCAACTGGCATTTATTTATTTGTAACTATAACAAACCTATAATTAAGACTATAATTAACCTGTTACATTGATTCAAGGTGTCTCCTTTCACTGACCAATGACAAGAGGTGAGTCTTCATCATGATCCAGGCAATCTGGGCTGCTCCCATTGTCCAAAAGGTAGCAGGCATTTTCCAAGAGACCCTTCTCTATAGCTGAAAAGAGGGCTGTCTTGCCCCGATGAGTTATTCGAGACTTCGCGTCTGTGGAAGATGCTGTGGAAAAAAACGGTCATGGTATCTGTAACAGCATTTAAACTCTCACATTACAGAGATATGTGTATCTGTAGTGTGAGTATGGTAACACTTTAAATCACATTGCCAGTTGTTCACTGGAACAACAGATAATTTCTCCCCTGACCTTTGAAAGTGATCTCCAGGATGTACTGGTTGTTCTGCACTGCTGCCTCGTGTAAGGGAATCTGGCCGGCACTGTCCTCCTCGGAGAAAGCAGACTGGTGGATTGTGAGCTTACGAAGCTCAGCTTCATCACCTGATATACAAACAACCAAGCCAAATGACTTACCCGAACATACAGTACATGATTAATTCTCAAAAACACTCTCTAAATATTCTCACCTCGTTTAATGGCACTGGATATTTTATCCCTTTCTGGACTAGTTTGTATTATCCTGTGGACAAACAGACTGAATGTAAGAAAGCCTTTAAAGGAATACGTCATTGTTTTTCAACCTAATTTCTATCCATCACATCTTTAGTACATGTTCAATCACTACTGGTAAAAATTTCGGCATATTAGCTTTACTGAGGGGGAAAACAGGAAACTCCTTTACTTGAACTTGCTGAATTTCAGGGGAAAAAAGTTTTTAAATATGCAGCTAAACAATGCGAAACTGAGTAACAGCAATCATTACGCTCCCAAGATAATGAGTGTATTGTATACAGATAATAGAATGAAATACATCTTACCAAAGCTGTTATATGGTTTATATGGTTATATCCCATTTCAGAAAAGACAAATTATACATCCATTCATTTTCCATACTGCTTATCCTACACAGGGTTGTGGGAAGCCCCCAGGGAGCAAGGCAGGGGACACCCTGGACAGGGTGCCAACCCATCACAGGGCACAATCACAAACCTATATATGCAATTTGGAAATGCCAATCAGCCTTGGGTGGATGGGGAGGGAGACCAGGGTGCCCAGGGGGGTCCCCCGAGGCACAGGGAGGGCATGTTTGCTACATGTACGTAGGGCACAGACAGGATTTGAACCCCCAACCTTGAGGGTGTGAGGCAGATGTGCTAACCACTAAGCCACCATGTCCCCCAAAATTATATATATTAAGAGCTTACTTTAAACTTATATCTTAAATTAAAGAATTCATGAAAGTCATTTGTTATTTAAATACTAAACAACTGCCCTTAGACTTTTATTATAAGTGAGTTTCAAGTAAACTCAAAATGCGTTTTAATACACATCCATGGTAGCTCATGTATTACAGATCTGAGATATGATGTTGAAACGTGCTGAATATTTCTTTAATGCAAATTTTTACCTGCATCCATCTGCAGATAAGATGTCCTTAAATTCAGTCTGATTATTGTTTGCTGGAAGACTCTGTTCTATCATATACTGAGTCACCACATCTTCATCAAAAATCTCTCCTGACGTCTCAAAATCCATAGTGGCAGTAACTGAGAACTCCAAAACACCTTCTCCACCATCAACAGTGTGGCCCAAAGAAATCACTCTGGAAGACTGACGATGTTGCTATCCAACTTCACCCCACACGGTTCATTCCGGTCTGTAAACTTGAACTAAAATTGAACAACTGAAAATGAGCACTAAATAAATGCAATTGCATTTGCAAGGGTTTTCTGGGTATTTGTCAACATTATTGTGGTTTTAACAACACACAGCAAAACCATAATCATGAAGTGTTTGCAAGACTGTAAACAATTATTCACCATTAGCATGCAGCTGTGTATTACAATCCTTTGACTAAATAAAATGTCACACCCCTTCATATTATATGATGATCCCCAACGATGATGTTTACATTAGTGCTTACCTAAAGAGTTATCCTGCTGTTAAATGTTGTGCAACTCCTGAGCTGCACTCGGGGTTATTTATGTCAAGCCCTGCTATAAATATCTGATCATGGGACAAAACAAGGCCACTCAAGTGGCCTGCCCCAGTGATTCTCTGTAATATACACTGAATGGCCATAACATTACAACCACTTGGATAATATTGTGTAGGTCCCTCTTGTACCACCAAAACAACTCTGGCTCATTGAGGCATGGACTCCACAAGACCTTTGTGTAGTGAGCTTGGACTAGAGGTTGGGTGAGAATCCATTATGCAGAAGATTTATTAAACAAATCCAAAACAGAAGGCTCAAACCTGGACAATATAACAGGCAGGGGTCAATAACAGGCAAACAATCCAACAGGCAAACAAGACAGAAAAGGTAATCCAGAAACATAAATCCAATAAACAGGCAGAAGATCATAACGTGAAGCAACACAAGAATAAACAGGTTAAATGCTCGGTAAGGCACGTGAACTGGCAATCCTTTGCAGTGTGCCTCTAGAAGCACCTAGCTTTTGAACCTACAGACAAGTAACTGTAGAAGGAATGGAATGAAGTCAATATTCTGGAGAGGGCTCCCTCTGGTGGTGGGTCTTACAGACTCCCCCGTCTTTGAACACCTCCATTTCCGAGGTTTCAGGGCCAGATGCAGGGTGGACTGGTTTTAACAATGATACATGAAAGGAAGGAGAGATGTGGTAGTTAGCAGGAAGCACCAGCTTGTAAATCACAGGGCTTATTTGTCTTAGGATATGGAATGGTTCTACATATCTGAGGCTGAGCTTCCTACAGGGTAGCCGCAATCAAAGATCTCTTGAAGATAACCAGACTCTCTGGCCTGGATGGAAGTTGGGGTAGGGGTGTCTCCTACGGTCGGCTTGAATTCGTTGAGCCCAGATGGCACATTGGAACCTAACATAAGCACTGTCCCACACCCTCTCACTTCTTCTGACCCAATCGACCACTTCTGGTACTGTTGATGGTTCACCCTGCCCAAGGGAACATGGGTGGTTGGTAGTCCAGAACACATTGGAAGGGAGTGAGTCCTGTGGTGGAGTGAGTGAGGGAATTCTAGGCATACTTGGCCCATGGAAGAAAGCCACTCCATTTTTCCTGTTCATGGCTGCAGTACGATCTGAGATAGTGACCTATCTCCTGATTGAGTCTCTCCACCTGCCCATAACCTGTGGGTGGTAGCCTGAGATGAGACTTTCGTAAATGTCTAGCTGTTTGCAGAATGCCTGCCATACTTGTGAGGTAAACTGGGGACCCCGGTCCGATACAGTGTCTTCTGGTATTCCGTAAAATTCTGAAAATGTGAGATGTTTAAGGGGAACCAGACGACATGACTTTGAAAATCTGTATATAATAACCAAACCAGCAACCAGAAACCGTTACAAACCATGACAAAATCCTCAGATAGGTGTGACCAGGGTCTCAGAGGAATGGGGAGTGTTTCAAGTAGTCCAGTGGGGAGTTCTCTGGGGGTCTTTGACTGTGCATAGATGGAGCAAGACTTGACAAAGTTAGTAAAATCTTGAGCCACCAGAATGAATTATGTACTAGCAGTTGGGTGGGTTGGATACCTGGATGTCCGGTGCTGAGAGTCATATGAGCCCACTAGGTAATGTGTTGTTGGAGCATACACGGTACATATTGTTTGGCAGGAGACCATGCTGATGGGTTTGGATCTATTTGTTGTTCACACTGAATCTCTTCCATGATGTCCTATTGGATGGGGGCAATAATGATTGATTGTGGTAGAATTGAGGATTGGTGACTAGGGACATGTGAAGGGTCATACCTCCTGGAGAGGGCATCTGCTTTGCTGTTTTTGCTGCTGGGGAGAGGTGTAACTGTGAGATTTTGTGAAGAATAATGACCATCGTGATTGTCTTGGGTTCAGACGTTTCACATTCTCACTGCATTCTAAATTCTTGTGGTCTGTTATTACCTGGAATGTCTTCATATGTTGAATGTGCTGTGCTCTGGTTGTGAGTAAATAAGGATATCGTCCATGTAGGCGATGACAAACTGGTTTAGGAGGTCACAGAAGATTTCGTTTATGAATGACTGGAATACCGCTGGTGAGTTGGTTAGGCCACATGGCATGACCCAATATTCATAGCGCCCCATTGTGGTAAGAAAGCCGTTTTCCACTCATATCCTTCTCTGATTCGGATGAGGTTGTATGTGCTTCTTAGGTCTAATTTGGTGAAAATTTGAGTTTCACGTAGTTGTTCCAGGGCTGAAGGAACTAATGGCAGTGGATATCTATATTACACTGAATTGAGTCAATGCAGGGTCTGAGGCCGCTATCCTTTTTTCCACAAAGAAGAATCTTGCTGCAGCATGGGACATGAAAGGGTGTATGAAAGCTGAAGCTAATGCCTTCTTGACAAAATTTTCCATAGCCTGAGTCTCAGGAAGTGATAGTGATAGTGGGTACCTTGCATTTTGGAGGAGCTGCACTGGGTAGGAGTTTAATGGGTAGGATGCTTTGACTTTGTTAAAAACCTCAGCAAACTCTACATATTCCTCTGGAATCTTTGTTTGAACTTCAACATTGGGGTTTTCTATAGTTGCGTTTACATGGACAACAATAATCTACTCTTAATCCGATTAAGACCACACTCTAATTAAGAAACTACCATGTAAACAGCTATTTTTACTTACCTTAATCTAATTAAGGTCATAATCGAAGTAAGCAATAATCTAATTAAGACAGGTGGAGTACTCTTGTTTTAGTCGCATTATGGACGTGTAGTAGTGACATGTAAACACCTTAATCACATTATGAACGTCATGTGGGAGTTTTCACTGCATTTTGCAACAGGACACGATCACACATAGCAGTTTTACGTTTTACGGCGAACAAGAGAGTTCGGCTGTGTCCCAAATCACATACTTTCCTACTCTAGGCCTGTAGTGGGGAAAAATACATGTATCTCGGCTACTATATAGACGGTAACTATGCGATTTGGGACACACCCACCACTTCAAGCAGTTGTCTATTAGCACGTATAGCATGACAGTTAATTAACTGCACTTAAAGCGTTCGTAAAAAAATAAATAAATAAAAACACCCAAAAGTGTATACGGTACCATAACGAAGACGAACTGTATGTTGATACGTGAAATTCTGGAGGGACGTCGGATGGCGTGGCGCGGTGACGTAATGACGTGGGCTGTTAATCTAATTATGTTCTAAAACATGTAAAACGGGAACATGACAGGAGTATTCTAAAAGCGACTCATGTAAACACCTTAATCACATTATTATCTTACTCAGATTAAGGTCAATAATTAGATTACTGCTGTCCATGTAAACGTAGTCTCTGTTGGTGTAGAGACATGGCAGAGTGACCTCAGACTGAAAGCAGTTTTGTTGACAAAAACCTGACCATTTGAGTTCACCTTGTGCCCAGGAGATGTTGGGATCATGTACAGTTAACCATGGGTGGCTTGGGGAGGATATTACATATAATGAAATCATCTCAGTGTGGAATAGACCAGTTCATATAGTTAGAGGTATGGTTTGTTGTGTGATGCGTGTTCCTATGGGTTCATTGTCGACGGTTGTTATGTTGATGGATGGTGTGCATGATATTCAGTGATGAGTTCATGATGGATTAGATTTACAGCTGCCCCAGACTCCACTAATGCTGAAACATAGTTAGAACTTCCGTTAAAATCAGTTGTTAGTGGTAGTTTCAAACTTTGCCTGAAACCCTCTCACTCAGTACTGCTGGAGGTCTTGGTTTTAGTAGGGCATACAGCACATAGGTGACCTGATTGTCTGCAGTAGAAACACAGGCCACATGCACCAACGTCAGTGGCATTCCTCTGATGACACCCTGATATATTCAATTTGCATGGGTTCTGGTGATTCTGGAGTTGATTGAATGACTGATGCGATCGGTGGTGAAGAGGCTTGAGACACTCTAGATCAAGGATTATTTCTAATTAAATTATCCATCATATCCGCCAAGTTGATATATTGAGATAGGCTAGTAGTGTCATCTTGGTATGCAAGTTCCACTTGTAAGTTGTGATTAAGCCCCTCACAGAAGACCGACTTCAAAGCAATATCATGTCCCAGACAGCTGATGCCCAATCCAGTGCTTTCCCAGTGAATAGAGTCATCATAAACAAACACTTAGTCGTTTCCTGACAGAAAATCTCAGGCTGATTAGAGAAATATATCTGACATTGGTGCAAAAAACCCCTTGCATTTATCCACTGAACCATCAAACTTACCTGGTAAGGCAACTCGTACCGGGTCAGGTTAGATGTTCATTAGTGGAACAGGGATTGTGGAAAGAAAAAATCGCACCATTATGGAATGCCTTACTCTTAAAGAACCCCTCTAGTTTGTAGGTTCTAGTAATTGGGCCGATCTACTACTTGCTGACCTATGCAAACTCCTCATGACTCCTAATCAGGAAATTAAATTGTCTCCTTTTGAGATCATTATGGGCAGACTATTTCCCACTCCATGAATTAAGGGTAACCCAGGTGATGTGATCACCGGCAAATACACTCAAGCTCTCACTGAAAAATTTAACAGTTTATATGATGATGTTTCTGTTTCTCTCCATTTGCGCACAGAACAGCCTACTCACTCTTTCCTCCAGGTGACACAGTTCTCGTCAAGACCCTGAAACCATGAAAAGTTAGTGAAGCAGCCTGTGGACTACCAACTTGTGTGATAGCTGTCATACGCACCGCAGTTCTCACGGATTCACAACCCCAGTGGATTCATGCTAGCCGCCTCAAGCGCTGTCCAGCTGTGATAAGAGACAATACTGCTATCAAACAGCCCTTAGGGGGCCTCATCACATCTCACCTTAATGCATCCTCAACAGATGAGAAAGGGGAGCATTCACAATCAAGCTGCCCTGAGGGGGGCTATTCTCATCTCATTTAACACATATACATATAGCTCTGTTTTGTATTAGAAATACACACACATATTTGATCTGTTCTGCTCTGTAGAGTGTCCAAAGAGATCACGCGCAGGTCACTTTAAGACATAAGAGGGCAATGATAAATTTTATGTCATGATCTCTGTGTCTCAATTCTGAAGGTCTCTAGTCTGTGTCATGATGTCTTGGTACAAGAAAAGGAAGTATGTCCTTCGATAAAGTTTGTTTTCCTGTTTCCCTGGCTCCTATCCTCTTATCTCTTGTGTATATAGGCTATGCTTTTTGAGCATTAAACTAAGAAGCTTTGCATTGAATTATATGTTTGCGTGAACTTCTTCCCGAACTCGGAGCACAGGAAATTAGTCACTGTAGGGTCCAAATTATGGTTCTGACTGGTATCGGACAAGAACTTAACATGTGGCATGGATTATATCCAGGGTGGCAGCTACCATCCCTGTGGCCACACTCCTTGCTAAGGTCCTCTCTCACCAAAACACTTTGTCTACAAGAAATATACTAGCTAATGTTACCACCCATATTCAAGGTGACAACATTAACCACGCAGAAAATTAGGATTTTCTTTATTTGTCTCAAAGTCACAAATTGAGTTAAATACATTTACAAATGTAAAGCCTGGCTACAAGGAAAAAGTACACATACACTCTGTATTAGAGGTCGACCGATTGATCGGTGTCGCAGATCCATCAGTTTTGCCGATTAATCTGCACCGATAACCGATTACTGGAAGTGTTGGTTATTGGCAGAAACCCACACAGATTGTTTACCCTGGCTGCATCCATTGTGGGCGTGGCTGAAAAGGGTCTCGCTGTCATTATACAATATGAGAGCGACCTCCAGAGGTGAAATAAAAATATCATTGACAATTTTTGTCGTGTTATTTGAAGCGCTTTTTGATTAATTTCAGATGTCTCTATTTTTATTAGTTATTGGAGTGTTACATTCATTTACCTTTAGATTTATTAATTATATATATATATATATATATATATATATATATATATATATATATATATATATATATATATACATACATATATATAAAACATCTTAGGGAGTTTTTCCTTGCCACCGTCGCCACTGGCTTGCTCAATTGGGATACATTCACACATTTAAAATATGTATTTATATGTTTCTGTAAAGCTGCTTTGAGGCAATGTCCATTGTAAAAAGCGGTATACAAATAAAATTTTTATATATATATATATATATATATATATATATATATATGAATATTTATATTATTTCAGTAATAAATAAAAACTTCAGTAATGTAAGTACAGTACATTTTCATGGTACAGTCAGTACTGTTTCTTTTTGTAATAAACACATAATAACAATTTTTACTTAGTTACTTTACTTTAGTTACTTACTTTACTTTAAATTAGTTATTGGTATTGGTAAAATCCAGTATCGGTCGACCTCTACTCTGTATATTTATCTTCTTAATACAAAAGGCATGTAACATGATTAATTTAGACAGCATCTTAACAAACAAAATTACAGCTTCATTTGAATGTGTTCATTAATGCCAATCTATACACTGATCTACATATTCACAATTATTTAGGTGCTAAAAGTAGCCCAGCTGTTCACACAATCATTTGTAGGAACAAATAACAGTTCTGCGTGATATTAACTGTTCCTAGCAACTCTGGCTATAAAGATCATACTCTTTGTATAAGATGTATTCCTTCAGGTAGTTCGGCAGATTCAGGAAGCTCATGAAGACTGGAGCTCTGAGACGCAACCGTCCCAAACATCTCCTGATCCTTAGTCGGCACAGGTGCTGCAAGCAGCGCACGTTCTCTGGAGGATTCAGGACAGGAAGTGTAATCTATTAGTAATTGGATGGTGACCTGCCTACCCATATTCCAGTGAGATTTAGTTATTAAGGAAAGTTATAAAGGAAGCCTATAAATCTATACCACACCACACATATGTTCACCTTGAATTTTGCAGATTTCTGGCCACTGTTTTTGCTCCATCAGAATTGCCTTAATTTTGCAGCAAAACCTGACATGGTCAACATAATCTAGCATGATACGGACCAAGCTTCCAGAGAGGTGCTTCAGAAAGTCAACACAAATCACCTCACAGAACTGCAGGAAGGAAGAATGTCACAGATGTAAAAAATGACAACAGGTAATAAAAAAGTATTTAGAAGGTAATGATTCAGTGAAGCATCTAACTTAGAGACTTTTCCATGCCAAATGTTGTGGATCAGCCATTTGTTCTGGATCAGCCATGCTTGCTGTCTGACATTTGCTTCTTTAGTTTGGGACTGGAGTTGAAGCTAACAAGCAATGATAGTCTGTCTCACCTATTTTTAAATGAATACATCCCTGAATATTGATATATTTGCTTCAAATGGCATCGTGCAATCACGTTTGCCTCACACCTCTGGGGTTGGGGGTTGTAATCCCACCTCTGCCCTGCGTGTGCAGAGCTTGCATGTTCTCCCCATGCTTTGGGGGTTTCCTCCGGGTACTCGGGTTTCCTCCCCTAGTCCAAAGACAAGCATTGTAGACTGATTGACATTGTGCCATGCAATAGATTCGCACCCTGTCAATGGGGTACCCTGCCTTGTGCCCTGAGTTCCCTGGGATAGGCTCCAGGCTCCCTGTGACCCTGTGCAGGAGAAGCGGTATGGAAAATGGATGGATGGATGGGGGAAAAGTGATTATATTTTTCCAAGATCTCTGTCCCATGTGGTTAGTCTTCAGTTACATGGTGACATTTTATTCATGTTTATATATAAAAGTAGCTCACACTGAGTCCTCAACCACATCAAGTCTGTGTGATATCATTAAAGAACTGGATGTAGATATTTGGGTGAGATAGATTTCTTTTACTTGTATGCTAAGTTACTCTCAAGCAAATGTCAGACACATACAATATACTGGCAGATCAACTAGTGCAAAGTCATCCCTCTTCTCAGAATCATTGTTTAACCATCTGAATTGTGTAGCCTGACAATGGAATTTGTGCAAACTCTATCTCACCATAGTATCTTTGATAACAGTACTGCTCCAGCCCTTATAATCATCAGGCACATGAGCTCTGTCCCCATATGGACAGTCAAAGCAGCGCTGCACATCGTAGCCATAGTTAAGGAGCATCCTAAGCAGAACCTCATCCTTCAGGGCGTACTGCAGAGCTGAAGGGAAGTGAGTGGTGTTCACCCTGCAGAAGTAATTGACGTTGGCACCATACCTCAGCAGGGTATCGATCAGTTGGTAGTTTCCTAGGCGCAAGGCCACCTGCAAGCACTTCACCGGGTCCTGGTTGGGCATTGCACCAGCCTCCAGGAGCAACTTGGTGGAGCACATATCTTCATTGGTTACTGCAAAGTACAGGACGGACCTGCGCTGGTCGTCATAATTGCGCCTCACCCGAGGGTGAAGCATGAAGTTGGGGTCATAGCCGGCGTTGAGGAGCATCTCGAGACATTGTATTTGTCCACCAGCTGCTGCCGAGTGCAGGGGGCTCATGCCGCTCTCTTCCACTGCTTCCCGTGTGGTCACAGGGATCAGGAGAGCTAGAGCTCTAAGAAAAGAATGGAGAAAAATGTTATCTCAGTGACTTTGACCATGACATGATTGTTGGTGTAAGACAGGCTTTTTCAAACCATAAAATGAGGAGGTTATTTAAGTACTGAACCAAACAAGAGGGTTATTTATTAATGAATGAACAAAGTATCCTGCAGTAGAAATTTACCCTTGTGGCAATGCTAAAAAGGGCCACACATGCACTGTTATTGTGAATTTGCATACTGTTGGAAATCTCAATGATAGTCAGAAATGCCTCTTACTTCGCATATCCGTGATGGGCCACTCTGTGGATCGGGAGGTGGCCTGAGTGTTTGGGTATATTAGCATCAGCACCATACTCCAGCAGTAGAGAGATGACATCAGGGTTCCCGGATGCAGAAGCTTCATAAAGGATAGTAGCACTGTCTTGATCCTGGGAATCCACATAAGCCCCTGTAGTCCAAATACAATTGCTTTAAAGTAAATAACCAAGAAATCAGTATAAAAAAAGCTAATGTTTTTATACAGCACGTTTTTGTCTCCTAAAATCCATTCATCCAAACATCCATTTTCTATCACGCTTATCCTACACAGGGGCACAGCGGAGCCTGGCGTCTTTCCCAGGGAACTTGGGGTATTAGACAGGGGATACCTCTGAGTGGGGTGAAAACCAATCGCAGGGCACAACTCGGAAATGCCAGTCAACCTATGACACATCTTTTTGGGCTTGGGGAGGAACCCGAAGTACCCGAAGGTAACCCCTGAACCATCAGGAGAACATGCAAGCTCCGCACACACAGTGCAGCGGTGGGAATCCTCAGTTGTTGTTTTAAAAAAAAGCAACACAAAAAGCTACTGTAATAGGAATGAAATGATATTGCCCAAGTAATCCTGTCTCGAGTGCCTCAAACTAAATCAGTGCTAAACTGTCATTTATGTTAGTGCTTAGTATTCCCACACACACACTTCCTGACCTCGGCATAGGAGTTCCTGCACTATCTCCAGGTGGCCAGCTTGCGCTGCCAGGGCCAGAGGCGTGAGGCCGTCTGTGCTCCTGGGATCAGGATCAGCTCCAGACTTTAGCAGCAACTTTGCAAAATCTGTCAGGCCCAAATGAGCAGCTTCATGAATGGCCGTTCTATAGTGCGCCAACTTTTGGTTTACGTTGGCCTTGAAGCAGAGAAGGAGCTTCATCATGTCATAGTGGTTGTTTCGTATAGCTGTGAGAACGTAAAGACATGGGCTTAAAAAATCGATTTGATAAAGGAATATATCTAGTAGTCAGTGGCGGCTGGTGACAACAGTTTTGGGGAGGGCGTAAACAAACTGAATAACACAACCATTAGTAATGCGGGACTGAATCTAATTGTTAAATAGTCATTTAACAGGTGATAAAACAATGTATCATCACTACTTAGCTATTAAACTGTTAAGGTATGCAGTAAGATACCACAAATCAGTGAATTTGAGTTTAATGTGGGTTTATTATCAGTAATAAACTAATCAAATTAATCACACAAAAAACTGTAATCACTCAAAAAAACACTGTAATGTTGCCTAAACAATGGCCAGTAGCACTACTTGAAAATAAATTTTGCCCTTGCCTTCTAATGTCAATCCTATAACCTTCGTCTAACTGTTCAGCAATACTAAGCTTCCTAAAAAACTGTAGCCTCATAGCACTGCCAAAATTGCTGAGGCTACTTTCATGTTGTTTGCATTTTTCAGAAAGATGTTTTAAGTCTCGTACCCCCATCGTTGTTCACAAAATTTCGGTGCCAGTACATTGAAACAGCAAACAAGGAAAACAATAAAATCCAAGACTTACATCACATCCAGCTAGCCAACTCCGGAGAAGTGCTGGAGAAACCCTGGGTGTAAGCTCATCCAATCACTTGACTGCTGCTTAATTTGTAAATTGGGTTGATCTAGTCCAAGCTCCTTTATCCTTTTTTTTCTTCATTTGAAAGTCTTGTGAAAAGGTTTTTTGTAAAGATAAAACTGAATTTTCTTTCATCTGGAAGAAATGTTGCACCTATTTCTACATTATTAACAATCTATTGCCGGTCAACTGACATGCTGCTGAGTGGGAAAGAGAGAACGGTCCAATCTCATGAGGTCAAAAATGTAAAAAGAACATTGATTCACTAACTACAAAAGTGGGAGTGGCTGGGGCACATCTGCTTTTCAAAAGTTTAAGGCTGCATCCGAAAACACGTACTGTGACAGTGCACACTGAATTCGACGCAGTCGAACAGTACGTACTAATCGCTACAATCCTGGACATACTACATCCGCCATGTTGGCATTGTCATGTGACCTTCAACGTCATCATAAACACAAATATCTTAATAGGACCACCAGATTAAAGCAACTGCACTAATTTCAAAATGCACATCAGGAAAGTTAACTAAATTAGTCATTTAACATGGGCAGTGTTAACAGGCTGAGGTAAATTCGTTGCTGCTAGGTTGGCCAGCTAAGGTATAATGGAGATCACAAACGCTGTGACAACTGCTTTATTGTTTAAACCTTTAAGATAACAATTTATTTGGATATTGCTAAACAAGTCATGTTTAACCAACATTTAATACTTAAAAAGAGCTGATGCACTGTCTTCCGTGATTTTTTTCTGAGCTCGTCCACACCAGTCCCGTTGCATTATGGGAATTTTTGACTCACGTAGTGTCCATTGGTTGCATACTGCAAAATCTCGCCGGAAACAGTACACCATATGGGTATTTCTTGCCTACTGTTTCCGGACTACTGAGAATTCACACATACTACCCCCCTGGCGTACTGCTTTTCACCTACTGCGTATTCGGGTAGTACGCAATTTCAGACGCACCCTACATAGGACCTACATACACAGTCATTTGGCCGGCACCCTGCACACAGAAAAACAAAGTAAACTGCTGAATTTTTTATTTTTTAATAAGTGCTAACATGACTACCAAGCGAATAGTACGACTAAGTCATTTTATTTCAGAATTATTTAGCAATATATATTTAACTTGTTATATATATATATATATATATATATATATATATATATATATATATATATATATATATATATATATATATATATATCTCAACATGTTTATGTAGCCTTTTTCTCTGGATAACTTGAATGGGGCTGCACCCCCTATTGACCAGCCGCCACTGCTAGTGGTTACAAGTCAAGACAATTGTAATTACACAATTTTCTACTTTATTCAAATGTAATTGATCAGTCAGAAAATGTTTGGTGTCTAATGATTGCACTGGAGCTATGTCCATGCATTTAATTTTACAGTAAAAGGTGTCCCTGATTACAAAAACTTAAGAACCCCTGAGTTAAAACAGTAGTTTTAGTTTTGTAGTAAGTTTTGTTATGTTTATATACTATGATAAGTCGCACTGTGTCCTAAACCACATCACAGAGCGTGGGACAACACTAGAGAACTGAATGCTGTCACGTTTTCCACGTAATGAATGTTAGGACGAATGCAAATACAGATAAGAGTTTAATGAGAGAGAGACAGGCAGACACATCCAAAACACGAGACAATAGCGAGGTCAATAAACAGGCAAAGGGTCAGGCGATTGGCAAACATGCATAAACAGGGCAAGGCTAGAATCGAGAACGAGAAACGAGATTAATATCAGAAACCATTAAATAAAACGAGGAACAGGGTATAATCGCTTGGTACAGTGGTAACACTAGTACTTCACAAAGACCTTGTTAGAAGACTCGGGCGTGAGCAGAACTTGAGATGGCTGTCTCTTCGACCTGGGACAGGAACTTGGTGTGAGCCGAGCTTGGGTTGGCTGTCTCTTCGACCTGGGACAGGAACTTGGTGTGAGCCGAGCTTGGGTTGGCTGTCTCTTCGACCTGGGACAGGAACTGGGTGTGAGCAGAGCTTGGGTTGGCCGTCTCATCGACCTGGGGCAGGAACTGGTGTGAGCAGAGCTTGGGTTGGATATCTCTTCGACCTGGGACAGGAACTGGGTATGACTAGAGCTTGGGTTGGCCATCTCTTCAACCTCAGACAGGAACTTGGCTTGAGACGCCATCTCTTTGACCTCAGACAGAAACTTGGCTTGAGAGGACATCTCTTCCACCTCGGAACGGAACTTGGCTTGAGAGGCTGTCTCTTCAACCTCGGACAGGAACTTGGCTTGAGAGGTTGTCTCTTCAACCTTTAACAGGAACTTGGCTTGAGAGGTCGTCTCTACGACCTTTAACAGGAACTTGGCTTGAGAGGTTGTCTCTTCGACCTTTGACAGGAACTTGGGTTGAGAGAACGTCTTGTCCAGCTTGGACGTGAATGTGGCGTGGAAGGTTGCCTTGAACTTGACTTAATTCTGGAGCTCTGGAGAGGAGGTCGCCACGTTGACCTCCGACTAGGGCTCTGGAGATGAGGTCGCCACGTTGACCTCCAACTGGAGCTCGGCAGGTGAAACCACCTCGTGGGTCTCAGGTTGGAGCTCTAGTAAGGACGTCGCCACGTTGACCTCAGACTGGAGTTCTGGGAATGAGACCGCCTTGTGGGTCTCATGCTGGAGCTCTGTAGAGGAGACCACCGCGTGGGTCTCATGTTGGAGTTCTGTAGGTGAGACTACCTCATGGGTCTCAGGTTGGAGTTCTGGAGATGAAGTCGGCATGTTGACCTCCGGCTGGAGCTCAGCAGTTGGGACCACCTCATGGGTCTCAGGTTGTAGCTCTGGGAATGAGGTCACCACGTTGACCTCTGGCTGGAGCTCGGCAGGTGAGACCACCTCATGGGTCTCAGGTTGGAGCTCTGCTCTTCCTTTCTTACGGTGCCATTGGCGGGCAAGCCATCTGCCCTTGAAACATTCCTGAGAGCAGTAAGATGTTCCGGATCTCCCCAGATTATCACAGTTTAGACATTGTAGCTGCCTCAGGTAGTCACACAATCCATGTACTCCGGCGTGACACTCTCCTTGCTCTCCTGCTGCTTCCATGTTGAGGCGAAATATTCTGTCACATTTTCTTTATAAAAAAGGTTAGGACAAATACAAATGCAAATAAGAATTTAATGAGAGAGAGACAGACAGACACATCCAAAACACAAGACAATAGTGAGGTCAAGAAACAGGCAAAGGATCAGGCGATTGGTAAACAGGCATAAACAGGGCAAGGCTAGAATCGAGAACGAGAAACGAGAATAAGATCAAAAACCAATAAAACAAAACAAGGTCTGGGTGTAATCGCTTGGTACAGTAATAACACTAGTACTTTGCAAAGACACTGTTAGAATTAGACATAATTAGACATAGAATTAGACGTTGTCTCTTTATACTGTGGAGTGAGTGTGTGAAATTGGATGCAGGTGTGCATGATTAGAATGAATGAGTGTTCTGGGAATTGCAGTCCATTGTGGCCATGTTTGAAGGCTGCAGTGCAGGATGGGAAATGTAGTCACTGGTTTGCTGTGATATGACAAATGCATGCAGATATTTACAGAAAAACATTTAGGGTGAGAAGGAACTCCATTCTAGGAAGCTACATTCGCCTTGTAGTACCAGTGCAAAAATTAGAACCAAATGTTGGATACTAAACAGGTCTTGACTATGCTAACGTAGCTAAAACCAAAAGCACATGAAGATCAGGCGATAGGATGCTTTTCTCTAATATCAACTGGCATTTATTTATTTGTAACTATAACAAACCTATAATTAAGACTATAATTAACCTGTTACATTGATTCAAGGTGTCTCCTTTCACTGACCAATGACAAGAGGTGAGTCTTCATCATGATCCAGGCAATCTGGGCTGCTCCCGTTGTCCAAAAGGTAGCAGGCATTTTCCAAGAGACCCTTCTCTATAGCTGAAAAGAGGGCTGTCTTGCCCCGATGAGTTATTCGAAACTTTGCGTCTGTGGAAGATGCTGTGGAAAAAAACGGTCATGGTATCTGTAATAGCATTTAAACTCTCACATTACAGAGATATGTGTATCTGTAGTGTGAGTATGGTAACACTTTAAATCACATTGCCAGTTGTTCACTGGAACAACAGATAATTTCTCCCCTGACCTTTGAAAGTGATCTCCAGGATGTACTGGTTGTTCTGCATTGCTGCCTCATGTAAGGGAATCTGGCCGGCACTGTCCTCCTCGGAGAAAGCAGACTGGTGGATTGTGAGCTTACGAAGCTCAGCTTCATCACCTGATATACAAACAACCAAGCCAAATGACTTACCCGAACATACAGTACATGATTAATTCTCAAAAACACTCTCTAAATACTCTCACCTCGTTTAATGGCACTGGATATTTTATCCCTTTCTGGACCAGTTTGTATTATCCTGTGGACAAACAGACTGAATGTAAGAAAGCCTTTAAAGGAATACGTCATTGTTTTTCAACCTAATTTCTATCCATCACATCTTTAGTACATGTTCAATCACTACTGGTAAAAATTTCGGCATATTAGCTTTACTGAGGGGGAAAACAGGAAACTCCTTTACTTGAACTTGCTGAATTTCAGGGGAAAAAAGTTTTTAAATATGCAGCTAAACAATGCGAAACTGAGTAACAGCAATCATTACGCTCCCAAGATAATAAGTGTATTGTATACAGATAATAGAATGAAATACATCTTACCAAAGCTGTTATATGGTTTATATGGTTATATCCCATTTCAGAAAAGACAAATTATACATCCATCTATTTTCCATACCGCTTATCCTACACAGGGTTGTGGGAAGCCCCCAGGAAGTAAGGCAGGGGACACCCTGGACAGGGTGCCAACCCATCACAGGGCACAATCACAAACACATTCACACACCTATATACGCAATTTGGAAATTGCCAATCAGCCTTAAGTGCAAAAGGGAGGAGACCGGGGTGCCCAGATGGAGCCCCCTAGGCATGGGGAGAGCATGCAAGCTCCATGTGCACAGGATGGAGACAGGATTTGAACCCCCAACCTTGAGGGTGCGAGGCAAATGTGCAAACCACTAAGTCACCATGTCCCCCAAAATTATCCATATTAAGAGCTTAATTTAAACTAATATCTTAAATTAAAGAATTCATGAAAGTCATTTGTAATTTTTAAACTAAACAACTGCCCTTAGACTTTTATTATAAGAGAGTTTCAAGTAAACTCAAAATGCGTTTTAATTCCCATCCATGGTAACCGCTCATATGTTACAGATCTGAGATGTATAATATTTGATAATATTGATGATAATATTTCTTTAATGCAAAATTTTACCTGCATCCATCTGCAGATAAGATGTCCTTAAATTCAGTCTGATTATTGTTTCCTGGAAGACTCCGTTCTATCATGTACTGAGTCGCCACATCTTCATCAAAAATCTCTCCCCACATCTCAAAGTCCATAGTGGCAGTAACTGAGAACTCCAAAACACCTTCTCCACCATCAACAGTGTGCTCCAAATAAATCACTCTGGAAGACTGACGATGTTGCTATCCAACTTCATCCCACGCAGTTCATTCTGGTCTGTAAACTTGAACTAAAAGTGAACAATTGAAAATGAGCACTAAATGAATGCAACTGCATTTGTAAGGGTTTTCTTCTGCCAATTTGTCAACATTATTGTGGATATCATGGGCATAGGAGCCATCATACATGGGTCCCCCACCCCCACACATTTCAAAATCTAGGTTTTGTCCCCTCCACTTTTTCCTAATCTCAAATTTTTTTTCGTATTGCCTGCCTGTCTATAAGGATTTATGAGATGGACAGTCTACAAATGAATCCATTCCACAACTTTTAGAAACATCATACAATAAAAAAAAAACTTTCGCTATAATAAGCGCAGGGATCATAATCTAGTAGCTACAAGTGTGGGTCGCTGTAGGTCGTTTGGTCTCTCTGATTGTGCACCCTTGTCTTTACAATCGCCCCTCCCCAGTCTGAGTATTCTCAATCTTCTGTAACTGCAAATACCCTCTTACAACCACACAATTAGTACATCCTGTTCCTAAAAGTCATTAGAAATTAACATTTAAGTGCTTTATTTAAAAATATATATTTTTGAGGGAGCATGCCCCGAACCCTCCTAGCATTTCAGCGTCCCCCCCAGGTTCAAAATCACTCCTACGCCCCTGGTGGTTATAAACAACACACAGCAAAACCTTAATCATGACGTGTTTGCAAGACTGTAAGCAATTATCCACCATTAGCATGCAGCTGTGTAGTACAATCCTTTGACTAGTTAAAATGTCACACCCCCTTCATACTGTATGATGACCCCCAATGATGATGTTTACATTTGTGCTTACCTAAAGAGTTATCCTGCTGTTGAATGTTGTGTGACTACTGAGCTGCACTCTTATTTAAGTCATGACCCAGCTATAAATATCTGATCATGTTCAAGGCCATTTAAGTGGCCTGCCCCAGTAATCCTCTGCAATATATACCGATCGGCCATAACATTAAAACTACCTACATAATACTGTGTAGGTCCTCCTTGTGGCACCAAAACAGCTCTGACTCATCAAGGCATGCACTCCACAAGACCTTAAAAGGTGTGTTGTGATATCTGGCACCAAGACGTTAGCAGCAGATCCTTCAAGTCTTGTAAGATGCGTGGTGGGGTCTCTGTGGATCGGACTTGTTTGTCCAGCACATCCCACAGATGCTTGATCGGATTGAGATCTAGGGAAATTGGAGGCCAGGTCAACACCTTGAACTCTTTGTCATGTTCCTCAAACCATTCCTGAACAATTTTTGCAGTGTAATAGGTCACATTATACTGCTGAAAGAGGCCACAGTCATTAGGAAATACCGTTGCCATGAAGGAGTGTACTTGGTCTACTTCCCATAGTGCATCCTGGTGCCATCTCTTCCCAAGGTAAGTGACACACCGAGGCCCAAAGTTGATGTGAACACACAGTTCTGGGAACTGATTGGTGCCATTGTAATCCATGTTATTCACATCACCTGTCAGTGGTTTTAATGTTATGGATGATTATTGTATATCCAATGGGCTTTGCAGGTAAGATATAGCAAGTACATAATAATATTATCATTAGCTTTATATTATTATTCAGTAAATCTATGAATCATTTACTAACAACAGTGGAATAGGAAATGCATGTATTATATCTATTAGACTAAGGAATGTAGTTCTAGACCTGATGACAGGTCTTGGGAGTTGGCTGGAAGGATAGCAGGCTGGAAGTTCTCACTCAGGAGACATGTAGCACTTATTTATCACAGTCTATGCATTGTGTCTGTGTGGGTTTGGCACCCGCAGAAGGAGAACTGATATATACTATATGCTTTCTCCAAAATAAAACCCTATTACAGCTGTATAGCTTCAGACCACTAGATGGCAATGTGAAATGTAAGCACTTTTGGCAGATGGATGAATGTTTTACCTTCAACCCATGAGGGAACGTTGACTTCCAACCAGTTTATATTATATTTTCCTTCACTTTTTGAAATCTATCATTCCTGTTTTGTTTTTGTTCTAACTGCTTTGAATCTTCTTACACTCTTACACTTATTGTTTTGTAACTTCAGCAGTGTCTCAAATGAATCTTGTATCAGTCATGCATACTGATTAAGGGACTTATTTACATAGTATTACAATGAACAGGACATTTAATATAAGAATAAATAATTATCATTCTTGAAATGTCTATACAAATGACAAATGAAGTGCGTACTTTATGGTAGTCTGTTACTGTACGGTTGGCAACGTTGTTATAAATGGCACTTTCATATCACTCCAACTACATGTACTCTGCTATAAATTATGCTCTGTCAATTTAATAATCAAAAAGAATACATTGTCACGTGAAAATCTTAATGGTATTATCAAATTTCATGTGATGTTTTTTTTTCCAGTTTTGCCCAGTCTGGCCAATCCTCCTTGACCTCTCTTTTCAACAAGGAATTTCTGTCCACAGAGCCACCATTTACTGGAATCTGTATGTTTAAATTGATCAATTTTGCTTTAAGATTAATAAAAGTATATAATATGATGAACAGGTCTTCTGGTTCTTCTGGATCCCTCTGAGTTGAAAGAAAAAAGATGCATTATGATATGTGCAAGGACCACATAAATCTGTGTTTTAGCCGCAGATACTATATCCTATAATTTTAACATTGTAGTATTAGGTATGCACAAGCCCTGGCAAAACATTTTTCATTGTCACACAATACTCACACAGATATTTTAACATATGCTGTCAGCCAAAAAAGGCCACTTTTTTTTATTATTCAAAATGAACATACAGCTCTCTAAATTTAGCACCAACATATGAACTGTGATATGAAGAGAAAAATACTATTGATTGAAATCTTGACAGATTGAGAAGAAGCAGAGGAGTCATCATAGCAGTAAATAATAATCAAATAAAATAGTTTAAACCAACCTAGAATCAAACTAAATCAAAATGAATCTTTTACCAATCAAAAAAAATGTGTATCTGCATTAAGCTATTTTTGTAGATTTAGAATTTACAGGTTTTTTGTTTATTCCTTCACAACTACTTTTGCATCAGTGTAACTGACCCCTTAGTAGCTTCCACTGGTTTTAAACTGCAGCACACTGCCATTATAGCAGGTAATCTGGACTGTGCCAGTGTAGGGGAGATCAACTGCCAGTTGTGATGTCCACATGCACGGTTTTCCCTGGAGGGACTTTGACAGGAAAAGAGAACAGCTCATTTCTCTCCTCGCTGTTCTCTAAACCATATGAGCTCTCAGTTCCCACTGTGAAACCGAATCCAGCTGACACTTCAACAACCTCTGGGATTCCTGCCTTCACTTCCATACTAAATGTGAATTCAAGCTTGTTGGTAACAGACCAGGAGGACTTTCTGATGATTGTTTTTTTTTTTTTTTTTAGGTTTCTAGTTTATATTCTTGAGTTTGAGTAGACTTATTTTGGTATGTCATGGATTTGATTTCCTCAACAGCCACATTAGCTATCACACTATGAAGTGTGGGATACTGAACATTTGTTAGCTTAGTAGACTTGACTGTGTTAATGAATTCAAAGCCTAAGGAATCCATATCTGCACCAGAATGTCCTGTGATTCCCACGCAGATCCCAGAACCCACATCAACTGGATATTCTGTTTTCAGCCCCCAGTCTGTCATCTGTGGAAAAAACTCACGGGAGTGATTTGTCCTGAATTTGATGGCACCCAGACGTGTTCCAGCTCCATTTCCCCAAAGTGAAAGGGAGGTGAAATGCTCTCCATCTTCAAATGTAAATTCTGAAAACTTCCCTGCAGGTTCTCCAAACTGCTTGAACTGGTCATCATTAAGCCAAACCTTGATGGCTTTTATCTGCCAGCCGCCGGGCCACACCCAGATCTTTTCCAGTGTGGCTCCATTTCTAATACCATTCAAATCAAAGCGAGATCCTCCTCCCCCATCAATTTTACAGATGCCTGCCAAGTATGACATGTTCTTGATCTTAATCTGTACCTTAAAAAAAAGCAAACAAATATTTAGGTTTAATGTGTTAAAAATAAATTATCAGAAACATATACTGTAGCCTTCTGCCTACTGTATATTATTTGCTCAGTGCATACTCTGTGATTGAAACCAGTCTAATATAATATAATATTGTTACGTGACAGTGTGTTGTATTTGTGCGCTCCCTCGCTCTTTTTTCTTCAATTTGCGCTTCTGTCTCTGGCTGTCCTCCTATAGGTGGATCCCTGTGGCAGTCACCATTAACTAATTGACAGGACATGACCAATGGGAAGGCAAGAACCCAACCAAAAGAGGGGGAGTTTTTGGTTAAAAGCAGCACATTATGCACCCTCATGTCAGCCCCTTTGCCAGCTTGTTTGCTACTCAGTTGTCTTGACTGTTGGTTTGTTCTCCCTGCCACCCTTATGCTAGCTCATTTGGTTTGAGAAGAGGTGAGAATGTGCACACATCCCATCATGTACTTTTGAATGTCTAAACACACTAGGTTAGAGGGTGGGTGCCAACACTTGTATTTCTTGTTACACAAGAGAAGCTAACATGATGGGGCTGAAGACAGGAAAAAGTCCAATGGAAGAAACTTTATGTACATTTCATGTATATTAAATTATATAACATTAGAGATGTCTCCACAATTATTAATTTAGAAAAGTAAGCCAAGTCTATGCTTGACAAGCATGACAATACTTTGACAATTAATAATTTTCCAAGTCTAACTACCGAGATTCTAAGTAACTGAGGGGACAAAAATTTTTTGTACTTCATGTAGATTATAAACCATTTAAATCATTGAGAAATTGAGAAAAACATTGCTTTTTATCCAGAAAAAAACGTTTATAGGGCAGCCTTGCCCAGATCAATATAGCAGATGCATTGACATATTGCAGCAACGGGCCAATGCGACGTTTTTATATGTCTATGATTACAAAGATGTAATGCTTTTGAGTTAATGACAGTTTCTATCTCCCAACACTACCCCCAAACACCCTCTCATATTAATTAAAACATTGTTTGGGATGTCCTCATAATACATTAATTACATATATATATGTGTGTGTGTGTGTGTGTGTGTATGTATATACATATGTATGTATTATATATGTATGTATGTATGTATGTATGTTCATTAAATATATGGATGAATTGATAACAATAACATGCATTAAGAAAATAAATAGGATCAGTTTTGATTTTATGTGACTTTAATCTCTTTCTCTGATTTATATTTTATCAAAGGCATTTCTTGAATGAAAATCTTAGGACCTCTGACTTCAATAGAGTCAAGGTATGAACATTAACAGTGATTTTTTAAGATGATGTAGCAGATCTGTGTGTGCATGTATTGAATATAGTGTGAATCATGACTCTTGAGTCATCTAGACTTTCCCCAAAACATTGTAAGCCTGAGTAGATTGTAGAATCCATCTTACGGTTGTTTCTGTTAAAGCTGAAACTGTTTTAAGAGATGTTTTAATAAGCTGCATTTGTCAAAAAATAAAGAAATCCTTTAATATTCACCAGCTGTCTGTTGTTTCTTCCTCTAATTTTTATCTACTCGTAATTTTAAGTAAATGATCTGTACCTAGGTATTTTAAGTTTCAAGAATTTTTTTTCAATTGCCGTGGAAATTAGACAACACTCGCAGACTTGCCCTCCCAGGTGAAAAGGTTTATCACAGAATGATGAATACATGATAGAAGAATGCAGAATAGAAGAAAGCAGGATAGAAGAATGCAGGATAGAAAAAAGCAGAATAGAAGAAAGCAGAATAGAAGAAAGCAGGATAGAAGAATGAGTGCGCTCTGGGGCGCTTGTGCTGAACATGTACTTTATACATGAAGCGCAGGGCATGATACATTTCTACGTACTGATAAGGAGCAGTTTGAGGCAGTTCAAACAGGCTTTGTTTCAGGGTCGAACCCTTAACAGAAAAACGTGTTTGTGTCTCTGTAAGCAGATAAACATTCTGTACTAATCTAAATGACATGACTTGACCTTCTTAGGCGTTAACAGAACAGAACAAAACTATTACAAAGTAAAAACAAATAATTTCCCTCACATTTCCCCCTTTAATCATTACAAAATATGATTGATCATAGAACGTTTTATTGGAAATTTGCATTTTACACATTATAACACCACACCCAACAACCCCAACAAAACAACCACAAAATATGTATTACAAAATATACTTACAAAATATGATAACTGAAACTAACAGAGAAATTATTATGCTGTGTATACATCAGAACTTCAGAATCCTTTCACGGTTCAACTGATTTCATCATAAAACAGACATAATGAAGGCACTAAGGCTGTTTTCGAGGATATAAAGTATCCTGTGGTCAAGCAAGCTCATTTTAGAGTGAAATGAGAATCGTCATGGTCAAATGCATATTTACAATAGACGTGAAATGGATGTCACTGGGTCGTCATTGCCATTGTCGCTGGGAGGATCTTGTACCCAGTCAGGCTTAAAATACAAATCAGGTTGGTCTTCGTAAGGGTCATAGTCACGTTTTGTCAACATCAGCGCTTGGTCATTCGTGATTGCTTTCAACGAGTGTGAGAGACTGCTCCGAATGAGAGAAACAATACAAAGCAAAATGAGCAAGACAAGACGATTCATTTGCACATATTGGTAGACAGGCGGTTAATATCCACGAGCCCCATCCCCCGAGTACTGAGTTCAGCCAATCAAACCTCGTCTCTCCTGTTCGAGGGGGAATTCGAACTGCTGATCGTACGTTTTCGATAATATTGGTTAAATTCTGGTATGAATCAGGGATATAGAAGCAACACGAGGTATCTAAACATTTACACACACCGCCCTTTTTCAGCCAATAGAGTATCTAATTCCAATCTATGTCGAATCACGACAGTCCTCCATGAGACCAATTCTGTCTCTATCGCTTCTAAGGCTTCCTCCGTTTCATTAGCTAGGGTCAATACTTGCCATGCTGTACCATTCAATTTATTGAACAAAGCAGCTGTTCCCCCTCCGGGTAGCAGAGACCACCCAGTGGACACAATTGGCCCTGTTCATGGGTCCCACAGATGATAGCCTTGATACAACGTGGACATTTCTGTGTTCCGTGAACGTCTGCGTCGCAAGTGAGTCACGTTTCTGCCTTGCGGAGTTAACATGGTGACACTATGAGCCGCAACGACTGGATAGCTACAACCTTGCTATATCTTTGGCAGGGCATGATTAGCATGTCTGCCACAAAGCCCACAGATTTTTTGGGGGGGGCACGTGTCTGCCCTCCAAAAAACCCCCCACTAACATCAGATTATTAATTGTCACTTATTTGTATTTTCGAACTCAACCTTTCAAATCATCCCTTGGCTGAGGTCAAATCTGTCAATTTGTTATTCACATCACATAGTTCTTTCCTACAGAACAGACTGAGTGCAGCGTGTCTGATTGCTAGAGTGTGACTGCTGTGAGGGGCCGAGGCAACTGCGTAGTGACCTGCAGAGAGCGATATTGAACAAGGAAGCTTTGCTGAAAAGTAAAAGATGAAAAGGAAAATTGGAAATGTGGTATTCATGAAAATCCAGTTAGCTCTGAAAAACATTTGTGTCCTATGAAAGCTCCTGAGCTTGTGTAAATTTACATATAAGGAGCCTCAATCATTTAATTTTCAGTTTCAACTTAATCATTTCAACTCAGTAATATATTTATTTAAACTACATACACATTTAGTGAACATTTTGTGCAACTCCTTCATTTCATAGCAATGATCTGGATGATAGCAATCCAAATTAAATCTACAAATAAGACTAGTCGTTCCATTTTGGAGAGGAGGAGGGAGGGGTTCCAGGTTAGTAATGGCACCCTATAAAACGAGTTAAAATTGACGTGTGTCTGAGGTAGCTAATGAGCTGCAATGGCTGAGCTGCATTATTGGAAGATTTACTGTATGCCATGATTAGGAAGCACTTGTTCAAGTTTTGTGGACATCACTAAATCAGCTGTGCTATGAATGAGTCCCAGTGTTAATGTATGACGCGATGATGTTCTTGAATCGAAACAATAGATTTCTATGGAGCTATTCACGCCGGGCGCGATCTGTTGCGGTGCGACAAAGCGAGATTTTTTTTCTCGTCACCCCGCGATGAAACTGGCCGTCCAGATTTGAGCTTTAGATCACGTGCCTGGAGCCACTGCTGTTGCACAAAAGGGTGAGATTGGTGACACTATAGCACAGGAAGCTGTTTTGAAAACCAGTGTAAACACAGAAGAAAAGTATTCCAGAAGAGAGACGAGAATGGATGTTGAGTTGTTGTTATCATTAGTGCCTGAGAACAGAGAACCTTTTGATAAAAATCACAGCGACTACAAAAACATCGACAAAAACTATTTTTTTAAGTATAGTGTATAATTGTAATGCCCTTTAAGTTTGGAGTCTAATTGTGGACAAATGGGTTACCATAGTTGGAAAAATGTAAGACATACACTATATGGCTAAACTTTTGTGGACACCTGGCAATCACAACGATATGTGGTTTTTCTCCAGATTGTTCCCATAAAGTCGGAAGCACACAGTTGTATAGAATGTCTATGAAGACATGGTTTTCCAAGGTTAAAGTGAAAGAACTTGAGTGGCCTGAACAGAACATTGGCCTCAACCCCACTGAACACCTTTGGGATTAACTGGAACACTGCACCAACACTCCAAAATCTAGTAGAAAGCCTTCCCATAAGAGCAAAGGAGGACTAAATCCAGAGCGGTATGTTCTAAAAAGGGTGACACATATGGGTGTGATGCTCAGGTGTCACAAACTTTTGGCCAGATAGTGTATGTAATTAGATTAACTTGTCTTTATATTGCCCCTTGGCAAATTTGATCCACTGCTTTAATGTTAATTTAGCACATATGGGAAAACATTGGAAGTCAGTTAGAAAATCATGAGTGCCGACACTGTTAAAGGCAACTGAGCATACGGTTGGCTTTTCACACCCATGTGCCTTCGATGGGTAATGTTCCAGAAACAGCAGCTGCCCCTGAAAATGTGGGACTCAAAAGCCAAATGAACTATGTGTGTAAATGCAACATCATGTTAATAACAATCATGAAAATCATGGAGCATGGACCACTTGAAATATACCACCAGGGAATTACACAAGATAACCTGATCAGCTTTGATGACCAAAATTAACTTAATCACATATTCATAGGTAATTTGACATATCGATCTAATTATAGATTCAACAATATAATTACAAGCTTCATGGGAAATCCTTAGGCAATAAACAGCCATGCTAAATTTTCCAAAAGGAAGTTCATTTGTTCTTAGTACCTGATGGCTGATATATATATTTCTATTATTGAAGCTGCTGTGTTCTGGCCATGCTTTCAAAGTCAGCTCAGCACCGTCTGGCCTGTATAATGAAGCACAGCAGGGACTTTGCGGTCAGTTGGTTTCACACAACCAAGAGGGCAGCAGGCCAACTTCCTACATTCACTCAGAGCCGTGGACATCGCATATACTCTCCACGGTTTCACTCGTCACGTCCAGTAATAAAAAAGTAATGCATCATAGTGCCATGTAATGGCTTATATATTTATCAATCTAAACATAAGTCTTTAAATCTACACAAGTATTATGAACTATTATACTTGTAATGAAGCCTTTCAGATGTAATTCTTCTTAAATAGCTTCTTACATGCACTGAATCCAATCATTTTTTCCTCCTATGCATTAACATTCGGTTTAGAGTTTGGCCTTGAAGCCGTAGAAGTGTTCCTGTCTCCCGGGAGTCATTTGGAATCGAGGTTATAAACAATGACCCATTTTTTTTTTCATGGTGTGAGAATAAAAAATAAAACTGCAGTAAGTTACCTTTGTGATACAGACCATAGTTTTTCTCATGTCACTTAGGAAAGCAGTTTGCTTTTGTTCATTTTACATGCAAGAGCTAGAAGGCTGTTTGATTTCACACACCACATTAATACTGCAGAACTGAACACACCACTGAACAAACAGGTGCAGATATTTATGTTTTATTTGTATTTACTACAATTTAATGCTTAGTTGTCTGACTAAGGCGGTCAAATGGAAACTGTTCATGCAGAATATTTGGCTGCAAAAAATACTCTCCAAGCACATCCATTTTTGAAATTGTCACAGCCCTAATAAAGGTTGTGTTTTCAACTAATCCCAAATGTTTGATGCAGAATCCTCAGTCTCAAAAGGTCAGGTCAAAATAGAAGACTACAGTGAGAAAATCTCCCAAACGTACGTACATTTTGTGTGGGTTTTTTTTTTTTTTTTTTTAATTAATCCACCAAAAAACGTTTGAAACCTTTAAATTGGTGAATTGGTGAATACTGAATACGCAGCAGACACTGTATTAACAAAACCATCTTTAAAGACCCTGCTCAAAAACTACCTTCCATGAATCAGTACTGCTTACAGAAAGACTACAGTTATGATTTGTTTCAGAACAAGGAAAAAAAAAAACTACTGATCAACACCTGTGGTGGAATTTTTTTTTTAAATCTTACCTACTCTGATTAGGGTAATACTGGCCATCACTCCATTGGCTTAACATTTTTAAATAATAAATGAATAAATAAAAACAAACACTAGACAATCCAAAATCTAAACACAGCCACTTTTAATTGCAGCTGATTTATTCACGAGTTACTAACCATCTAGATAATGGAAATTTGGAATGGAAAAATTAATTTTTCTATTAGTATTAGAGTATAAATTAATCCATAGGCCAATATGATAACATCAAGTCTTCAAAAAGCTGAATTATTAAAAAAATAATAATAATAATACAAGCCACACTGTTTGTGTACTTGAAAAACATTGATTTATTGTTTTCTGGGCATTATGTATTTATGACCTAGGTCTCTCCTTCTTGCCTTTGTAGAGAGCCAGGAGAGAAACATTGGCCACCTTCACCACCTTGAAACGTACTCCAGGGATATCACCGACGGCGTGTCCCTTACGACCGAACCCTGCCACCAGTACCTCATCGTTTTCCTGTAAACGCAAACATAAACATCAAACTCACAGCTGTAGGAGTATGAAGTTCATTAATGCGGTCAACATTAATCAATAACTCAGCTGCCAAATAAATTTTAAAATCCAAACGCACCTCGATGAAATTCAGGCAACCGTCGTTGGGGACGAATGCAGTGATCTTCTTGCCGTTCTTGATAAGCTGGACTCTGACACACTTCCTAATAGCAGAGTTGGGCTGCTTGGCTTCAACACCGCTGTGAAAGGAAAGAGCAAGTGAATTGTTAAAGCTACATTCGAGATCGACAACACACTTAAACAGTGAAGAAGGGCCAAACGAAATAACTCGTGAAGAGATTAGAGTGAATTCAAGAAATCCCATAAACATTCAATTTTAATGGAGAGTGTGAAATTAAAACCAATGAGCATTTGAGTCATTTCTGGAGAAGTGATGACTCAGCGTCGATTTGCACCCTAATCTTCAGGAAAGAAATGCTGGATACTGTTAAGATCCTAAGATTTACTGTTCATGAAGTGTAAAAAAAAAAAAAAAAAAAAAAAAAAAAAAAAAAAATGTTTTTGTGGCAGTCAACAAATGAATAATTACAATAACTATATTCGAACAACCTGTGTCCTAAGCAATTAAAATAATTTTGCTCTATAAAGAGAAATCACAATATATTGAGATAAACTTACCTAAAATGACATCATAATAAACGCAATATTCTGGATATTTTTTTTTGAGAACAGTTAATGATAATGAGTCTTTATTGGTCAAATATACATTACAGCAAAGTGAAATTGTTTTTTTCTTTGCATATCCAAGCACGTCAGGAAGTTGGGGTCAGAGCACAGGGTCAGCCATGATACAGCGCCCCTGAAGCAGAGAGTGTTAAGGGCCTTGCTCAAGGGCCCAACAGTGGCAGCATGGCAGTGCTGGGGCTTGAACCCCCGACCTTCTGATCAGTAACCCAGAGCCTTAACTGTCAAGCCACCACTGTCTATTACTGCATTATTTTGTAAAAAAATAAAATAAAAATAATAATAATAATAATAATAATAAAGACACCTGGCAGCACTTTTAATACAGTTTCTTAACAAATATCCAACACAAGCATTTTCCAGAGGAAAAAGAAGAAGGGGAGCAAGTATTTTAGAGTGATACAGTAGTGCACTCTTTGGCATGCAGGTGCTGGAAAGCAATCAACTCTGGTGTAGTGGTGATGCTTGCTTATTTTCCAACAACACATCATGACTTGATCACTTAAAAAAAAAAAACAAACCTGTCCCCTTTACGATGTGTAAGGACACTTCATTTGGAACAAAATATGCCATAGAAGTTAGAAACCCTGCACTTACACTTTCTCAAGCACGATTCCTTTGGCGTGTGAAGCTCCTCCGAAGGGGTTAGCCTTCAGTGCCGTGCCCAAATGGGCCTTCTTGTACTGTTTATCATGCCACTTCTGCTCACGGCGGTGATCCCGCAGCTTTCTGGCGGTACGCAATCCACGGCACTTACCTACAATACACAAGAATAGCTGAAGAACAGACACTGGATTCTCAAGCTTATCAAAAACAGCGTTGTTAGAGTGCAGGTGTAGTGTAAATATTAATAATATTAAGTAATATTGCACTTCATGTCAAAGAGAAAGCCATTCAGAACATCTCTTTACTCATTCCTCCGGCTTAATAAGAGACATTGCGGTCTTATTTCAACACTATCATACACTTCAAATGCGACACGCACACTTTTTGAATCATTTATTCGGATTTATAACTGAATTCACAACATTATTTTTGCCTGTATCCGTTAGCACAAGCGCTTAGTGAAGCTGTTAGCCATGTTGGCTCACAATATGGCGTGGAGGCTCTCCACGTTGTCGAGAAATAAATGAGTAAAAAATACTTAGAACTACACGGCAAATACACGATTTACCAAAAGGTTCACGGGTATAACTGTATTATCTTGTTGTATATATTAGTATTTAAAGGCATATTTATCGTTTAATATGCATTTAAAGCACGTTTAAATTCAACTAAGGCGCATACCCATGTCGGCTGGATGGAAGTCCGGGGAGGAAAGAGAGATCCCAGAATGCTTTGCGCAAGTTGCGTCCTGCGCAAGTCTGATAGGTGTTCACTGAAATGCCTGTTTATAAAAGAGTACCCTTTTGGCTGTAGAACAAAATATGTATGCATTTTATACACGTATATATCGTTGCAAAAATTATATACCTTAATAAAACCGCATGTATAGCGGTATATAGACGTTTTTAAATATATGTAATAATAGTGCAACGAGGGTACAATAATGTATAATACTACAAATATTTACTACTACTACCACTACTACTGCTACTACTACTACTACGAACTACTAATAATATTAATACTTCTATTACTACTACTGCTACTACTACTACTAATACTATTAATACTTCTATTACTACTACTACTAACAACTGCTACTACTACTAACAACTACTAATACTATTGATACTTCTACTACTATTACTACTACTGCTAATACTACTAACTACTACTAACAACTACTACTACTATTAATACTTCTATTACTACTAATACTAACTACAACTAACAACTAGTAATACTATTAATACTTCTATTACTATTACTACTACTGCTACTAACTACTACTAATACTATTAATACTTCTATTACTACTACTACTAACAACTACTACTACTGCAACTACTACTAACAACTACTAATACTATTAATACTTCTATTACTACTACTACTAACAACTACCAATACTATTAATACTTCTATTACTACTACTACTAACTACTACTAACAACTACTACTAATACTAATAATAATAATACATAAAACCTAAAACATACATAGAATTCCATCTGTTTTTATAATTAAATTGATCAGCTTAAACCAAGCAATCAATTTAAAACATTTTTTGTTTTGCATTTGTAAATGTAGACATGTAATTACATACATTATATGGCCAAAAGTATGAGGACACCTGACCAACACACCATTCATTGTAGCGTTACAATTTGCCTTCACTGACCTCATGCTGACCTCAACCCTACTGAAAACTTCTGGGATGATTTTGCGCTAGGCTTTTTGCCAGACTTCAGTGCCTGACCTTTTGTACTTTTGTGGCTGAATGAGCACAAATCCCCAAAATCTAGTGCAAAGCCTTCTGGGATATCCACAAAGCTGGGACTAACTCCATTCCATGGTTTTGGAAAGGGGTGTTTAAATGGTCAGGTGTCCACATACTTTTGGCCATCATTTGGATACAAATTATATACACTCACTCATCCATCCATTTCCTATACCGCTTATACTACATGGTCATGGGGAACCTGGAGCCTATCCCAGGGAGCATGGGGCATAAGGCGGGGTACACCCTGGATTGGGTGCCAATCCATCGCAGGGCATAACTGATACACTTTGGACAAGAAACCAGGGTTCGCAGAGGAACATGCAACCTCCGCACACAGAGGACCGCGGCGGGAATAAAACCCACAACCTTGGAGGTGTGAGGCGAACATGCTGACCACTAAGCCACCTTGCGCCCATACACTCACTCATGAATATGCAAAATCTTGAGGTTCAAGTTCGATTTCCCCTCCTTTTAGACAAGAAAAGGAATCTGAGGCTACAGGGGCACAGGATCACAAAACTAGTCCACCTGACGGCATATTTTTGGGAGGAGGAAGGAAACGGGAGAACGTGTGAAACTCCACATAGACAGTAACCCGAGTTAAGGATCGGCCCGTGGACCCTGGAACTGTAATGCAGCAATACTACCTCCTCTGTCAATGTACCACTCTAATTAGATAACTGTAGACTTGATTATACTCAGTTTACCATGTTTTACATAAATTCTAACCCTAATTCAGCTAATGAACTGCCCTTTCCTGAGCTGAAATGGATGTGTTAGAGCATGGAACACACTAAAATATGCAGGAGAAGGGGTTCTCCATGCCAGGGTTGGGTTTCTGTGTAGGACATATCCTTTAATGGAATTATTTGACCCCACATTTAATCAAGACTATAGAGAAGATCAATTAGTCTGTCCTGTCCAAATTCAGGTTATATACTGCATGTATATACTGTAAATTTGCACACATCTGACCTTCACACCCATATGTGTTCCTTCCCCAACAAATTTGTAAGCACAGAATTGTATAGGATGGTTTTCTATGTTGTAACATAAAATATTGTCTTCCACTGGAATTTGAACGCTCCTGTGCCCTAAGCGAGTTCCGTGAAGACATGGTTTGTCAAGGTTGGAGTGGAAGAACTCGAGTGTCCTGCCATTAGTAGGGCCTGCAGGGAGTGCTCACCCTGTGGTCTGTGTGGATCCTAATGACCCAGTATAGGGACAGGGACACTATACCGTAAGAACAGCACCGTCTTTTGGATAAGACATTAAACGAGGTCCTGACTCTCTGTGGTCATTAAAAATCCCAGGACACTTATCGTAAAAGAGTAGGGGTATACCCGGGTGTGCTGGCAAAATTCCCCCATTGGCCATTCTCTATCATGGCCCCCTAATAATCCCCATCCCTGGATTGGCTACATCACTCTCCTCTCCACTAATAGCTGGCGCGTGGTGGGCGTTCTGGTGCACTATGGCTGCCGTCACATCATCCAGATGGATGCTACCGCCCCCCGCCCAATGTAAAGCGCTTTGAGTTTCTAGAAAAGCGTTATACAAATGTAACTGTAACAGAGCCCAGACCTCAACCCCACTGAACACCCTTGGGATGAACTTGAACGCTGACTGCACCCGAGGCCTCCTCATCCAACATCAGTGCCTGATCTCTTTATTGTTCTTGTGGCTGAAGGAACACAAATTCCCACAGCAACTCTCCAAAATCTAATGGAAAGCCTTCCAAGAAGAGTGGAGGTTATTATAACAGCAAAGCAGGGACTAAATCTGGAATGGGATGTAAAAAATAAAAGAAGCACATAAGTGTGATGGTCAGGGGTCCACATACTTTTGGCAATATATAGTGTAGTGTATTACATAATTAATAGTAAAAGGATATAGGGTGTACTTCCTACTAGTGCTGACCTACATGTTTATGCTTTTTGTTGCGCGTTGAGATAATAATGAAAGAAATAATACAAAAAAAAAAAACACCGAAGGGGCGTGGTCAGATTGCACGGTTGTCCTCCTGGGCGCGTTGATTGGCTGCCGCTCATGCCAATCACAGAGAGGGTTCGGTCGGTTATCAGGGCAGATTATGAAGCAGCAGTCTTCGTTTGAGGAGAACAGCTCTGAACGTTTTACATATATACATGGCAGCACCGATGTCTTTGGCTTTATTTTCAGTTATTTTCCTGCAGATATCTTCGTCTTACGAACAAGTGCCTGCTTTTGTGGAGGGGAGGTAGGAAAACAAAAGGTTTAATTTTACCTGAAATTTACCTGTGCAGGAATATTATTGAAAAACTAGGAATGATGCAGTATCTTTTATGAATATATAGGTACACATGCAGTATATAAAGGAATGTTTGTTAGGCTGGATTATGAAGGTGAAATAGGTGCAGACTGCTCCTTTTGTCTGCTGTAGATGAGATGTGTGTTGTATCTGCATTGAAACTGAACTCGGCTCTGTCAGTGAAACGCGAGAGAAAATCCATGGAATGAAGGCGTCAGTTTACAAGGCACATCCATATCTCACCCTGGAATAAAGCCTCGGAGAACTGTGTGGCTATTACAAGAGGTTGTAGATGGAGTGCAGTGGGCAGATTTCGCATAACAGAGTAGTGAAGGAATGTGGAGGCTGGTGAGGATGAGCTGAGGATGCCTTCCTTCAGTGCAGTGGTGCTGATGAGAATCTCTTAAACCTGCACTGTGCTTGAACGCACCCTCATTACAGATGTCCTCAACCATGAAGGTGCGTTCCACACGTACAAACAATCCATGTTTTGTAGGGAATCAGCATCAGTAACATCGATCTTTCGTTCCTAAAATGTTTCACGAATTGCCACAGTTATACAAAACGACTGATGCTTTGATGCACCATCTTGATGAAGTGCAGTAACTTTGGAAGTAACATCAGAAATGACGGGTTATCTTTGAGAAATCACCAGAGCAGCTGGTGAAAAAAAGCATCCATCAGGATCAATCAACCTTTCATTTACACACCAGGCTGGCAAACTTTATTACGTGGATGTGTGTTTGAGGAAAAACCATCCATATGCTGGCTACTTCAGATGTTTTACCAAGAATGTTGCCCCCCCCCCTTATCCACCAGATGGTTTCGGAAACTAAAATCAGTGTGAATTTGTTTGTTTCGGGACACAAATGTCTCAGTTGAAATACCTAATATTTTGATCAGAATTACAGACATGTTTACAAAGACTTGTGATTCATCATTGTGAAAACATTAATTTATTTATTTAAATTTAGCTTTTCATGGGTAGGTACCTCTGCACTTCTTTGGTGTTTACTGGTCCATTTTGCCTCAGTTTTCTTAGCCAGCAAAGTGGACTTAAAAAAATACTGGTTGCAACATATTGCATCATTTCAGTCAAACCCATGAACAGCGAAGGCTTCAATAAGTTTATAACAGAGCACTTAGAGCTGAAACAGTTTATGAATCATCTTTTATTGGGCAAAGAGCCAAGGTGCAGCTTCAGATTTGCATTTATATTTATTCCTGTAGCAGAATATTTTATCAGGACAAATTATATGTAAGGCAAAATTCAAATACTAAGTAAGTACTCTTTCAAGAAAAAGAAAAAAAAAAAGGTACTAAACTCGCTTTTAATTTGTCAGTGTGGTGGAACCTTGTAGAGTAGTACATTTAAAACCGTTACGGGTACTTTGTTGGGCAAGTTGTGATGCTGTGAAAAATGTAAATAAATGTAAATAAAAACAGAATGCAATGATTTGCAAATCTCACAAACTCATATGTTATTCACAATAGAACATAGAAAGCTTATCAAAGGTTTGAACTGAGGAAATTTACCATTTTAAGGGAAAAAATAAGGTAATTTTGAATTTGATAGCCGTAACACATCTCAAAAAAGTTGGGACGGGGTCAAAAGCTTGGAAAAGTAAGTGTTACTAAAAAGAAACAGCTGGAAGTTAATTGGTAACAGGTCAGTAACATGATTTGGTATAAAAAGAGCATCTTAGAAAGGCAGAGTCTTTTAGAAGTAAAGATGGGCAGAGGTTTACCAATCTGCGAAAAACTGCATCTACAATTTGTGGAACAATTTCAGGATAATGTTCCTCAATGTAAAATTGCGAAGACTATGAATATCTCACATATATCATCTACAGTACATAATATCAAAAGATTCTGAGAATCTGGAGAAATCTCTGTGCGCAAGGGAAAAGTTTGAAAGTCAATATTGCATGGCCGTGATCTTCGGGTCCTCAGGCGGCACTGCGTTAATAACAGGCAGGATTCTGTAATGGGAATCACTGCATGAGCTCAGAAACACCTCCAGAACTCATCGTCTGTGAACACAGTTCGCAGTGCCATCCACAAATGCTGGTTAAAACTCCATCATGCGAAGAAGAAGCGATATGTGAACATGATCCAGAAACGCCGCCGTCTTCTCTGGGCCAAAGATCATTTAAAATGGACTGAGGCAAAGTGGAAAACTGCTCTGTGTTCAGACGAATCGAAATTTTAAATTCGATTTGGAAACTATGGACTCTGCATTCCCTTATATTAAAGAGGAGAGGGACCATCCAGCTTTTTATCAGCACTCAGTTCAAAAGCCTGCTGATGGTATAGGGGTTCATTAGTGCCTATGGAATGGGTAGCTTCCACATCTGGAAAGGCATCATCAATGTTGAATGGTATGTACAGGTTTTAGCGCAACACATGCTTCCATCCAGATGATGTCTTTTTCAGGGAAGGCCTTGCATATTTCAGCAAGACAGTGCTAAACCACATACTGCATCTATTTCAACAGCATGGCTTCATAGTAGAAGAGTCCGGGTGCTGAACTAGAGCCTGCCTGCAGTCCAGACTTTTCACCAGTTGAAAACATTTGGCGCATCGTAAAACAAAAAATACGATAAAGAAGACCCAGGACTGTTGAGCAGCTAGAGTCCTGTATCAGACACGAATGGGACAACATTGCTCTCCCAAAATTCCAGCAACTGGTCTCCTCAGTTCCCAGACATTATACAGACTGTTGTTAAAAAAAGAGGGGATGCTAGAAAGTGGTAAACTTGGCCCTGTCCCAACTTTTTTGAGATGTGTTGCTGCCATCAAATTCAAAATGTCCTTATTTCTTCCTTAAAATGGTAAATTTCCTCAGTTTAAACATTTGATATGTTTTCTATGTTCTATTGTGAATAACATCTGATTTTATGAGATTGGCAAATCATCGCATACTGTTTTTATTTACATTTTACACAGCGTCCCAACTTTTTTGGAATCGCGGTAGAATCCTTTTTCGAAAGCTTAGGAAAGAACCCTTAATTATCTAACGAACCCTTAAGCATCCTTGAAAAGACTTTTTTTCTGTGTAATGTTTTTGCAGTCCAAACTAAACTAAAAAATCCTAACAGAGTTACAAAAATTCGGTCAACGCTGGACTCGTCAGACTCGTTTAAAGCCCCCTAACTCAAAGCACGTTCCCGGCACAGACGTTCACATTTAGCGACGCCCACAAAACTCCATAAAAGGCTAAACCCACAGCGAGTTGAATGACTAAACAGTGAAAGAGCGCCTCCAAAGCACGTTGTGCGCTAAATCTTTCAATTATGCAGCTCAGCCACTGCAGCATGTCGACACACTAATATGAATTGAGTTTCACAAAATTTTCCCTAATTTAAATGAACAAGATTTAACCTCGACAGCAAAAAAAAAAAAAATCACACAAACTCAGGAGCTCTCAGAGGATATGAATGTTTTCCCCAACTAACTAGATTTTCATCAATACCATATTTCTTGTGTACACATTTCAGCGAATGATTTACGAACACATTTCTTCTTTTCCAGCTTGATAAATGAGGCCCATTGTTTGTACATTGATGAGTCCAAAAACATACTGTCTTTTTGACAGTGTATAACTGAGCAGTTACGAGTTGTATCTTGCTTAAAGTCCCAGCAGTGGCTCTCTTATAGTACAGTACTTAAACTCAGACCCTTACTCTTAAAGTACGAAGAAAACATGTCATTTTAAAACACTGAAATTATGTTTTGAACCATTACAAATGTCAAATAATTCAAACATTTTAATTAATCTATGAAAGCTGACCTGAGGTCCATACCGTACCTTAATTACGCCAGTTTTTTTAATGAATATATATATATAAAAAATGTATTTTGGAAACATCCTAATTTAGGAAACGTCCTACTTGATCCTGAATGCTAGTCGGGTAGCGAACTGTTAGTGAACTTAACTAGTAAACTCAGTTATCACGAGACATCACTGTGATTTTGGTATCAATGTGTCGATTTTTTGAGCTCAAAAATGTCAAAAAGGCATGAAAATGATACATTTGCAGAGGATAATGTGACATTTTATGTATTGGCCAGATGACATTTTTTAAACAGGTAAAAAAGATGGCTCTTGTTGTCATATATGAACCTTTAAATTTAACATGGGCAGCAGAGATTCCCCTCATGAAAAAAAAGAGTGGAAAATTATTAATGGAAAAACTTGAAATGTGGCTTGTGATTCGTATATTGGACACATGCTTAATGACATCACAAACTACAGGTAAGCCTATATGTGATGCTCTTTATAATAGTTTTATTTATACAGAACTACTGAGAAAACAATCATCCAACCAGGAGAATCACTGAGCTAGCACTGAATTCTTCCCATAGAGGTGTATCTCTCTCTTCCATTATATAACTGCACCATCGCCAGCTGATTGACCCACATGTGCAGGTGCTGTGACGCAGGTAGATCCTTTAAGCTGTAGCTGAATCAGAGAAAATGACAGTCTAGTCTCATTTTATCGCCACCACCCTCAGCAGTCCAAGTGCTTGAAAAGCCCTGTTTTACCTGGGTGGTGTTTTCTTTAGGGGGATTTATTGTCAGTGTTGGCTCCTGCTGCTAAGTTTGGACCTCTCGCAGGCTCGGATAAATGATTACTCACTGCTGGGCTAAATATAGTTACATAACACTGACATCTGCTGAATGCAATAACTTGGAGGACTTATCTCCTCGCTGCTCGATGACCTTTTCATCACACTGAAACAGTATTGAACGGTGCTTGTAACTGTCTGCAGCATGCATGTTAGGTAGGTGGCTCGGGCTACATGAGAAGATACTAATATACTAACTTATTGGACACGCAAACCTTCCCGGAGCTGTGATGAGTCAGAACAGGGTCCACTGAGAGCCTGCACTACGTAAATATACACACCAACATCTTAGATGGAGTAGTATAATGTACTACAGTGTGGTAGTCACTGACCCCATTATTAAAAACAACATATCAATACTGGATAGGATTGGATAGGATTTTTCTTTGTGTCCATAAAGGGATGCACATGATGAGCAATAGTACTCAGGTGTTGTGAGACTATGGCATTGAAACCATGATTGATTGGTATAAAGTGTGCCAGAAAACCATTCCCCACACCATTACACCACCACGACCAGCCTGAACTGTTGACATAAGGCAGGTTGTGTCCATGGAGTCCCGGTGCTGATGCTAAATTCTGACCCTACACATGATCCAGCAGACCACGGGACATTTTTCCAATCTTCAGCTGTCTAATTGTAATCTCAGATTCATGTTCTTATCTGACAGGAGTTGAACCCAGTGTGGTCTTTTGCTGTTGTAGCCCATCTGTCTCAAGGTTGTGTGTTCTGTGATGCTTTTCTGCTCACCATGGTTGTAAAGAGTCGTTATTTAGAGTTGCTGTAGCCATCTTGTCAGCTTAAACCAGTCGTCTGACCTCTCTCAACAAGGTTTTAACTGCTTGCAGAACTGACTCTCACTGGATGTTTTTTTTTTGTTTTTCCACACTATCCTGTGATGGTTGTATGTGAAAATCCCAGAAAAACATCACATCAATCTATCTATCGAAGCTCCCTGAATCAAAATCGAATCACGAGGTCCCTATAGACTAATTCACCTACCTAAGACAGAGACTATATTTGAAAATATCCACGGTAACAACACTGAATATCATGATGTATCAAATAACCAGACGTGTCTATGACCCTGCTACCAGAGGTTGAAGGAGTCTAGAGTACTCACTGTATTAAGCAGACACATGCAACATTAACTGAGCACCGCTCTCATCCTCACAAGCTGCTTCTCTGATATAGCTTGGGGATTTTTGATGCTCTTGGGACAGGAGGTCAAGTCTTAACACCTCCTGTGTCCTCATACCGCCACCTCTTAATCAGATTCTCCAGTGCCTCTGGGCTAAACCCATTTTGTCAGGCATGAGAGGAGAAATTAGGATGTTTAATCAGATAAACACTGTTGAGAAAAACAGAAGAGCAAAGTGAAAAGATGCTCTGATTGACATGGGGTTTGTGTGTGTGTGTGTGTGTGTGTGTGTGTGTGTGTGTGTGTGTGTGTGTGTGTGTGTGTGTGTGTGTGTGTGTGATTTCAGTGCTGATTCACATGCACTTCTGAAAACCTTGGAAGACTGGATTAAAGTGGATTAACTGGATGTACTGTATATAGAAGCTATTATATTTGAGACCTCAAATGAAACGTCTTTAATCTTTTGTTTCATTGCATTTTCATTTCCACAGTTCTGATGAAGCAGCATCACAAGACAGCCAAATCAGAGAAGGTGAGTCATTTTGAATGCTGGTGTTTAGTCTGTTTTTTTCCCTTTCACACCGATTTGCTTTTATTAGCATGTGATTGCACATGACATATTTAAATATACGCTTGTATTATGCAATAGTGACCTACTGAACAACCTTGTTCTTTTAAGCTAGATTTATTAGCCTGGATAAGGGAATCTTATCCTTTTTTTTTTTTTTTTTTGCTTTTGCTTTCTACAGATGGAGTCGGCGGTGAAAGTCAGAGCGTCTTGTATGACCACGGCTCGTTGTTCACAGCGGAGGAGATGAGACCGCCGCTGCAGGTGAGGTGTGGCCTCGTCTGCCAGCACATCAGCGTGACCTTGTGCTTTTTCTCCATGCCAAGATCAATCCGATCCCACACGGGCTGCACTGTGGCTCAGGAAGACAGATTACAGGAAGCAGTGTTCAGTCTTGTTCGGGTTTGGACTCTAAAGCACTGCATCTTTACGGAATATTATTTTCTTACAGGAAAAATCCAACCTGAGCAACTTGCATATTAATCTTTATAATTAACATGTGATTAGTAGTGATGTGGATTATTAAGACACATAATCGAATGCAATTACTATCATACTGTCATCTGCACAGCCTCCAATTGTCTGGTATAATTACGCTTTCTAACACCGAGAGACTGGGTTCCTGTGTTGAATTCAAACCCTATCTTATTTTATGGGACATAATGACAAAATGCACTACGTTTTCAGCTACACGGTAACGTTTCGTACATGTTTATAGATTACAGTAAATCCTAAACAAATCTAAAGTTTACAGAAAAGATTTTCTGTGATACGGACTTCCACTTGCCTCGTAGCTCCACTACTCGAGGTCATGTTGCTCAAGCTTAAAACAAAAGAGACAATCAAATGTGTGTGGGTTTTGGTTGATTTAAATACATATGAAGTAACTGAGTTGAATTTGTACCTACAAGCATTTAAATCTCCTGCTCTGTTTCAGCTACATGACTGGAGGCCGCCGTCTCCTCAGCTTAGCAGGAGAAAGTTGCTGCAGTATGGAGGAATCATGCCATACTCTCCTCTGAATGTCGTTTACAATGGTAAAACATGCATCTTGTTTAGAGCCAGGAAGCTGGCCATCAGGTACAGAAATCACACACTAGTCGACCTCACACAGAGAGTGTTTGGCCCTGATGCAATAGTGGACACCAGAGGCTCATTCTGCAGCAAGGACAAGGCCACGTAAGTTACAAATGATAAATAAGTTGATTGTACAGAACTTGTATGGGACTAATAGAAAATACCAACTAAGGAACTGTCATTTGTATAGATTCCAGCCATTTGTTGCCCCCGTCCTAACTTTTTTGAGTCGTGTTATGGCCATCAAATTCAAAATGATCTTTTTTTTTTCTAAATGGTACATTTCCTCAATTTAAACATTCAGTATGTTTTCTATGTTCTATTGTGAATGGCATACGGGTTTATGAGACTATACAGTATGTGGAGCCAAAGACATAATTGCTCTTTGTATTTCTCATAAGGCTCAACATACGGTTTGGAGACGTGGAGGAGCTCAGAGGACTCGCCATCAGGTCAGTACAGATTTCCAGCGCTGCTGATTAATTGACCCTTCTTCATGCGAAGTAAAACAGATCTTATGTCCTGCTTTCGACAGACTGCAGATGTCCAACACATTCTACGAATCAGCAGGACAGAACTGGTTCACTCTGGACAGCGTCCACATCCACTACAACTGGACGCACGAGGCCACGTTCAACGCCACGGACGTGTACGCTCCCTCCACCAACTCGTACCACTGCCAGCACGTCAGCAGCCTGCAGAAATACGACACGCTGCTGGTGCCCAGCTCCAACACGGACAACGCGGCAAACTGGCACATCACCTTCACAGACTTCCAGGTGAGCGTTGAAGCTCTGAAGGTCAATAGGAGTGAACCGAACACAAGGACTGAGCTGGTAATATAGCATGAGAAGTCACACTGTGATTGTGATTTGCTGTGTCTTGCATAAGTATTCACCCCCACTTGGAGATTTACACATTTTGTAGTGCTACAACGTGGAATTTGAATGCATGGAATTGAGATTACATGACATGAATCTACACAAAATAGCCGGTAAAAATTTTAGGATAAAAATGCAAAAGTTCACAGCAATGGGTATGAATACGTATGCAATCACAAATTATTATTATTTTTTAATTTCCATTATTTTATTTCCACACATATCAGTATTATGGGCTGATTTGTCATATAATGTACAGTCGGCTCCAAAATTATTGGAACAGCAAGGTAAATTCCATTGTTTTTTAACTGTAGACATTGAAGACATTCGGGTTTGAGATTAAAAAAATAATAATAATAAATGAATATGAGACGACAGATCAGAATTTCAGCTTTCATTTCCTCATATTTACATCTAGATCTGTTAAACAATTTCGAACATGGCACGTTTTGTATGGAGCCACCCGTGTTTAGTGAAAACATTCAAATTGGTCTTGCTGCTCCAGTATTTTCAGAGGGGACTGCAATTCCAGTTGAGTCCAGTTCCAGGTTATGACATTACAAAATGTGGAAACGTTCAGAGGGGGTGAATACTTCTGCATGGCACTGTGATGTCATCGCACACCTACTGCTTTAATTCCCACCAGATTCAAGCGTTCAATGTCCACTCGAACAAGTTCTCTTCAGCCAGCGACTGCGCCACGTTCTTCACCCCGGCCATCCTCATGGGTCTCATCACGTCACTGATCCTGCTGCTCGTCCTCGCCTACGCCCTGCACATGGTGGTCCACCTCAAGCACATTGACCGCTATGAAGAGCACAAGACCACCGTCTACTTCCCCCGAAGCACAGAAGCCGAAAGCACTGAGAAGAACAACCTGTAGTCCAGTAGGATCGCACGCCAACCTACAAGCACAGAGACGGACAGTTTGGCGACTCTGAACTCTCAAGCCCGTACGAGTGAAAGTGCAATAGCAGGCTGGAGACGTCACGTTAAGAGCGTTTCCGCTTCTCACTGTGCTACTACACTCGCAGGATTGTGGTAGGACAGAAAGAGCGGATTCCTGCAGGATTTTAAAATTGGAGAAACCCCGATTTGTATCTACAACTAGTTCTCACCTTTTTTTTTTCTCTTTTTTTTTGTGAGACAGATCACAAATGATCAGGATCTGAAGGAGAACCTCAGATTTCATTCAAATTGGCACAGAGTACTTCGAATTTATGTCGTCTGTCTCATATAAGCATATAACCTCCTGGTGAGAATCAGGTTAAATAATATATGGACGCTTTATTACACTTCACTTACAAACTGTGTATAAACCATTATGATTTATATGTGTATTAGACATTAAAATAAAATTTAAAAAATATAATACTCGAAACTTTGATCTCAGTAATTGAACATTTTTATCCTCTTTACATAAAAGTTCAAATGAACAAAAAATATGAAAAGAATTGTCTGTACAGGACCAGTCAGAAGTTGGGACACAACTGATTGAACATACGTTATTCATCAGATTTAAAATTCGCTTTCTAAAGACTTAAGCATGGATTTTGATGCTCGTGTAAATTTACTTGCAAAATACAACATTTTTCATTTTGGGAAAAGCAGCCATCAGGTGGTTTCTGATGAAGCTACGAGTATGAAAATATTATCATGGTTGCATTGAAATATTTGAAATATAAAAGATCTCAAATGTAGTTTTTAAACACGTTTTGGGTTATTGCACAATTTCATTAATTCATATGCTTGATGAATTGACTGTTATTCTAAAATGTGAAAGAAACTGTTCAAAAATACCTTCTATGAGTAGGTGTGTCCAAACTTTTTCACTGGTACTGTATATGAGTGACGTACATAAAGTAATGGTTTCTATGCAGTATGTAACAACCCGAGTGTCATGAAATCCCTCAAAGATTTAGAGGATGACGTTAAGATATTTGATTGTTTACTGGCACTCTTTCTGGACGATGTGTTTTTGAATAGTTGTGTTCTTGCTTTTTTTGTGTGTGTAACTTGTATGTTTAATCCGGTTTTATAATTTCTTCTTTTTTAAAATTATTTTTAAGTGAATGCATTCAAGCTGAGCCTTTGACAATGTAATGGATCTAAACCTCTTATAAGCTACTTGGATTTTATCTACAACCATTGAAGCACAATGGACGCAACGTTAAGTTGTAACATACAGCATGTGGCTAGAAACATTTCACTACCACAATCGTATAAATGTATACAATACTGATGATAGTCATTATATACTAATTGAGGGACTAGCCTGTCCTTTTCCATTTACACATATATGAAATGGGCTATTGTGTATTGATGTGGAATAATTATTGTCCTCACTATTTCTGTTGAGTTCAATAAAACCAGCAGCTCATTCATGCCAGATGTCAGTGTCTTTGTTAATGTTATGTTCAGTTTTTCTGTGATAAAATGCTTAATGTTGAACACATTGGCCTTTATATTAGGTATACCCACCATCTAGGTGCAAACTGTAAATAAATTCCTGACTGGTGACATACAATTTGCCAGCCTGTGCTCTAGCGTGTCCATCAGTGAATAGGTACCACCACACACAGCCCTAAACATACCAGTAAGTGGATTGCCATCAATTTATAAATTGCTGCTAGGTGTGAATGAGTGTGTGTGCGCGCAGTGGACTGCTTTCTGATCCATGGTGTATTCTACCTTCATACCCAGTTTTCCCAGGATAGAGCTTCATCTCTACCCTGATTAGGATAAAGCACTTACTGAAGAATGAATGAATGAATGAATGAATGACTGTGTACACTGATTGCCACTTTGTTAGACACGCCTACAATTTTGGTGCCACTTGTATGTGTATAATTGAGGAAAAAAACACTTTGTCCAAATATGAACAAAGATAAGTAGATGTACCTAATAAAGTGCCTGTGGAATATGACTGTAAAATGGCATATTTTATTGTACTGTTATTGTGTACACTAATATATAGTGTATTAACTGTATAGTGTATACATTTTACATTATATAGCCAATACATGACCAATCACACCCATATGAGTGTGTTGAACATCCCATTCCAGATTTAGTCCCCCTCTTTGCCGTTATAATAACCTCTACTCTTCTGGGAAGGCTAGATTTTGGCATGTGGTTGTTGGGATTTGTGGGATTTCATTCAAACACGAGCATTAGTGAGGTCGGGCACTGATGTTGTGTAAGGAGGTCTGGGGTGCAGTCGGTGTTCCAGTTCATCCTAAAGGTGTTCAGTGCAGTTGAGTTCAGGGTTCTGTGCAGAACACTTAAGGTGTTCCACTCCAACCTTAACACACCATGTCTTCATGGAGCTCGATTAGTATACAGAAGCATTGTCATGCTGGAACAGGTTTGGACCTCTTAATACAGTGAAGTGAAACTGTAATACTACAGCAAACACAGACATTCTACACACTTGTGTAGCAACAGTTTGGGGAAGAACCACATATGGCTATCTACTGTATGATGGTCAAGTTATTCACATAGGCTATTTTGGTGTTTGGTAGCGCGCGCGCCACCTAACGGCCGCGACGTTTGTATAGAATTTTTGAAGAAATTTTAACATTAAAAGTTTTTGTTTCGGAAAACAATAACAACAACAACAACAACAACAACAATCCTATTATATCTGACGTGCTTTAATAAACTTTAATGCCTTTTGCATCGTAATTTTGCGCCCTCACTATACAGTCGAATCGAATATTGTTGCGCTGGACGACGTGATGACGCAAATATTAAGCGACGCGTCCGGTCGCTAGTAGCAATAGGATGAATCACAAATCGTTCTCTGTAGGGCATCTAAGGTTGTCAAATGTATTTCTATTGTACCCTATTTAGTGTACTTATACAGGGATCATTCAGGCGTTTGGGTTACAGAACAGATTAGTGCTCAACTGCGCCCTTACTTGTGAAACTCACGCTTCCTCATGTTAAGCCGCACTATCTGTTCTAGACTGTATTTGCGTTATGTTTTGTTGCAGAAGAGAATATTAGTCGATGATAATATTTTATTCAGACAGTTTTGCAGCAGGATGGACCGCGCAGTTGTGCGCTGTGTGCCCTCGGAGCCCAAGCTGACTATTTCATTCACAGTGTCCGGTAGTTACAGACACATGCTAAGGGAGCAAACAGAGGAGCTGGGTAAAGTGTTGGCCCGGATATCTAACGGTATTATCAAGGCGCAGAGCAAAGGGAAGAAGTCGAAGAGGAGTAAAGGTGAGAACACGAACACGGATGCGGCTGAACCGGTGGTGCGGCTTTATTTTAACGGCGACTTGGTGGCTGAAGACGCGCTGAACCGCGACGCGTGGCAGGACGGCGCACTTCTGCAGATCGGAGACGCAAAATACAAAGTCGAACGCAATCCTCCGACTTTCACCACAGCACAGCTCCCTGCGTCAGTCCTCGCCGGATTTCCTGTCTGCCCCAAGCTGGAGATTGAATTCGGGGATTTGAGGTTCTGTGTGTTTAAGTGGTACAAGGAGAGCTCTCCCAATGCGCACACACGTGGAGAAGAGGACTCCTGGGTGGAAGCAGGAAGCGACCGAGTGTTTACACCATCCAATATGGACGTGGGCTTGAGACTGAAGCTGAAATGCATGCCGGGAAACGAGTCCAGGTTAGGCCTTGAGCTAGAGCTGGTAACTTTAAGCACAGTGGAGGCTGGTCCAGGGGTTTGCACGTTTGACAGCAGACACTTGTACACCTGCAAGCTCACGAATGACTCCACGACCAGGGTTGTGACCTACAACATCTTAGCAGACATCTACAGTCAAACTGAGTTCTCTAAAACAGTCCTGTACCCTTACTGCGCTCCATATGCGCTTGAACTCGACTACAGGCAGAACCTCATCAAGAAGGAGCTTTCAGGCTATAATGCAGACATCATCTGTCTCCAGGAGGTGGATAAAGGAGTTTTCGGTGATAGCCTGGCACCTGCACTGGACGCATTCGGCATGGACGGGGTGTTCAAAGTGAAAGAGAAGCAGCACGAAGGACTGGCCACGTTTTACAGGAGATCGAAGTTCAAGATGCTGTCTAGACACGACGTGATGTTGAGCGAGGCCTTAGAAATGGACGCACTCCATAGAGTGCTCCTGGAGAAACTGTCCACCAACCCAGTGCTGAAAGCGAAGGTGGTACAGAGGAGTACAACATTGCAGGTATTACAAGTTCTAACCACTCACACCGCGGTGGTCCGGTTCTTTACAACATCCAGGGTCAAAGTTCATCCAGGTTTAACAAGGGGTTGGTGCTTATCTGATTAGCAAGAAGTGGGTCAAGTCAGGGAAAAATCACTAAATAATGCTGAAACATTGGACATCTTGTCGATTTGATTAATGCAAATCTTTATTCAGGGAGCACAGTATACAAAACAGGTTGTGCTGCTACCACAACTGGTGTCTTTGTGGAATTTCACATGTTCCACCCATGTGGGTGTTCTCTGGTTTCTTCCCAGCTCCTAAAAACACGTCCGGTAATCCGTAGAGGAACATATGGGTTGCAGTCAGCAACTACACATTGAACCTATATACAGGTGCATCTCAAAAAATTAGAATATCGTGGAAAAGTTTTGGGGGTTTTTTTTTTGAATAATTTAATTCAAAAAGTGGAGCTTTCATTTATTCTAGATTCATTACACAAAGTTAAGTATTTCAAGCCTTTTGTTGTTTTAATCTCGATTATTACAGTTTACAGCTCACGGAAATCAAAAATCCAGTATCTCAAAATTTCAAATAAAGAATTTAATACAGAAATGTCGACCTGAGAAGAGCTCTAATCAGATAATTAACTCAAAACAGCTGCAAAGGTTTCCTGAGCCTTTAATCTCTCCGTCTGGTTCAGTACACAAGCACAATCACGGGGAAGATGAAAGTAAATTGCGCATTTCATTTGGAAATCAAGGTCCCAGAGTCTGGAGGAAGAGTGGAGAGACACAGAATCCCAGTTGCTTGAAGTCCAGTGTGAAGTTTCCACAGTCAGTGATGATTTGGGTTGCCATGTGATCTGCTGGTGTCGGTCCGCGGTGTTTTCTCAAGTCGAGTCGCTGCAGCGTCTAGCAGGAGATTTTAGAGCACTTCATGCTTCCATCTGCTGACGAGCTTTATGGAGATGCTGACTTCCTTTTCCAGCAGGACTCTACACCTGCCCACAGTGCCAAAACTATTAGTAACTGGTTTGCTGAGCATGGTATTACTGTGCTCGATTGGCCAGCCAACTCGCCTGACCTCAACCCCATAGAGAATCTATGAGAGACTCCAGACCCAACAATACAGACGAGCTGAAGGACGCTGTCAAGCAACCTGGGCTTCCAGAACAAACACCTCAGCAGTGCCACAGGCTGATTGCCTCCATGCCACAGATTAACATACTTTTCAGAAGGTCGACATTTCTGTATTGCAAATTCTTTATTCTAGTATTTTGAGATACTGGATTTTTGTGAGCTATAAGCCATAATTGTCAAGATTAAAACCAAAAAAAGGCTTGAAGTATTTCACTTTAGGTGTAATGAATATAGACTATATGAAAGTTCCACTTTTTGAATTAAACTAGGGGGGAAGAAAAAAAAAAAAAACACTTCCACCATGTTCTAATATTTTGAGATGCACTTGTAGTAGGTTGACCTGATGAACTGGAAACCAAGCATATTTTCTCACACCCATAATCTCCTTCGTATGACCTTTTAAAGGCTTACTCCATACCCACACCACTGTAGGTTTATGCTTCTCTTAGCGGACTGTTCAGAATGTCCAAATTATTCGTGATTCCATGATGTTTCCTTTTCTCACCATACTTTCAGGTATTTTTGTGATTATATGCTTGTATTAAATATTTCGTAATTGGGTTTAGGAAGGGGTGCTATACATATTCATTTTTATTTGCTTATGTTTGATTGTTTTTTCTTCTTGGTAAGGTAACTGTTTTCCAGTCCATATGCGATCCATCAAAGATAGTGTGTGTCGCAAACACACATCTCTACTGGCACCCTAAAGGTAGGAAACCTTGGTATTGGATTTGAATTTCTGTTGAACTTGAATTATAAGCACACACCTTAAAGAAATACTTTTCTTTTCTTCCCCAAGGATCAAATGTTCGATTAATACAGATGGCTGTGGCCCTAAATCACCTGAAGAAAGTCATGGCGGAAGAACACGCCAGCACTCTGATATTCTGCGGCGACTTCAACAGCACGCCATCATCAGGACTCTTCCAGCTGCTCAGTCAGGGTTCGATTGTAGAGCAGCACACTGACTGGGCATCCAATGGGCCTGAGGAGCTTCTTCAAATGGAGCTTCACAGCCCCTTTCAGTTGACCAGTGCGTGCGGAGAACCGGACTACACCAACTTCGTAGGAGGCTTTAATGGTTGTCTGGACTACGTTTTCATTGAGCCGCAGACATTGCAGGTAGAGCAGGTTATTCCTCTGCCCAGTCACGAGGAGGTCACCACGTACCAGGCCCTTCCCAGTGTCTCTCACCCATCTGACCATATCGCTTTAGTCTGCGACCTCAAATGGAAATAAGGTTGAGACGCAGCCTCAGCTTTCGTTCAGCAAGTGAACGTCTAGATCGGGTTTTAAATCTACAGAATCACGTTCCCTTCTCCGGCTGAGGGTAGAACACTTCACTTTCTGATTTATCAATCTGTTTGACTGAGGGATTATTGTGGTGATATTTACATCTATAAAGAGCATGAACAACTTTGATGGCTATGAAACCTTTTTTTGATCATGAAAGCAGTCCGTAAAATAATCCTGGGAGTACAACATGAAAACGATAAATGCCAGCTTGATGTAATTAAATAATAAAGTATTATAGATTTGGGTACACAACCTAAAGCAAAAGTTCTTTAAGTCACAATCATTTTATTTCAGGCTTTAATAGGAATTAGAAACAAATCATGGAGAAAAAAAAGAAAGGGACAAAAAAAAGGACTGATATGATTGCAGATGCCCAAATCAACTGGAATATCAAAGCACTTCTTTCAGCACGTATATACAAATAAATCTGATATCTCGTTTGGTCATTTTCAATTTAGGTGAATGTTATATGAAAATAAAACGGCCACAGAGCAGGAAACGAGCATATTTTAAGGCAGTTGTAAATGCAGGTAAAGGCTGGTTATATAGTGAGATGGTCAAGTCAGGCATCATAGTCAGTAAGCTGCATTAAGGCCAAATAAATCAGTAAGTCAACTCAAATTTTCATACAAAAACAAATCTGTAACCCCCCCTTTAACCACCGGAGTACATAGTTATCCATCTGCTTCTCGTTATTATACATATTGGCGTTACATAGTTTGGTCTAAAGTCATTATTTATTGAAGGAAGCTGCTCAGATTAAAATGCATGCAAAATTTAGCTACATAAAAATGGAATGAGTGCAAAAAAATGTTTGTATAAATATAAATATGTTCCCATGTTTAAGGATAAGTTCTCATTCCCATCACTTGATTCGTGTTGAAATTCACCATATATATTTCAAATCAAACTAAAACAGGCATACAGCTACACACACCTTACTGAAATGTTGAAATGAACAGAACATAAAAGCAGTCGATCAAAAAAAACAAAACAAAAAAAGCTAAAGTTGCTTCGGGGCAAATTTGATAGCCATGAGCTAATGTGTATACATATATAAGTGAGTATATCCATTGTCTGTCAGTTATGTGATCATGTCCTTTGTTAAAACACCCCCTTCGTGTGAGCCAATTAATGTAGCTTAACGTTTGCTCAGCTGCTCGGAAAGCCAGTCCAGTCCTTCATACAAACCTGTTCCCTGAGTGGCACAGGTCGCCTGAACATACCACTGTTGGAGCAGAAAAATAACACAAATTTAAACATTATAACAGATTAATTACAGGGCAGTAGAGTACACTGAGGTTATATCGTTTCACAACCAGTTACTAACAGTCAAACTAAAGTACGTCAGAGTCCATACAGGATTTTACGGAGTTTATTTGAGATTGTTGCAGCTAAAAATGCTTTATTTTGCTGTGGCTTTTTTTTTCAAAATTAAAACTACTTGAATTGGTGAAACTGCAATTTCATGGTGATATTTGTTGGTAAATGAGACCTTTTAGCCATATTCATTTTCAACAAATGAATCGAAGAGGGTTTTGGCAGAATGCGCGTTGTGATGTCACATGACGCGTCTTGGCCCAAATCTACAGTAATTTAAAGTTTCTGATGGCAGCTGATTGAGAAAGGGAAGAGCTTTGACAATTTAATTGATTTACCCTCTCTGGTAAAATCGGTGAACTGACATGGTTTGATGACATGTATCGCTAATCAAAAGTGGGAACATTCAAACGTAAACATTGGTGCCATTCAGTCATGTTTCTTCCTTATCCAGATCTTTCTATGGGAAGAATTTGTAGCTCAACCTTCATAAATTGTAGGTGAACACCCCTGATCTATGAGAGGTTTAAATGAAAGATTCCCTAACTCCCAAGCGGTACAACAGAAAAGCATTCGCCCGACTATTGAGATCATGCCCAGGCTAATCATTGCCAGAAGCCCCGTCAATCACAGCGATGCTAGCCAAATAAAAGACTGAGTGTGTCTAAACTTTTGACTGCTAGTGTACTTACGGTTCTGCTCCTGAGCGTCTGCAGGCCGAGCTTGTCCGTCAGCTCACTGATCGCCATGGCGTTGGGCAAATCCTGCTTGTTTGCGAACACCAGCAAAACTGCGTCTCTGAGCTCATCCTCTTGAAGCTATTCCAGACATAAAAAGATGAGTTAGAAGTCAGAAAACAGCAATATGACAGTGTGGGACAGAAAAGAAAAGGAACACGTTTATCCCACGTTTAGCACAAGTATTATTGTTAAAATTATACAGTTATTGTTAAAAGCACTATACAAATAAAATTGTAATGAATTACATAATTACAACATGCCAGTATAGCCACTGTTTCCATCAGGACCAGAGCTGGGTATCACTGTTCTAAAGCTATAGATATATATGCTACTCCTAAACGTATGACAACTTGACATTGTGCCATGTAGAAATTTAGATAACTAAATTACTAGATTTCACTAAATAATAAACCAAATGATTTGTAGTGTAAAGAACTGGATAACTGACTTGTTTTTTGTTTTTTTTTAATCATACTGGAAGTTTAACACATTGTGTGGAGCGTGAACACACACTGGGTGTAAAGTCCAACAACAAAGGGATTTGAATATTGTGATGTTTGGGCGTGGCTCACTAACCATTTTCTGCAGCTCTTCGGCAGCTTCCTGTGCGCGCTCACGATCGTTGCTGTCTACCACAAAGATGAGACCCTGCAAAAACAACATAAAAAGATTTACGTTCTCAGCTCAAAACACTTTCTTTTGTTCCTGTTGGTGCACTGTGAACCCGAAACAAAACAAATAACGTACGAACCAAAAGAATCAAATTCACTCTGATTCAGCGTAAAAGTTGTGAAAGTGCCCACAAAAGAGCAGCGACACTAACAGTTACACGCAATCCTCAGAGAAGCAAGTCGCTGTTAAGATCCGTATCATAGTGCAAAAGACTGTATGTTGCTTGATGTATCACGGTTTTAATGTTTCGTCTATATTCAATCTTTAAACTCTTACGCATGGGTCAGAGAGTCACGCATCTCTGAATCCTTTTCTTCAGTCAAACATAAACAGTGGAACACAGAGACGTTCATATTTCCATTTTGTGTCTGGCTGAAACAGCCAGGATTACACTTTGCTTTCTCACACTTTCTTTTATAGCAAGTTAGCAAGGCTGAGTGACCAGACTCAATCACAGATCTTCATGAAAGGACGATTAGATCCCAGCATAATAGGGGCAGTGTGAGAGAGAGAGAGAGAGAGAGAGAGAGAAAAAAAGAGAGAGAGACTAGGTTTCAGACTGACAAAGCAGAGAGAGAGAGAGAGAGAGAGAGAGAGAGAGAGAGAGAGAGAGAGAGAGAGAGAGAGAGACCCTAGGTTTCAGACTGACAAAGCAGAGGGGGAGAGAGAGACACTATGTTTCAGACTGACAAAGCAGAAAGAAAGGGAGACTAGGTTTCAGACTGACAAAGCAAAGGGAAAGAGAGAGAGAGAGAGAGAGAGAGAGAGAGAGAGAGAGAGAGAGAGAGACAGACACACACACTATGTTTCAGACTGACAAAGCAGAGAGAGAGAGAGACACTATATTTCAGACTGACAAAACAGTAGTGTCTATGTGGGTGCATCAGCATGATATAGTTACCTGTGTGTTCTGGAAGTAGTGCCTCCATAGAGGTCTGATCTTATCCTGGCCACCCACATCCCAAACAGTGAAACAAATGTTCTTGTACTCCACAGTTTCAACATTAAAGCCTGCAGCAGAGAAATACAAACTCATAAATCATCAAAAAAGACAAATCTGATCAGGCAATGCTCAAACACAGGCAGAAGCTGGTGACAAATGAAAGGGAAAAATCAAACATTAACATTATCTCGGTAAGATTTGGGGCCACTAGGAGCTGCCAGAACAGCTCCAGTTCTCCTTGGTATTGAGTCTCCATGTCTCTGGAACGGTACTGGAGCAATCAACACCATTCTTCCTAAAAAAAAAAAAATACTGGACAAGAACTCAAAATCTCCCATTGGTGTTCATTTCAATGCCGTAACATGCGATTTATATCATTTTCTTCCTCGAGCACCGCGGATGGGGGCGGAGTCATAATGGAAGAGACCACGCCTGTCAAGATAGAAATGTTTCATTACAGGATAAAGGAGATGAAGCAGAAGTACCTTTCATTGATATGCAGTGGGCTTAACTCAAAGGGGGACAAGCTGATCCAAACAATGGCAGAAAAACAAAAACAAATGCCTCCGGAGCATAACAGAGACGCAGGTTTTTCCTTTAATTTGTTGCCCATCTGTATATCCTTTAGTAAAGAGCATTGATTTGCCGACAAAAAAAACAAACAAACAAAAACGGTTGGTTGGTATAACAGCTTTAAATTTAACCAGAAGAAATACTTTAGTGTGCTTGTACAGATAACAATTTACACTGATTATCCTGTTCAAAAGTTTAGACCCCCCGGCTCTAAATGTATCGTGTCACCTTCGTGAACATTAGTGAACGTTTGCACCTTTTGTAATAGTCGGGTACGAGTCCCTCAGTTGTCCTCAGTGTGAAAAGATGGAGCTCATCAAAAATCATATAGTTACTGCTGGAAAGGAGTCAAATATGCAGAAGATGCTGGAAAAGGAAAGTGCAGGACCTGAAGGATTTTTCTGAACAACAGTGGGCAGTTTAACTGCTCAGGACAAACAAGGGACTCATGAACAACTATCACAAAACATAAAAACGTTGATCATCCAGGTAACACACAGTATTAAGAATCAAGTGTAAGTAGTCACGTTGGCAATAATTACCTTATCTTAACGACAAAATATAAAATGTGACTCATTGAGTTGTAGTCTAAAGTGAAACAAACCTATAGTTGGAATCGTCGTGACGATTTCTCCAAGTTTAAGTTTGTACAGAATTGTCGTTTTCCCGGCAGCATCAAGGCCAACTGCAAGAAAAAGAGGAGTCGATATTTACATCAGATAACATGAAATGTCATTTAATTTAGTTCAAAGGCATGTTAATGTTAATGTAATTGTTGTAATACACTGACGCTTCCATAGTAACACCTTACACCGTGACAAACAAACAGATTTTAAAACGTGCCATTATTTAACAAATGAAAGTGTATAATCATTGTGTCAGCGCTTTTTATATATGATTGACTTAAAGACAAAAAAAAAAAAACAAGATGTAAGTGAGAAAGTAGTTTTGCAACATTAAATGTAACTATAAACAGCTAAAAATGTATGCGACAGTTCGTTAATACACTAAGAATGTAATTATTGGCAAATTGCTGTGGTTTAAGAGAAATAAAACAATTTGGGATGTGCATTATTGTTAAATAATCATCCTCAGATGGAAGCAAAACACACAAGTATAAGTATAACTCCAATCAATTCGCACGTGTACACACACACACACATATATATATATATATATATATATATATATATATATATATATATATATATATATATATATGTGTGTGTGTGTGTGTGTGTGTGTGTATATATATATATACATATATATATATACATATACATATATATATATATATATATATATATACACACACACACACACATATATATATATATATATATATATATATACACACACACATATATATATATATATATATATATATATATATGTGTGTGTGTGTGTGTACACGTGCGAATTGATTCATATACATGTATACATATATAAACATATTATATATATATATATATATATATATATATATATATATACATACACATATACACACACACATACACACACACATATATATATATATATATATATATATATATAATATTATGTGTGTGTGTTCATTCATGTGTGTGTGTGTGTGTGTGTGTGTGTGTGTGTGTGTGTGTATTCATTTAGATGTTCGTTATATATATACACACATATGCATATAAAATGTCTGTGGAGCTCAATTCAACAATTTGCATGCACCAACATTTGTTTTTCAGAATTACACCAAGACCCTATTCGGAAAGAAACCTTATTCAGCATAAAAAAACGAAGTTTCTGAATCAAACGAGAGAAATATTTTATCCAGACAGCTAGCTATAAACTTTGCAATGCTGTTGCTAAAAGCGAGCTAGCTAACCAGCTAAACGGCTAACTCCTGCCAACACACCACTACTCTAACTTGGTTTAGTGACTCACCCATAAGAATTCGCATTTGTTTTTTGCCGAAAAGCCTCGAGAAGACGCTGGAAATGGTCAGCCCCATTTTAATTTTCAGTTCAGAGAAGATTAAAGCGACGTGTGAAGCCGGAGTTTAGTTTGGAGATGTTTCAGAGAGTGGCTAACAAGCTAGCCGAGTCCAGCGCGCGCGCACACACGCACACACATATACACAGAGAGAGAGAGAGAGAGAGAGAGAGCGAGAGAGAACTATCAGACTCAGAGCTTCCTCCGTCCTTCTGCGCCTCAAAATCATAGACAGACAGAAGAAAGAAAATGTCTCTTTCTCCGTCCAGAAAAAATAAAAAGTGAAGAAAACACTGCAGCTGATTATCTTCACCACGTCACTGCTCCACTGCGGCCGGGATGACGTCACACGTGCCACATCACAGGAACAGGATCAGGCACGTGCGCCGAGGAGTCAGAGCAAACACATCCATAACCCCCTCTGTATTTATTAATTAACAATCACAAAATAATTACTAAGTTAATTTCCATCCATCCATCCAGCTTCTATACTGCTTATCCTTCAGGGTCATCTGGAGCCTATCCCAGGGAGCATGGGGCACAAGGCGTGGTACACCCTGGACAAGATGCTAATCCATCGCAGGGCACACTCACACACACATTCACACCCTCACTCATACACTACGGACACTTTGGAGATGCCAATCAGCCTATCTTGCGTGTCTTTGGACTGGGGGAAGAAACCGGAGTATCCAGAGGAAACCCCCGCAACACGGGGAGAACATGCAAACTCTACACACACAGGGCTGCAGTGGGAATCGAACCCCCGACCCTGGAGGCATGAGGCGAACCGCTAAGCCACCGTGCACCCTAAATTCATTTAACTTTCAGAAAACGATTACCCTTAATTAAATGAAACTTCACAGATTAATTACTCTTATTTAATGCTTACAAAATAATCACTCTATTTAACACCAATGAATTAATTACTTTTACTTCTTTAACGCGTAACAAAATAATTACAGTTACACATACTGTATATAACACTTACAAAATAATTACTCTGACTTCATTGAACCTTAACGAAACCATTATTCTTAATTAAATTGATGTTCACAAAATAATTGCTCTTTGTGAATGTAACACTTACAAAATAATTAGTCTGAATTCAGTTAACATTTACAAAATAATTACTCTTACTTACAGTTGCAATCAGAATTTTAGCACACATACCCAAGAATATTACTGAACTTGAGGCCATTGCTCATGAGGAATAGTGTAAGATTCATCAGGAACACTGCCAGAAGCTGTGCGTCTCATTTGCAGCAGGTCATAACAGCAAAAGAGTGCTCTACTAAGTACTAAAGATGCTTCCCATGAAGGGGTTGAATCTGAGGCAACATTATATCATGAATAATTTTGAGACTGGAGAATTCATTATAAGTTGCATTTGCAGTTGAATTTGGGGAAACCACTTGAAGCATGCGTTGTGTTGAATTATATCAATTGCTTTTGATTGATTTGTTCACTGCAAACAGTTGAAAGTCTGTACATTTTGACAATAAACCTGATTTGCAATGGGGGTTGAATTATTTTGTTTGTAGCTGTGTAAGACACTAACAAAATACACTATATGGACAAAAGTTTGCAGACACCTGATCATCACATTCATATGTGGGTTTTCCCCAAACTGTTGCCACAAGATTGGAAGCACGGAATCGTCTAGAATGTCTTTGTACACTGTAGTATTACAATTTCCCTTCACTGGAACTAAGAGGCCCAAACCTGTTCCAGCATGACAATATCCCTGTACACAAAGTGTGCTCCATGAAGACATGATTTGCTGAGGGTGGGGTGGAAAAAATCGAGTGTCCTGCACAGAGCCCCAATCTCAATCCCACTGAACACCTTTGGGATGAACTGAATCACTGCATCCCGACCTCCTCAGCCAACATCAGTGCCTGACCTTACTAATACTCTTGTGGCTGAATGAACACAAGTCCCCACAGCCAATGCTCCAAAATCTAATGGAAAGCCTTTCTAGATGGAGTGGAGGTTATTAGAACAGTAAAGGGGGACTAAATCTGAAATGGGATGTTCAAAAAAGCACATACGAATGTGTCCACATACTTTTGGCCATATAGTGTAATTACTCTTACTTATTTAACTCTTACAAATGAATTATTCTTACTTAACACATACAAAATAATTCATTATTCTTATTTAATACATGTTTACATGCACAAGTTGAATGAAAAAGATTTTTATTTCAGCACTTGAATACCTAAACATGTATAAATTATTCAGCATTGTTTAGCTCTAAAATGTTACACAAGTTAAATATAATACAAAGCATGCTGTATTTTTTATTTTATTAAATGAAAACTCAACCCTGACTGTGAAACACATTAAATCTCTTTCTACTGAACTCTCTGTGATGTGTTTAGAGATTCTGGTGCTGTATGTGTCCTGTGAGAAGTTAATGCCTGTGTGCTGTCCTGACTTCACAGAGGAACGTTGCTAGCACAGTTGCAATAGGAGAAAAAATGATCTCAAACTATTTATTGGAGTTGTATAGCTCTTTATTCAAGAACATTCCACCCAAATAAGACGTTAGGTCCAAGTTCACACTATTTGTAGGCTGAAATGTTTTTGAGATTTGGAATAAAATCTTTCAATTCAAGAGACCAGACAAAAAGGTTAACTATCAGTGGTTTTAAAAGTGGGGGCCGCCAGGGGGCGCCCAGGGGGCCTCAACAATTTGGTGTGAAAAATAGATAAATACATGATTTTCTCCTTCTCACTCTCAGACAAACACCCACCCACCCACACACACACACACACACACACACACACACACACACACACACACACACACACACACTCAATTCCTAATGCAATATAATGTAAAGATGTAAGATGTAATTATTAATAAAAAAAAGGGGGGAATATATTCAGAAGTCTGTATTTTTAATGTGTTTTAAAGACATCGTGCAAAAGGGGGGCCTCGGTCAAATTTTAATGTCATTTGGGGGGCCTTGAGCGGGAAAAGTTTGGGAACCCCTGAACTATAACAATGCAATACTATCCGTCCATCCATCCATCCATCCATTTTCTGTACTGCTTATCCTTACTGGGTCGCAGGGAACCTGGAGCCTATCCCAGGAGGCATGGGGCACACGGCGAAGGACACCCTGGACTGGGTGCCAATCCATCGCAGGGCACAATCACACATTCACAAACACATTCATAAGCTATGGACACTTTTGGACATGCCAATCAGCCTACAATGCATGTCTTTGGACTGCGGGAGGCCCTAAGGCACCGTGCCCCCCAGTGCAATATTAACTGTAATGAAATATAATATATCTTGTATCATATCATACAGTATAATTTTAAAATATGGACTCAAGTACATACAAATTCTGTTGTTCAAGCAGGCAGAAAAAACATCTAGCTCTCTAAGGGGTTCTGGGGGGAATCCTAAAAGGTTCTATGTAAAACCCTACAACAGAGGGATTTTACTATCAAACATGGTGTCAGGTTAAACCCCACTGATGAGAGAAGACTCTTTTATCCATTTTAGGACTGTGATTGTACAAAGTCCACATGTGTAGCAGTAAAGATTTGAAAAAGTAAAAAAACACAACTTTTTAAAACGGTATTTAAAGTGCTAGTCTTGTTCATTAAACTCTATGTGACCCAAAGAAATTTCTCTGATTACAGTGATATTTGAAAAAAATAGATATTTTTATTTCCATATTTATATTCCATATTTGTAGTAAACAGCCTTTTGTAAAGTCAAACCCAAGAACAAACAATACAACAAAAATTATTCTAAGATGTAAGAAAAAGAAAAGGTCATACATTACATTATCATAATATGCATAACATTATTGACAGATTTAAATACAGTAAAATAGATTTCAAATCATTTCACTTAGTGCAATCAATCATATTTTATTGTTTGGAGAGCTGATCTGAAAGCCAGTCCAGTCCTTCATATAAACCTGTTCCCTTTGTTGCACAAGTTGACTGGACGTACCACTGAGGAGAAAGAGACAGAGAGAAAGAAACACATTTTTCCATCATAAGAGTTTGCATATTAGCCGGATGGTTCCAAAAGAAGTCAAACAACATTACAATTGAACTAATCTAATATTCTTATCATAATTATGATCTACTCACCGGTCTTCCTTTCAGTGCGTGCAACCTGAGTCTCTCGGTCATCTCGTGGAACGGCATCGCATTGGGCAAATCCTGTTTGTTAGCAAGAACCAACACAGCGGCGTCTCTCAGCGCATCTTCCTCAAGCTGAAGAGAAAAAACATAATTTTTCATTCACAAGACGAAGATAAATGCAGATAAATACAGATTATAAACAGAATGATGGATTTATTTACCATCATCTGCAGCTCCAAAGCAGCTTCCTGGACACGCTCACGGTCACTGCTGTCCACCACAAAGATGAGGCCCTGCAGCGACACACAATATATGAGCAGGCTCCTTTAAACAAAAGACACCAATCTAATGTTTAAGAACACGTAGATTAGATTCCTAATCTAAACCAGACATGCTTTAGATAACTTGAAGGTGGTCATGATATTAAATGGAAATTATTTACTTGTCCTGTGAAGTATAATGTCGTGTTCGATCATCAACTCACCATGGTGTTCTGATAGTAGTGTCTCCAGAGGGGTCTAATGACATTCTGTCCTCCCACATCCCACACAGTGAAGGAAATGTTCTTGTACTCAACCGTCTCAACGTTAAAGCCTGATTTATGTCATAAAAACAGAAACATTAATAATAAAAAACTAAAGGAATGAGGGTTTAATTCTGTGTCATTCGACGACCAAAAACTTACCGATAGTTGGAATCGTTGTGACGACTTCACCCAGTTTGAGTTTGTAGAGGACAGTAGTCTTTCCGGCTGCATCCAGACCAACTTGGAGGAGAAAAATTAATTATTATTATTATTATTATTTACATTATACGTGAAGTAGTCTATGCATTAAAGTGCACATATTATGGTTTTGAAACGTGGCTAATTTTGTTTTAGATGTCTCATACAATAGATTTACATGCTTCCAAGGTTAAAAAAACACTTTAATGTGCTCCCCCTAGTGTCACAAACGACTCATTAAATGATTCATTCTAAATTATTAATTTATCATTTAGGTGTTTAGGTGTAAATTATTATTAATTTAGGTGTTTAATTAATTAAACACCTCCTTTCAAACAGCATACTCTGCTCTGATTGGTCACAGTATGTTGCGATTGGTCTACCGCTGTCAACGAGGAGCCAATGATGACCAGAGGCGATGCTTTTTGTTACAAACCTACATAGGTTAGTACAGGTAGTAGCATAAGTCTCGTTTCACCATAACGACTCGTTTCACCTGTTCAGAATCGGTTCCTTCTTTTAAGAGTCACTAACTCTGCAGAGTTTTTACATTCCCAAACAGCTCTATAACACACTACATGAAAGGTAATATTTGAAAAATCATAATAGGTGCACTTTAACTTAGTTATGCGATTTCATGTATTTTGTACAAAGGCTATACAAATTCAAAGTTCTATAATAGTAAGTATAATAGTATGAATGCATTATTTTACACAATAAAAGCAACCCTGAACGCACTCACCCATCAGTAATCTCATCCGCTTCTTCTCTATGAGACGTGAAAAGATGGAGGAGAAAACAAGACCCATGATAAACAATAAGAAATCAAATAAATAAATATATAAATAAATAAAGACTGAAATAAACGCTGTCAGCGACGGATTCAGGGATCTGTTCTTCCTTATAGATGTTCTTCTTGGTTGGTTGGTTGGTGTGTGTGTGTGTGTGTGTGTGTGCGCGTAAAGAGCCGCTCTCCTCGGGTTTTATAGTGAGCCGCGCAACCGTGCTTTCGCTTTGAAAACACGGAAACACGGACACGCGCGCGCTTCCAACAGACACATATACACACACCGAGAAACGCATGGACAGGAAGTTTTTCTCCAGTTAAGTTCAACGCGTTCCAAATTGCGTTACTTCCGGATCTCCGTTAGGGCTAAAAGTGATTAGTATAATTAATCATTAATGAATGTTGTGTGTATGTACAAAGGGAAAACAATTAAGTCTATTTAAGATCTTTAAACACGAGAGAAATGCAATCATGTAGAATACTTACATATACATCCACCTGTACACCTGGTCATTCATGCGATTTATCCAGTCAGTCAATCCTATGGCAGCAGAGCCATGTGTCAAATCATACAGATCACAGGTCACAAGCTTTATGTTCACATCAAACATCAGAACTGGGAAAACATGATCTCTGTGACTTCAACCAAGGCCGGGTTGTTAGTGAGTATTTCAGAAACTGTTCATCTACAGTCAACAATCTCTAGAGTTTAAACACAAACAAACAAACAAACAAACAAGAACCCTTCGGAGAGGGGCAGTTCTGTGGGCGGAAATACCTTGTTGATGAGAGAGGTCAGAGGAGAATGGTCAGACTGGTTGGAGCTGACAGGAAGGTTATGGTAACTCAAATAAGCACGCTTTACGCTTTACAAACATGACACGCCGAAAAGCACCCCAGAACCCACAACACATGGACTCTTGAGGTGGATGAGCTACTACAGCAGAAGACCTTCAGATCTCAGTCCTGTCAGCTCAAATCGGGAATACAACAGGCAACAGTGGGCACAGAGTCACTGAAACTGGACAGTTAAAGATTGGGGGGAAGCCAAGGCGATGTTTTGGCAAACTCAAGTGTTTCATACCATTCTGTGTAAACTCTAAACTGTTTTGTACAAAAAAAACATAAATAAAAAGAAAACAGCAGTTTATTAAATACACAAACAAGCCCATCTAGCACCAACAACCATGATGGTGTTCCTAATAAAGTGGACGGCAAGTGTGTGTGTGTGTGTGTGTGTGTGTGTGTGTGTGAAGAGTTAAACACTAATGGCAATTACAAACCCTAATCTTCATTGGTGACTTTTTGCAATTCATATATGGGTTATAATGCATGAATTAACACCACAAAAGGACATTTGAGTAACAGCTACGCTGTTTTTAAAAGGGTTTCAAAAGAATAATTATTCTCGAATATTTAAAATAGTAAAGTATAATTATATTCATAACATTTGTCCTTTTTTAAAGCGATTTTACACTAAATCACTATGTAGCTTATGTTTCAGTTAAATATTGAATAATTTATTGAAAGCAAGGTGTTTCTCTCAGATGTGTTCTCAGGAATAAGAGCTATATGAGTTTTTAGAAGGTATAGTATACTATTATTATTATTATTATTATTATTATTATTATTATTATTATTATTATTATTCGCTAAAAGGTATTCCCAAAGCACGGGAAGTGACGTCATTTGGAACGCGTTGGACTTGCCTGCTGTGAACCTGCCCTGCTGTGTGTGTGTGTATGTGTGCTGGAAACGCGCACGTGTCAACCGAGCAAACCGAAAGCGAGCGCGCGCTCTGTTCTCTATATAAACCCGGCGTGCGGCTCTTTCCTCACAACACTGATAGAGACACTAAGAGAGCGAGAGAGAGAGAACGAACGAACGAACGAACTATCAGACTCAGTGCTCCGGAGTCTTACTCTTCCAGCATTTACTTTTTTTTTATAGTCGTTAACACAAGGCTCTTCATTATGGGAAACTTTTTTACCTCCATCCTATCTCGTCTCATTGTGAAGAGGCCAGTCAGAATACTGATGGGTGAGTTCATTAATCCCACTGACTCCTTTCTGTTGATTTCTTGACTCTGATTGATTCATTTTCTATAACAGCAGCTCAGACTGTAATTCAAATCATAGGTTTATATTAATGCACTATTTTATTTTAAACTATTTTATACTAGGAACTCATTCAGAGGGGCTTGTATGGTGGTATTTTATATATATATATATATATATATATATATATATATATATATATATATATATATATATATATATATATATATTAAAAAGTGCATTTGTGCGGTTTATTTGACGGTTATGGATGGAGTCTCTATTGTCAGTGCTGTGTAAGAGTCAGTAAGAGTCCTCAGGACAGAGGAGTTTACGGTTTCTCACTGGCAAGCTGAATTTTTGTTTTATTCACTTAACAAGAGAGAGAGCGAGGGGAAAAAAAGACACAGAGGGAATGACTGTTATATATTTATTGCACTTTATAACATAAGCAATAAGAGCAATTAGCTTGTTTCCTGGACATTCCAAACATAGCTATAAATGTATAAATATAAACTATAAACATAACTATAAATGTATAAATATTAACTATAAATGTAACTGTAAATGTATAGCAAACTATAAAGACAACTATAAATGAATAAATATTAACTATAAAGATAACTAAATGTATAAATATTAACTATAAATGTATAAATATAAACTATAAACATAACTATAAGTGCTTGAAGTCAATTCAATTTAAATTTAATCAATTAAAAATTGATAATAAAAGGTCATTGTAGATGTTGTATAAGAGGAATTTAACACTTCAGGATGTCCTGTTAGTAGGAAATAATTAACTTCAGGGTGGTAAGAGTAACTCCGTTTTGGGTCAAGCTTCACCACACACCCTGTCGCTGATTTTTTTTCCTCTTATAACACCCCCCATCATGATTTATTCCTTACATAAAGCATGACATAGCTGGAAATGAATCTGTCGCTGAAGTGAAATGAATGAAATGAATTTCTCTCCTTTAGTGGGTCTGGATGCAGCTGGAAAGACTACGGTGCTCTACAAACTCAAACTGGGTGAAGTCGTCACAACGATTCCAACACTTGGTAAGACGAGTAAAAAGTTTGTGTCAAGAAAAAAAAACAAAGCCAGTTTTCCTTTCATGTTAACTCTACATGGGAACTACATGATCGTAAGATGCTAGTCTTCTCTACATGTTTGAAACATAAATAATGAGATGAAACCAATAAACATGACTCGCCAGACTGTGTCTGAAATATGATATAAACAAAGTTGTACATTTTTCAGAAATTAGCCATACATTATCAGATACTCGAACACATTATTCATTGACGTGTACAGGCTTTAACGTCGAGACAGTTGACTACAAGAACATTTCCTTCACTGTGTGGGACGTGGGCGGACAGGACGTCATCAGACGGCTCTGGAGACACTACTTTCAGAACACCATGGTGAGTCGATGATCCAAACTTAATCTACATTATAGTTTAGATATATCTATCTATCCTATCCATCTAGCTATTTCTGTCTATCTATATATCTATATCTGTCTCTCCATATCTACCCTATCCATCTATATGTCTCTATATCCTACATCTCTCTATCTATCCTATCCATCTATCTATCCATCCATCTATCTCTCTCGCTATCCTATCCATCTATCTATCCATCCATCTATCTCTCTCGCTATCCTATCCATCTATCTATCCATCCATCTATCTCTCTATCCTATCCATCTATCTATCCATCCATCTATCTCTCTATCCTATCCATCTATCCATCCATCCATCTATCTCTCTATCCTATCCATCTATCTATCCATCCATCTATCTCTCTATCCTATCCATCTATCCATCCATCCATCTATCTCTCTATCCTATCCATCTATCTATCCATCCATCTATCTCTCTATATCCTATCCATCTATCTATCCTATCCATCTACCCTATCCATCTATATGTCTCTATATCCTACATCTCTCTCTCTCTCTATCTATCCTATCCATCTATCTATCCATCCATCTATCTCTCTATCTATCCTATCCATCTATCTATCCATCCATCTATCTCTCTCTCTATCCTATCCATCTATCTATCCATCCATCTATCTCTCTATCTATCCTATCCATCTATCTATCCATCCATCTATCTCTCTCTATCCTATCCATCTATCTATCCATCCATCTATCTCTCTCGCTATCCTATCCATCTATCTATCCATCCATCTATCTCTCTCGCTATCCTATCCATCTATCTATCCATCCATCTATCTCTCTCGCTATCCTATCCATCTATCTATCCATCCATCTATCTCTCTCGCTATCCTATCCATCTATCTATCCATCCATCTATCTCTCTATCCTATCTATCTATCCATCCATCCATCTCTCTCTCTATCCTATCTATCTATCTATCCTATCCATCTACCCTATCCATCTATATCTCTCTATATCCTACATATCTCTCTCTCTCTCTCTATCAATCCTATCCATCTATCTAGATCTCTATCTATCCATCCATATCTCTCGCTCTCTCTCTATATATATATCTATCCTATCCATCTATATCTCTCTATATCCTACATCTATCTCTCTCTCTCTCTCTCTCTCTCTCTCCCTCCCCAGTGAATTGTTTAACGGTTCTGGCATTAGTTTTGGAAAATGAGATTCATATATTGTGTCACTGCAGGGCCTCATCTTTGTGGTGGACAGCAGCGATCGTGAGCGCATCCAGGAAGCTGCTTTGGAGCTGCAGAACATGGTAGATAAATCCTTCCTTCTGTTTATCTGTAGCATGTACAGTAATGAATGTAGCGCATGAAGCTTTTCTTTCTCTCTTTCTCTTCAGCTTGAGGAAGATGCGCTGAGAGAGGCCGCTGTGTTGGTTCTTGCTAACAAACAGGATTTGCCCAATGCGATGTCGGTCCATGAGATGACCGAGAAACTCAGACTGCACGCACTGAAAGGAAGACCTGTGAGTAGATCATAATTATGAGAACATTATCAGACTTAACCGTAAGGTTGATGTCTTTTAAATCTTTTATCGGTTCCCATCTGTCTCCTCAGTGGTACGTCCAGTCGACTTGTGCGGTAATCGGAACAGGTTTATATGAAGGACTGGACTGGATAGCTGCTCAGATGTCCAAACGATAAAATTGCACAACAGTTACACTATTTATATACAATGTATATTTGAGGGGATTGACTGTATCTTGAGCACTTTAAGACATTTTGCAATTTATTATTTTTTGTAAATATCACTCACTATGTATTTCATTTTTGAGCATTGCTTACTGTGCCTTTAAAATGATTTTTGTTGAATTAAATGTAACATGCTGATCTATAATATGTATTTCTATGACTGTAAAGCATTAAAACAAAAAGCTATTTAATTGTAAAGTTGTGGTTGAGGTTTCTCAGCTCGAATCGTTCCTTTTTATTCTTTTCTTTTTCTTACCTACACTTTGAGCAAGACTATTTGCTTAACAAAGCCCTGTCTAGTGTCATGGATACGCCACGACGACGTAAAACTCCACTGCCTTCCTGGGTTCTCTCTCTTTTTTTCCTTTTTGTCTTTCACAACTCTCTCAACTTGATCAGAAATCTTCCACTCGTATTCACAATATTCAAAAAAGACGTCATTCTCAGATCTGCTCTGAAGAAATTTGGATAAGACGACCTCGGGTTACGCAAATCCAGTCTGATTTTCTTCTCCTCATGAAGAAGACACTGCTCCTTCCATAAATCCTAAATCTTCTCAGAGAACACATTACCATATCGATGATATATTTTTTGAATCTGTTCATGTTGAACGTCGTACCATTTACCATAGAAACGATAGCGTAGTAAAACAAGCACATCAATATAAACCTTGTAGCCAGAACGGTCTCCTGTTATCAATTCTAACCAATCAGAATCAAGCATTCTACAACGCTGGCGTGAACAATACGCTTATTGTAACACTTATTGTAACGCGTAGAAAACAGCCAGGTGGAGTGATAAAAAAAAAAATGACCACACTATTAAGTTTGCATACTAGACTATATTTAAATGTAGCTGGGGGGAGGGGGGAAAGAAATATACAACACAGGGAAAAAGTCTGATTGTGTGTATTTATTTACAATCAAAAAAAAACATGATGAGACAGGTAATGCGTGTGGAACTTCATTAGTGGTTATGGCTTTGATAGAAAAAATATTGAATGCCAAAATATTGGCGTAAACGTGTTATATCTGTGCTTCTTTATACACTGTTTACAGAGTTATAACCCCTTTTTATGACATTATTGTTATTACATAGCCAACTAACTGTACATTTACTTTCTGTAGAAATGATCAAGATCAAAAATACCAGCATTAGAAAATACTGTTCAAGAAGTGTTTGTTATGCACAAGAGAATAATCAATTTGATTTTATATAAAAAATTTAAGCATGTTAAAATAAGCTCCTCTGTATGTATAAAACACAAGCGGCTGCCTAACAGACAGTTTTATACAGGTTTGCACCAACTACCGGCTCAGTCAAAAGGCCCATTTCGCTCTCTCGGACTAAAAGCCAAGTCATTTCCACCAAGTGTTGGATCTACAAACCTACAAAACCAGCTGACGGAGTTAGGGAATAATGAAACCACGTTCTTCAACAAGGTTCATCATTGCTCAACCACTTCAGAAGTGACAGGATGTAAAACAGTGGCGGTATTTCTTCAGGTGTCAGTCAATGATTCTGTGCTTAAAAAAAGAAAAGAAAAGAAAAACAAACAAAACAAAACGAACAGGACAGTATCTTTGGTCGTTTCTACATTTCGCTCCTCATCACATCACATCACAAGGCACATGATAGAAGAACGCTTGCAGGAGCTTCAACATGAACTTCATGCATTTCAATATGATCACAATCAATGCGTCTGATATACAGATGGGGGGGAAAAAAAAAAAAAAAAAGAATCAAACTGCTAGAGTAGGAATTATTCGGCATACGAATCAGGATCGCTTTGAAGATTCTTGGGAAATAACGAAAGACCGAATGACTCAATCGGTCTGAATGCACAGTACAGCAGACTCAGCAGGACATTACTAGGATTTCACAACTAACTTAACCCCCAGAGGGCGCTCTTTCCCAAACTGACTGATGGGCCACAGGTTCCTAACCCTGGTTCTGGAGAACTGCTTGTCAAGTGCATTTCAGTGCTCGAACACATCTACTTAACTCAGGAGAGCTGCTAACTAGAATATCATTACTTCAGTCAGCTGTTCTGAACTCTTCAGGACACTGGGTCAGGATTGGGGATGGGAACCTGTGCCATAGACAATGACTTTTCTTTCTCTGTTTTTTTAATATGAATTAATATATTAATTATTATAAAAGAAAGTACTTGGGGATTGCAATCAATCAGAAAAAAAAAATTCATTTCTTTGTTTTCTTATTTTCTCTGCAATAACGTTACAGAGTTAACGTTTTAATTTATTGATACGTGATAAAAAGGCATAAATGATGTATTTCCTGATTTCCTCTTAAGGAAATAAAAGCACGTTTACTTCATTAACATATTTAGGGTTCTGTGCATGTTCTGTTAGTGTTGTTCTCTCTGGCTGAAATTATTTTATGTAATTAAATCATGATCAGCTTCATCAAACCCATGTCCCTTCATTCCAGGATTGGTATTGATACCTACTGGGGATGTAATTGTCAGTTTTGGAGTTCAGATATATGAACGGGACAGTAGGGAACTGGAAATTGTTTCTGGTCCAGGCTTAGGGTTAATCCATATCTAAAAACATACCTCACTGACACTGGATTAAGCATTCATTTTATCTCCCTGGATTCAATCTGTATGATTCCTGTCCAACTTGGATAATCTCAAAAAAAAAAGAAAAAAAAAAAAGAAAACTGTCCAGGCAATCATGTTTAAAAACAAGATGTCAGTCTCACATAGTGAGAGACAAAGAGTCATCGATATTAAGAATGAGCACATTCCTAACACCTCTCTTCACGTACAGTGCAGCGAATCTCATCGGGCCGATTTAGCCTTTTCTGGGCTCCGGCAATGCCAGCATTGCGCTGCAGCTTGGCCCTAACCTTGGATCTGTACGAGTAACTGCAGTTGCAACAAAACAAACAAACAAACAAAAACACGCTCACAGCTTATGTGGAACAGTTCTGGTGTTAAACCTCCAAACCCCAAAGCCGTGATCAGCTCGGTCGTCTCGTCCTTGTTTCTGCAGTAGAGCTTGTGTTGGGGGTCAGGGTGTGGCTGGTTTGTGCAGGATGCCCTGCAGGTCCTCCGGAAGCGAGAGGATAATGGAGTCAATGTGGGACTGAAGTTTGGCCAGCGTCCCTGCTCTTACAGGCAGCTGCTCTCGCTCAGCCTGCGTCTGGAAAACAGACGGAACGATATGAAGCACATTACGCAAAGTAATGAAGCAAAGCTTGCTTTGTTTTGTTTTAATGCTGATGTGGAAAGTTCAACACACATGAAAGAGGAACACAAGAAACAAACCAGATTTATAAAAACAACAACAACAAAAAAAACCTGACCAGTTTATCTTTCAGCTTGAGAACAAGATCAACTGTTTCCACTTCGGTGTGTTTTTGAATTCGCAGTTGCAGATCCTGGGACAAAGAAAGTCCACCAGCTCAGTGATAAATAATGGTTTAGCATTTTTCTGAAACTTTGCAGCAAAGCATATTTTATTGTGATTGGTTCTAACCTCTTCACAAAGCGCCTCGAGATGCAGGGCCTCCAGCTTCTGCATCATCTCTTTCCTGCGGTTTCTGAACCAGCCGTCGAAGTTGGGCGATTTAAGGAACTGCCTGCAGTGGAGATAATGGAGAAAAACAAGTCATTATCGAATTGACCACCACACATGTACTTTACTCTAGTCGAGAACCAAGCGTTCCAGTTCAAGAGACTCATCGAACCTTTTTAAGAAGCAAATGTTTACACCAGTTTACGTGCCAGAACTTTACATAATCAGATGTGGGAGTCTTACAACAATTCATAAAAAGAGCATCATCATCAGATGCTAAACATTCAGCTTCTACACACAGCAGAGAGATATTAACACACACTCATATATACGTATATATATATATATATATATATATATACGTATATATATATATATATATATATATATATATATATATATATATATATATATATATATATATATATATATATATATACACACATATATATGTGTGTGTGTATATATATACACACACACACACACACACACACACACGTGCATATATATATATATATATATATATATATATATATATATATATATATATATATATATATATATATATAAATATAAATAAATATATAAATAAATATATATAAAAATAAAAGTATATTCATGATGACTGATAATTCATTCATTCAACACATCTCTTGCTTAGTTTGTTGCAATAACACGTAAGAAATTATTTTAAAATGCACATTTTTAAATGGTGGCTGTATAAATGACGCGAGTTGCCATGGCAACAAAATGAAGACATCCACCCTAAAGCCCTTAATGCCCTCGGTTGGAAAAAGACCTAGCAGCAGATGCAGGTCAGTGGAAAAGCAGTACCAGAGAGCCAGAGTTCTGTTCTAAACCTCTAAGCTGTGTGTATTCACTGGATTCAGTTCCACCTCGTTTATAAGTATAATAAATAAATAAATAAATAAATAAATAAATAAATACACATCAAAGACATGCATGGTAGGCTGATTGGCGTGTCTAAAGTGTCCGGAGTGTATGAATGGGTGTGTGTGTGTGTGTGTGTGTGTGTGTGTGTGTGTGTGTGTATGTGATTGTGCCCTGCGATGGATTGGCACCCTGTCCAGGGTGTACCCCGCCTTGTACCCGATGCCTCCTGGGATAGGCTCCAGGACCCCCGTGACCCTGAAAAGGAGTAAGCGGTAGAAGATGGATGGATGGATAAACACACATGCTGTACCTACCTATAAAGACCAATCCAGTCTCCTTTGAGGCGAGATGTGAGCTGAGGACCGGCCTTTTCCAGAGTCTTCATAAACTCCTCTTGTATAAATGGCTTGAGCTGAGGAGGACTCTGGGAGGTGAGAAGAAGGTGAAGCATTTCTAATAACTCCAACCAGAGCCATATCTCCCTGCAGTTCACACCTGGTGTCCCACTGATCCTAAGCAGGGTTGATCCTGGCCAGTACCTGGATGGGAGACCTCCTGGGGAAAACTAAGGTTGCTGCTGGAAGTGGTATTAGTGAGGCCAGCAGGGGGCGCTCACCCTGTGGTCTGTGTAGGGCCTAATGCCCCAGTATAGTCACAGGGACACTATACTGTAAAAACAGCACCGTCTTTCAGATGAGATGTTAAACCGAGGTCCTGACTCTCTGTGGTCACAGGACACTTATGGTAAAAGCGTAACCCTGGTGAAATTCCCCTATTGGCCCTTCTCCATCATGGCCCCCTAACAATCTCCATCTCTGAATTGGGTACATCACTCTCCTCTCCACTAATATCTGGTGTGTGGTGGGAGTTCTAGCACACTATGGCTGCGACGCACTAGTGGTGGTTGAGGAGGCCCCCCCCCGCTATGTAAAACGCTTTTAGTGTCTAGAAAAGCGCTATACAAATGTAATGGTAAATAACTAACTACATTTTACATACAGCGGGCTCCAAAAGTCTGAGAGCTCGCTTTTGCATTCTTTTCTAATTAACAACAGTTTTCAACTGTTTTACAAAATGATACTGACAACAGCTTGAGTGAAAAGGAGAATCTTTGAAATCTTTAGATGGATTTCAGATTTTTCAGTATTTGTTGCGTCTTCTTTTTGCTTTAATGACTGTGTGCACTCGAGCCGACATGGAACCCACAGAAAAATTGTGCAGAATCTTGAATACTAATTATTCAAGATCTTGATATTTACTTTCTTTGTTTTGAATATTTAAAAACCTGCTTATTTCCTAGTTTTTCAATGTAGGCTCAGACTTTTGGACTCCACTGTATGCATGGCAGCACAAACAGAAAGAGCGCTACACATGAAAGAATATCTTTTATTTAAATACATAAAACTCTTACTTTCCAGGCAGAGATGCTTTTCTGTAAAGGCATCAGGCTGGCCACATAGCGCTCCTGCAACATCAACGAGTACACATTCTCAGATTAGTACCAAGTGACATCACCACCATCGCAATTCAGTCCTACAGACCCCCGTCATCCTCGGTCATAGAATAAAACTAGTGCTGCTTCTCCCAGTCAGCAAAACCACACCACTCACTCCATGTGATGTGGAGCTTCCATTGGTAAGGACCATTAAGCAGGAGCTGTAACATTCTAAGAACGTTTTCACGTTTTTTCTTCTTCTGAAGTGCAGCAAAATGGAAGTGAAGTGCAGCACTTATATAGCGCTTTTTTAACCTTAGCAGTTCCTAAGCACTTTACAATGCGTCTCATTCACCCATACACACACACTCACACACCAGTAGTAGCAGAGTATGATAGCTCTTTCCTCTGAGTACGTAACGCCGCCCAGTGACGCAGCATGAGCAGCAGTGTGTAAAGACTGTGTGACAGGGACATTTTCCCACCATGGTACACACTTTTAGCCCGCTGTGTATCTCACGGTTAGAAAGATTCTCACCAAGGGAATGATGAAGCTCTGTGTTAATTCCAAGAAGTATCGCCGCAGAATAGCATTCTGGGCCTCAGATGGACGTTTCTGCTGAACTCCCTGAGGATCGTTTAAAAAAAAGAAAGAAGACGACATGTGTAGAAACAATATTTAAGCAGATCAAATGAGCCATAAATGATGTGTGATGGTGTCTGCTAACCTTCTGGAGCTGCTTAATGATGTCTTCATCCTTGTTCAGAAAAGGCTTGTATGCAGTGTACACTCCTGTTCATGCAAAACGACACCGTTGTTTGATTAGTAGGAACTTTGACCAAGGGTTCGATCGTTGACAAAAGGAACACAGGTCACATATTCACCTGGTTTGGAATCCAGAGTTTTCAGGTTTTTTAATTTCTTCACCTTCATCTGTTTGGCCATTTCTGCTTGGTGGGGATTCAAACACAGGGATTACTCGTATTGCCTAGGAAAAAACTTTTTTTTCCCCCTTCTAAAAGGATTAATTACATGTGTAGCTCAGAAATACTAAAAAGCAGCATTGACTGGAACAACGCTTCCATATGTTGCTGCCTACTGTGATTTAATTCCATTAAAGATGTATCATCATCTCAATTTTTACATTTTTTCAATAATAAATGCTAAACTTCATATTACACCACTGCTCACATACTGGTCCTTACTGAAAGTGTATTCATTGCACAGGGAGCTTTCACACGTAAACGGACGAGTAACACTTTCGGCTTGTTTGCGATTTTGTTTAGTTTCTCACACGGATAGTTAATCTAACCAAAAAGTGGAAAACAAAAAACAAAAAACCTAAACTACCCATCAAAAGTTTGGAGACACGCGACTGAAATGTTCATGATCTTAAAAAGCTTTTCATCTGAAGGTGTATGATTAAATGTTTGAAATTGGTGTTGTAGACAAAAATATAATTGTACCAGCATATTCGTTTCTTAAATAAATAAATAAATAAATAGATAGATAGATAGATAGATAGATAGATAGATATTTTTTTTACAAAAAACGTTTTGTTTAAACGGACGACTCGGAGCGAGATATTCCCGAAAAGCAGCCGATAAGAGTCCAGCGTAGTTGAGAACTCCTTTAATCCTGTTTAAAAAGCATCTTAGGGAAATTCCTCAAGAAATCGGGTGAGAAAAAGCCAAGAATACATTTCTGGAAATTCTCGGCAAAAAGGGCGTCTACTTTGAAGACGCTAAATTATTTAGATTTATTTTGGATTTTTTTTTCTATCACAACATAATTCCCATAGATTCATTTGTGTTACTCCAGAGTTTTAATGACTATTATTATTATTCTAAAATGTGTGTGTGTGTGTTGGGGTGGATAAAGAAAGAAAGAAAGAAAGAAAGAATTCTACACGTCTAAACGTTCAATTAGGAAGTGTACGTGAAATCACAAAAATCACGGAAAACATGGAAGCGGTGATCAATAACTAATTTGCCTATTATGTAAATAAGCAGTTAAAACATTTTGTGCATCGAATGCAGGGCTCAATCTCGCTTTTTGCTTATTCTTTCAAATCTCCAGCACACGTGGCATTTCTGCAGCGCTACAGTTCTCTCCTTTGGCTCAGTCTGTGCTTCGGGGTCAGCTTAATAGCTTTTTAAATAAAACAATGCTGCAACCTAAAATACACTGCATGTTTGAATTAACTTCCTGTCATTGAGTTTAGGTGAGGCTGAATTGTTTGCTCAACGCAACTGAATCGTGCCAGAGTTTATTTGGAAGCGGACCAAGACCACCTCGCTCAGACGCTCTCAGATCGCTTTCGTTTTATCAGAGTGTGATCGCTGTGTTCTCACTTGGTTAAATAACCACACCACGGTGGAAAACATTCAACTCAAACCATTAAGCGTCAGTCATTGTCTCTCGAAAGGCCGTGAAACCGTTGTACTGACTAATCAAATACAGAGTATCGTGTTAGTGTTCAAGCTGAATTGGGACCTGAGTGAATTCGACACGTGTTCCGATCCAATCCAATCCGCTGATGTATGATAGACAGACACGACTCGCGCTGAACCCAGTACATCGTTTATTTTAATGCATAACAGATCAGATCATATCACAGAATCTCTGGTTAATGTGAGGATGTCAGTATCAGGGGTCTGCCACTACTCACAGCTCTCATCGCTGTATTATATCAAAACTGAGAACAGGTTTTAAAAACATCCTCAAAACAGGTTACCTGTTTGCTTCATGTCCCCTATGCGGATGATGTGAGGCCAATGCTGAAGTGTTTTGGCGAAGAAAGGATTTGTTACGCCCAAGACGACAGACGGCCTGAGAACAGAAACACAAAATACAATGTTATGTAAAAGCTGCAGAGTGACTGTGTCTATCGTTAACTCGATGTATATACGGTATATAACTTTAGAGTTAAATCCTAAACAGAAGACATAAGCAAATGTTAACCATCAGGCTTTTATTATTTAAGATGGCATGTTAAAAAAAAAAAAACCACTATAATAAAAATACTGTACAAAACAGTATAACATCTACATGAGTTTTTTACTATACGACAGCTATTTGTTAATACCTTCATGTATAGATTACCAGAACATTAAAAAGGACACGTATTGAAAGACTGGAACGCTGGGCTGTAGTAAATTAATGTTACACTGACTCATTTAGCTCTAATATGAATCACAAGGATTGCTACCGCACTGACAAAGTCTCATTGTTAGCGGAGGACTGTTCCAGACCAAATGAGTCGATCTTTAGGACAAGGACAGGCTGCAGCTTCGGCAATATTGCCAGATAAATGCAATCAAATCTAGAATATAAAATACCAAGCTACAACCCATGGGCTACTTCATTCGTTTCTGCAGTTAAGAACTAATCTTCGGTTTCTGAAAACATCGAAAGTATGAAAAAAAGGTGCGAGGGAGGGTACGGGACGCTTACGGAGCTTGGGTTCGGGTCGTGTACTCTTTGAACTCGCTGTCGTGGATGGTGAAGTACGGCCGGAAGTCACTGCAGTACTTCAGGGGTGCGATACAGCTAATAAGAATAGAAAGCAAGAAACAACAACGGGTACACACACGCACACACACACACACACACACACTCATTAGTCAAGCTGAATCAAATCCAAGCATAACAGAACAATGGTGAACTCACTACACTTTTTGCACAGCAGCAATTAAGATTTTTTCCAAAGATTGCTAATGAATGAAAGACAGATCATACTTTTTAATCCATGTATAATTACTAACAATGATCTGTTCATAGCTTAACATCAAACAAGTTATTTCCTGTTCTCACCTGTCCTCCCCACCCCCCTCGCAGACTCCTTCCAAAAATGTACACTACCGGTCAAAAGTTTAGACACGGTCATTCTTTACACCCCCCCAACCCTTTAATAAAAAAAATAATGTCATCAAAACTCTGCAGTAACCCAAATGGAACTATGGGAATTATGTTGTGATAGAAATCCTAAATAAATCTAAATAATTTTGTATTTTAGCATCTTCAAAGTAGACGCCCTTTTTGCCGAGAATTTACAGAAATGTATTCTTGGTGTTTTCTCAACCGATTTCTTGAGGAATTTCCCTGAGATGCTTTTTAAACAGGATTAAAGGAGTTCTCACCTACGCTGGACTCTTATCGGCTGCTTTTCGGAATATCTCACTCCGAGTCGTCCGTTTAAACAAAACGTTTTTTGTAAATAAAATGTTAGTTTACTAATGAAAGAAACTAATATGTCGGCACAGTTATATTTTTGTCTACGACGGCCGATTTCGCAGATTTTAATCACACACCTTCAGGTCAAAAGGTTTTTAAGATCATGAGAAACATTTCAGTCGAGTGTCCACAAACTTTTGACCGATCGTATACATAAACAACTCCTCCCAGAAAACGTCACCAGATCAATTACAATCAGACTGTGTTTAATCCGTTTACATCATACGATGATGATGTATTAATATATTAGACTGCACGAATAAAGATCTTTGATTTGCCTACTATCAGAGTTATCAAACAATTAACTGACACTTTCTGACCAATCAGAATCGAGAACAGTGCTGTGGTATATAATTTCACAGAACGCATTCTTGATTATTATACACGTTAACGGCTTAAAAGCTTGTAATGGTTTCTCGTTAAGTGCTTACTGCGCGTCTTTATAATCATGCTGCGCCCAAGAGCGTAAAACACCACTGAATAAGAACAAATGTATTATTAACGGACCGGCTTCGATCGTTTGAGCCTTTCCCGGCGCAGACGTAACTCACCTGACTAACGCCAGCACCGTGTCCGACGACTCCGCCGGCGACGGTGCCATTACGACGAGTGCTTCCCCGAGCAGCACCAGCTCCCACAACATCTGGATGTGAAAGAACACGGGGTAGAAACACCTACAGCACAGACAGAGGAATATTCTGGTTATCGAATGCATTCCTCACACCCAAGTCGTCTTTAAAAGACAAACCACGAATCTTTGCACAGCAGAAATCCTTTACGGCGGTGTCTTGCTGTTTTATGGTCAACAATTCGGATATAAACTCGATTTGAATCTTTACAACATCGTACAAATATGTCAGAGGTGGCTGATATGAGAGAAATACGTCTAAATGCTTAGGCGTCCGTGGCATCAGGTTCTGAAGACCACCTTAAAGAAGCCGACCATCCACTTTAGGCCCTGTTTCATTCGTCAGGGTGTACAAACTATTGACTTTGTACAATAAAGCACTGCTCTCGGTGGACGGGAATCATTTTTTGGATTGTTTTTTTCCACGTTTGTCCTGATTGCGCTGTTGTTTTTTCCCCCCCAGGACTCAATGCGGCAGTAAGGGAACAGATGGAAGTCCGCATTGGAGAAGACAGACCACCCGAGTGCCTCTCCACTTCTGTCCTTCTGCCTTCGCATCTGTCTCTCCACCACGGCGGACATTTACAATGCTGATTCACACCAAGATCTAGTTTATACGCCAGACGAGAGAGGATCTTCCTGAAAATGGCGTTATTTTACGTATAACTTTTATTTGGATGAGTTACACTTAGCCCGCGTGCGCAGATTTTTTTTTTTGGAGATGACAGCTGGGACAGATATTTCTAGTGCACGAGGAGGACAGACTAAATCCTCCCCTGCTGATCAAGCTTCAGGCCAGTCAGAGTGCATTACACGTGATGCTTGTTGAGTGTGCTGGACTGGTTAACGGATTAGAGCAGGGAATTACAGGAAGTATAGAAAACAAAATGGTGGACAGTTTTCAGTATTTGAAGACAGTCATGGGAAGTGCTTTCCATCACCTGGGTACAGAAAGAAACTCGATGCAGGTCTTCTTGGCTTTTCGAGTCAACTCGTGCACCAGGCTCAAAGGGAACGAGGTGTCTTCAGAATGAAGAGCTACATCTTTAGTAAACACTTGTGCTGCATTAAGTGCTCCCTGATGGGGATTTAACTCCATCGTCTCAGAACGACGCCAATTGAAAAGATCATGACCAACTATCCAGACCTCCATGTTTGTTTTCGTTTCATCATCTCCTAGTAACAGGACATCACGCTTTTCTGACTTGCATGTGTTCACTTGGGTTTGTTTAACAGGCCAGGCATCGTAACCTCCTTTTCTGTTGTTGACTGTAAAATTTGCAGTAACGAGTTACACAAAGTGTGTAATGCCTAGTGTTTTTATAATCTGTAAGGATTTTGAAAAGGCTGAAGTTTAATTTACTATAAAACACCAAATAAAATCCATGACCTGAAGGTTATCCATTATAACTAATCTATACAAGTCATCTCTCTCTCTCCCCCTCTCCCTCCAACCCCCTCCCTCCAACCCCCTCCCCCCTCTCTCGCTCTCCCTCTCCCACTCTCGCTCTCCCACTCTCGCTCTCCCACTCTCGCTCTCCCACTCTCGCTCTCCCTCCCTCGCTCTCCCACTCTCGCTCTCCCTCCCTCGCTCTCCCTCCCTCGCTCTCCCTCCCTCGCTCTCCCTCCCTCGCTCTCCCTCCCTCGCTCTCCCTCTCTCGTCAGGAGGTGTCACGGCAACCAGATACAAGCAGTGTAAACACCGCAGTCACGGAAAAAGCGACGCAGCGGTCTTCCTGGACCTGTACCTTCCCTTTCAACAAACTAGCACCAGATGGCAGTATCTGCAATCTCACGGACCCTTATTTATGATTATAATCACCACTGCTGTGAAAACAGGAAACATAATACAGCATTTACATGACCAAAATCATCGAATCCTGAGGGAATAAACGCATCCCGAATCACGTTCCAATGTAAACATGCAGGAGAAATATGGACTTTACCTGAACAGGTCCACTTCGTGGATGGTAGGAAGAACAACAGACACGAGACTGTCGCTCTGTAACGGATAACGGCCGATGGTTAAACACATGGAGAACATCATGACATGCAGTTTTCATTGACATTCATCTTACCGAGGTGGACTGCACAAGCTGTGAGGTGCCGGGCTTGTCATAACACGTCGGTATACGCAGCTGAGAAAAACAGACGGCAGTGTTAATGAATTCCTGAGCAGCAGTCATCAGAGATGAAATGAAAAGTGACCGAAAACGCTTACCTTCATGACGACACCCATGATTGGGAGAGATAAGATCTTGCCTGGACATGGTGTTGGCCACCGGTCAATATCATTGCAAGCTATAGAGACCAATCAATAAAGCTTTTAAATAATGTCGGATGTGTTACGGTCACAGTTTAATCATATAGTCATTTCTATACTAAAAGGTAACATTAACGCTATAGTAAAGTTTGCCTGAGGAGAGTAGAAGAGATTTCTACTTAAACCTGTTGGCAATAAAGATAACATTTATTTAACCACAGACAATATAAACATGTAATAATCCAAACGCCTGTTATTTCTGGGAAAGCTATGAGCACATCACATACACAGACTACTTGGCTTTGACAGTTGAGGTCAGAAATTTACATACACCTTGCAGAATTGGCAAAATATGATTAAAAAAAAAAAAACCAAAAAAAAAAAGGGGGGGGGGGGGGCGGGTTCATAAAAATAGCATTTTGTTGTTTATTTAGTTCTGCCCTGAATAAGCTTTTTCCACATAACAGATGTTTACATATAGCCCACAAGACACAATAATAACCGCGTTCTCAAGAAGGTAACACGAACCATTAGCGGCCAAGGGGGTGTAAACTTTTAAACAGGATGATCGGTATAAATTATTATTTTGTCTTCGGGGAAACAGGTCCTAGAAATATCTTATATAGGTTCTGAAAGGCAGGACTAAATGAAAAAATAAGATCTTTAAACAAAATAACAACTTACACCGTACATCGTAATGTTCAAAAGTTTATACCCCCACCCCAGCTGCAACTTTTGTAATAGTCGTGTACGAGTCCCTCGATTGTCCTCTTTATAATTATTAACACACCACCACCAACAAAGTTAAGAAACATGTTTTGCTCGTCCTGAAACCTCAATCTCTAGGGTTAAAAGTGATAGCTACAGTAATTTAACGAAAAAGTAATCCATGCAAGACCATTAATAAAGGCTAAGGAAAAACAGACGAGTGCTCAAATTCCTCGGGAAAGCATTGACCAGTCTCCGAATGAAAATCTGTGTCATAATAATAGTCCTTATCTCTCCAGCATTTCAGATGCAGCATGTCGCATTGTAGCGAGTGTTTGGCTAATGTTATGCTGTTCTCTAATCACATCACAGATAAAAGTCCACACTTCAATCTGTCCATCATCAGTGAATTTATAAGCCTAGTCCAAAAGTCCCTACTGATAAGCAGGTCTTTTTAGCAACAGAACTGTGTTATATTTAAACAAATGAAAAGAAAAAAAAAAATTGCAAAAAAGATTGAACACTTTTTGTCAACAGTGCCATTTGTGCCAAATACATGTATTGTGGTTTTTTTGTGGTGCTTGTTGGGACATTTACATGAAGGGTGGAGAGATTTGCCAAACAAATTTGAAAGTGGAATAACATCCAGCCTTAGAAAAACTGTTGAAGTCTAGCTGCGTCAGTCTTAAACCTTCCACTGTGTGAAAATAACGTTAGCCAAACTCGAAGAAATGTATTTATGCACGACAAAAGAACAGCACGGCTCACGTCCGAAACGTTAGCCCGAGACTTTCTACCTTTTTGTCAAAGGCAAAAACATGATGCTTCATCACCAGAGACATTACTGAAGAAAAAAAACAAGACAAGTCGTCCCTCCCGGTATCCACGTACTCGCTTATTTTAATAGTCTTCCATTCGGTGGAGTTCAATTTGAGTTAGGCCTAGTTAAGGACTTCCAGGGAATTCCATAACTTCCATAACCAATTCATATCTATATCTAGATACCATCTTAGCTTGACGCCAAGAAATCGCATCATTTTCTCTTTCGCTTGGAGCAGTTTTTCGCCTTAGCAGAGCTGAATAATGATCTAACTAAGGGCTCTATGGTGTCCAGGAAGGCTGAGAGTCCTGCTGAGGCAAGTGTCAAGCTCTCAAACATGCTGTACTCACCAGCTTCTAAACATGGCTCCTGTTTCTCGAAATATTCAGGGGCAATGAGCTTCAGAAGCGAGTGGAAGAAGGTGACGTAAGGGAGCTTGCTGATGAGAACCAGAGACTGACACACACACACACACAAAATGAAAAATATTAATCGACATTCCTGATACTGTGCACTGAATACTAACCAAGCTTATACCTTGGCAAGAATGAGCAAACCAGCAACAGTTTGCGTGCGTGTACACACACACACACACATATATATATATATATACATATATACATATATATATATATATATATATGTATATATATATATATATATACATACATATATACATATATATATATATATATATATATATATATATATATATATATATATATATATATATACATATATACATATATATATATATATATATATGTATATATATATATATATATATATATACACATATATACATATATATATATATATATATATATATATATACACACATATACACATATATATATACACACACACACACATATATATATATATATACACACACACATATATATATATATATACACACACACATATATATATATATATACACACACACACACACACATATATATATATACACACACACACACACATTATATATATATATATATATATATATATATATATATATATATATATATATATATATATATATATATATATATATATATATATATATATATATATATATATACACACACACACATATATATATATACATATACATACACACACACATACATACATACATACATACATAACCCCCCAATGTCACTGGATAGGGTACAAGATAATGGTGTTGTAGACCCTACATGACGAAGAATATCAATGAAAGGTGTTTTTGCTCATAAATATGTACATATTATAAATAGTGGTGTGTCAATACAGATACTGGGATCAGCTAATCTGATAAAACATCTTTATACTGTTTAAACAGTATCTTTAATAGCGAGCAAGGAGGGTTGACTCGAGCGTGCCGAGATCTCGGAGATGCTGTGACTGTGAACTAAAGCACAGATAAGAAGTCACAGATAAGCTGTCCACGTGACAGCACTTAATTTCTGCGAGTACTACCGAGACATGCACACTTCAGGTCGACACAGATCTATATCGCGAGTTCTTTTAAAAAGACCACACCCACTGGTGTTGCTCTGTGCGTTCGGGTCAGCCGTCTTCACGCTCTCTATTAAAGAAAATACAGTTTAAAAGATTGTGTCTTCAAAATAAACCTTCGCTGCTAGCAGCACACAGCAGTAACAGACACGACGAGCGCTAAATAAACCGCTCCTCATTTAAACGGCAAATCCTATTGTGCATCTTCTGTCCGGTGTTTTACGAGAACTTTCATGAGACCGAGCACCACTGAGCTCAGAGGTTACACGACAACCACTTGCACTGCCTTCGAGCTCTCGTAGTGTGAAAGCTAATTACTATTGTACCACAAGAGTGACTCATGTGACTGAAAGGAGAAACAGATTCAAGAACTCCACGAACCCAAGTACGCCTCTGCGTTTCTGTTTTTTTTTTACGGATTTGATTAGTAGGCGGTTAAACGCGCTCCTACTCAGGGTCGTCCTAATTAATTAATATGACTGACAGTGATGAGAAGCAGCGACGTGGGGCTTGTCTGAGATGTTGATACTTGCTCTACTCCGCACTCGCACTGTGGAGCATGGCTTCAGGCTCCGGGAACTGGATTCTCAAGGGTTTGACTGGCAAAACTGTCAACAAGCCTATTTTAAGACAAGAGCTTACCGAGGTTTAAACTCATGTGAGGAACGTGGGAAAAAAGGCCCAAAGGATTATAGGAAGGACGGAGTCGGTAAAGATTGAGGTGCGTGCTGGCGCCTAACGAATCAAGATGTGTTTGGACTGTCTTAACAGCTTGGCGTAAGCTACATGAATATATACAGCTGAGTGCAGGTTTACAAACCCTTATATTTAAGGATCTTTTCAAGAAACTGAAAAGGAAATGCAGATTTATTTACCCTGTAACAAGTGTAATGCTTTAAGGTGTAGTAAAGCGTTCTCCAACCTACATCTTTCTACCAGCTATACGAAAGTACATAACACACGTGTTTATACAACGTCGACTCGGAATTCTCGAATCTGATTGGCCAGAAGCTGATTCACTCATTCGAGTGTATTATTATATCATTTCTATAATAATGATTCATTCATAGATGCTTGTATGGTGCATTACTTAACAAAGGGGAAAAAAACCCCAAAAACGTATAATTGTCGATATGGTGAACTTAAAGATGTTTATTTAAAATTTTTGCATTCATGGAAGGAGTCTTCAGTGTCAGTACGATTCTTCAGGACTGACGAGCTGTTTTTTTTCCACCTCTTATTAACTTCAAGAGAGAAAGAGAGAGACAGACAGACAGACAGAGAGAGAGAGAGAGTTGCTGGTGAAGGAACGATTATTTTATAGCTGCTATAACATAAGTGATAACAGGAACTAACTTGTTTTGTGGTCATACCACAACATTAACTTAATTTGTTGTGGTGTGAGAGGAATAAAAGACTTCAGGATATCCTGTTATTGGAAAAAAAAATTGTCCAAAACAGTTATTTTCCTATAGCCACACAGCCCATGTGCCATTATGTTCCTTACATTTAATAATCATATCATATCCAGTAGATCATACAGTCTAGAAGTCAATGTATTCAGCTATAAAAGGCTCTTGGATGTCTTTAACCAGTCCAGACAGGATTTCACAGAGTTTTATTTATTTATTATTTGTGCTGCGGCTTTTTTCCTTCTTCAAAATTTGTGATGCAACTTCGGAGTTTCTTGCGCTTTTTTTTTTATTTATTATTATTATTTAGGAAAACTACTTGATATTGGCAAAATTGCAACTGCACAAAATAGTCTTTCGCAGTGATGTTTATTGGTAGAAGACCGTTTAACTGTACTCGTGTTCGACGCACGTGAACCGAATGAGCGTTGTGATGACGTCACATGGCGTGTCTCGGCCCAAATCTGCGTAAAATCGGCGGTAATTTCTAAAAGAATCGCGAGCCCGTCCGAATGTGTCCATTTCTGCGATCGCAACGTTGCAAGATCCTGGAGGGATTGTTTAACTCACCTTCTGAAAGTAGCCCCTCTTCAACGTTTTATCTCGAACTTGTCTGAAGTAGACATAACCGTAGAAATGCCCCTGATCTTTCTAAAAGACAAAAAAAAAAAAAAAGGTTGCGTTCGGTAATTATTATACTCTTAAACATGACTCATTGTTTATACTCAACATTTTTTTCAGTAAATACATTTCCAATGAGGCGATTCACATGAAATTTTCACCAAACATCAGTATTAACACCAGAAAACTGGAAATCTAAAAAAATTCACAACATTAAAGTCCATAAATGAAGTTATGTGTAAATATATGTACTGGGGAAAAAAATACCGATGCGTCCAATATGTAATACTTATTTCCCCCACTGTATCCTATATCCATTCCTACAATCCTTTATGTATGAAACTACTGCAGAAATTACAAAAGTATATTTTTGCTGAAGTGTTTCCTTCTTACGAAGATTTCTAACCTTGAGGCAAACCGGTGCGTCTCTGTCAAAGTGGTCCAGAAAACATCCGAGCGAGGACTTCCTGCCCGCCGCCTGCCGGAAACGGAAGCAAAACTGTGTGTCCCCTAAGCAGCCTGTGAGCGGAAAGAGGAAATGGCAAACACATAAAATCACCAGTTGTAAACATCTCTGGAATTCTTCAGGCATATTTGAACAGTTTTCCCTTCATTTTTTTTGGTAGGAAACGGGAAAGGAGCAGTTAACTGTGAAACAGCAGTCATAACAGAGATTATCCTTCTTGGCTTATAATGTTTAGAATATACTCAAGGGTAGAAGGGTGTTTTGTTTTTGTTTGTTTTTTTAAAAAAAGCCACCTCTCTTGTACATTGCATTTGCTTGTGTTCCTACAAGAGATATTAAGGTCAACTGAAACCTCGTATGCTGACACCTACAGTGTACAGTTGTGTCTGGATAGAAATGTACAAATAACACGTTTCTTCCTGAAAAGAAAAAAAAAGCCACTCGATCATCTTAAAGAGAGTGTCCTCACAGCAGATAGCAGGATCCGCCAACCTTGGAGGTGCAAGGAAAATGTTCTAACCACTAAATCACCTCCACTTTCCTCACCATCCAGACTAATTTCAACACTAACACATCTAATCTCCAGGGAAGTCCCGGTCAGCTTTAAAGCCGTTCCAGACAGCACTGTGTAGATCAGAGCAGCTTGAACTAGCGCCCTGCCCTTCCAACATCCCAGCCCTGGAGATCGTCGAGCATCAACTGGAGCAGGATGTGCTGTGGTGATGGTGGACGCTAAACAAAAGAACCTGGTCCTACGTCAGCACTCGGCGTTCTTTGGGTGGAGATGTTCGAGAGAGGCTTGTGAGCTGTAGGTCAAGACTGACGTTCTGACTGTGTGCGGCTTTGTTCGGAGAGGTCAAACAGTGGCCGGTGGGCTTGTGTGACTGGAGTGCATGTGGTGTGAATTAGTAGGCCGGCTGACAGGGTGTGACGGATGGATTCCACCTCATCTTCTTAGCTTACTAGGAAAAATCTGCATTTACACAATGCTTATATATAGACCAATCCCACAGAATGTAGATTTCTCAAAGTAAATCTCGTCCAGTTATGTCATTTAATATAAACAATCCTCAGAACGTTCCTTTTTTTATATATATATATTTTTTTTTTTTTTTTTTTCACTTTTCTTTTTTTTTGAGTGTTACACGCACTGGGAATACACACCCAGGCATTTCCCAAGAGAATCAGAAAGCAACAGAAAAACAGAGTGGCCTACTGAAAGAGAAACCACGTTTATTTTTTAAAGTCTTCAAGAGCCGAGTATAAAATCAGCTTGACACACGGGATCTAAACTGAGCGCATAGACTCAGAGCCGTCTTTTGTTTTTTCTTCCTTTTTTGCTTATTCATTTGATATAAAATTCCTTAATAAATAAATAAATAAATAAATAAATAAATAAATAAATAAATAAATAGCGATCGGTGCTATAAAGTGAATTAGCCGTAAACATTTTTTAAGCAGATGAACACTATAATAATCCCAAACTATTATTATTATTTGAGTATGGAATAAAAAAAAAACCCTCATACACGATAAAACACATACTACATCTGCCATGTTGGCATTGTCATGTGACTTACACTTAAAAAGACCCGACGCTCTGCCATTTTCGATTCTGACAGCTCTTCCGTGCCTATCCCGTTGCATTATGGGATAGTGCGGTGTGCATCGGTTCAATACTGCAGCGGGTGATCCGGGCATTTCTCGACTGCTGCTATAGGAATACTGAGAAGTTGGGCATACCACTGCTTTGGCGTATAGTATGGTATGGTAGTAGGAATGTTTAGACACAGCTTGTCCCTCTCGAGTCTCTTAGGGAAAGCGAGTAAGTGCAGTGTGTCTCCGCCGTACGGGGCGTCATGCAGACAAACCCACTCGTGGTGAAACTTGGACGTCATGGCCACCCACATTACGTAAACATTCCATGTATATACAGTAAGTGTGCAGCACGTCCACCCAGGCCCACACACACCGCCATCCTGCATACTTCACAGATGAGACAATTGTTCCCTGTTTGGTCGACTATAAAGTTCCCGTGAAGTGCCTTGAAACACAAAGCATTATTTGATGTGATGATGTAATTTCCACCGAAACAGGAAGTCAGGGTGGGACATATTGTGTGGCTCCTCCCGCTTTTAAAATAACCAATAGCGTTTCTCTTACTTGACAGTTAGCACTATGGATTTTTATAACGTTGAGGGCGGGGAAACTTCAGATTCCACAGAGCGTTTGATTGGGCAGAAAATCTGATGAGAAGCTGAAGCACAGAATGAGGTCATTAAAATTGTTGATCCGTATTGGCAGTAGAGAGAGAGAGAGAGAGAGAGAGAGAGACACTGTAAATTTTGAATGCGAATAACTTTTAAATGCGAATTGTGTCATTAGTTGTGTCCCAAATGACGCACTATACACTTATACACTATGTACTTATGCACTATGTACTGAGTCTGACAGCCCCTCCCCATCCGCTACGTAATTAAAGCTGCGACTGTTCAGTGCACCAAGTGTCCAACATTCCACACTTAATTTTCCCGGTTCATTACGTGCATCATCCGGGTAGTTAAACTGTATTATTTTCTATTTGGAATTTTAAGTGTGAACACACTACTCGCACTATTTATACAAGTACAAAATGGCACAGAACAGTGCACAAGTACGTGAATTAGGACACACCTATTGTCTTGGAGCACACTAGCTTATAGATAACCTTAAGGCTAATATTCATACTAAAATTTTGAATTGAATGCGTTGAACGCCTTTTTATCGTCACTATACACATGTACAATGAAATTAAGAGCCACTCCTTTTTGTTTCGTGCCAACATGTACATAAAATAAACAAGATAAATAAGATAAATAAACAGATAATACAAGATCATTTCATGGCAACTTTAATACTACGGTGATTTATGGTACATTTATATATGCTGTGTTTGAATGATGCAGCAATCACACTAGGGTGTGGACAACAACCTCTCTGTTTAATTATGTTCTATAACAGCTTCCAGGAACAAGTGCGTTTAAACCGACATCACGTCACACTTTAATTGCACGACTAATTATGTGACCTGTGATGCCAAATGGTGGCACTAGAACTAATTCAGAAGTTCTCCATCATCAGGGCATAAAAACTTACGCAATCACAACTATTACATTTTTTTTTTGTAAATAGTTTTCATAAATTGTTTGAATCCTTCCTGTTACTTCAGCATTATGGGCTACATTCTGTAGATTCCTGACCAATAATCCCACATAAAGGCCATTTCACTACTACATGTGGAAAAGTCCAGGAGGGACGAGTATCCACTCATCCCCAATTTCAGCAATACAAACATACGTGCGAGTTGAGGCTTTAGGTCTGAACGGTAAAGCCACAAATCCAAACACCTGACTCGAACGACTCCTCTGCTCAATCGTGTGGCCGTGTGGTACAACGCTTTGTTTCATTTCCCCTATCGCGACTTTAGTTCCCTGTTAACTGATCCCATTTACTCGTTAAATGTGTATAGATATGATACAAAGAAAAATAAAGCTTGAAAGATTTGCAACTGCTAATCTGCTACTAAGACTAAAACGAACGCACATCGAAAACAACACGTTTTCAAACTTTCTCTTTATGAAAACATTAGAATGAATTGTGAATACATTTTAAAAGGCAAACAAACCGTACATTGTAGTTAGATCATATGCTATAGGCTACAATTTGGCTACTACCTTTTCGCTAGACATGCTGGACAGATGGTAATCATCCATAAGCTTCATAACCGTCGTCTCGACGATGAGTCTTGTCGTGATCTTCGAAGACTCTGACCTTATATTTACTAATCTGAAAGATCCAGAAGATGATTGACTTTTTGATAGCTTTGAAACCTGTGAGGTTTTTGACCACGATAAGATGTTCTTTTCGTCGACCGGTGAAGGCTCGCAATTGAATTATGTTGACTTTATTTAGACTATTAAATTCCAGGCTCAGATTGGTTTTTCCTGCACAGCGAGACCCATCCACCAATTCCGGCCATCATTTGAAGCCACACGTCTATTTTTTTTTAAAAATCTGACTCTTAAGTAAAGCACATTCTGCCACTGAGATGACCCCAAGCAGTGCAGCCTGGAGATTGCTGAGGACGGTGCCGCTTGAAGTACCATGGAAATGGTTTTGGACCTCAATTCCACATGGACATTCTCGCTGTGGTTGCTGGGATTACGGTTACTGCGACGACCTTAGGACTGCAATTACTACATACAATCAGGTCTCCTTTAGTGAGCAGTGGACTAGTTCAACAAAACAGACTTCATATAAAACTATAATGAACTTCCCTTTACTTTCACGCTACCTGCTGTCACCCAGATGAGGACGGGTTCCCTTCCGAGTCTGGTTCCTCTCGAGGTTTCTTCCATATATATCATCTTAGGGAGTTTTTCTTCGCCACTGGCTCGCTCAATAGGGATAAATTCACACGCTTAAAATCTGTATCCTGTGTTTAACCGTTTCTGAAAAGCTGCTTTGAGACAATGTCCATTGTTAAAAGCGCTATACAAATAAAATTGAATTGAATAATGATAACTGGGTTTACTCACTGAATGTGTTGTGCCTGCTAGGTTTAAAATATTTACATTGAGCCATCACTTAACAAGCTAAAAACCTATATCCAAACTGCTTCTAGATATTCACAATCACTCATTCTCTCACTCACACACGCACTTTTGCTCTGTGTTTCCCTCCATCAAACATAAAAATCTCTGTACAAGAAGTAGGGTGTTCACAAGAACGCTCCGTTATCGTATTTCAGTAAGACGACGCTCTGATCGATACGACACTGCTACAGAACGCCTGATCATAATGTATGTGTGCGCGCGTTGTGTGTATGTGCATGTGTTTTTACTCTATTAATAAGAGCTCATTACACACTCCTACTGTGTAAACACTAACATCCTGGACCATTTAAATAAGGTGACTTTCAGGAAATAGTGCATGAAACACATTCCATTTGAAATGAGATGAAAGGAATTCATTTTTATTCGATTTCATCATTTTCAGTCTGGTGCTTTTAAGTAATAATAATTTTTTTTTTTAAAAACATAAATTATTCATTCACAGCATTTTAATTGTGAATACACTCTGACTCCTGGAATGATTAGGATGAGGAATGACACTTCTTCTCCGTTAATAATAAATTATAAAGAATTTAGAGCTCCAACAACTCACCACTAAAATCGATAATAATTCGATTATGAAAATTGGTGTCAACGGATCTCATTAAGGATTAGTTCGTATGCGTTCGGCACGAGGTGCGTTTACTTATTACGTTACTTCTGTTCCAAAAACACGCTCCGGAGAGTAAATACTAAAGTTGTGTCCCAAATGACGTACTGTGCACTTGCACTGTGCACTCTGCACTACCATCTAGTGTATGAATTTTAGAAAGGTAACATCATCTCAAATATATCACTAGTGTTTTTTTTAACTAACCGGAAGTATAAGCCGTTTCAGAGGCAATGGCGCATGACGTCATATGCACGTAAAGCGACGCCGCTAAATTTAGCCTAATACCCAGAGTCACCGACAATGACTTTCTTCGGTTTACTGTTTATATCAGCGTTACCTTTTATTCCCAACATGACCTCAGTCCTCATCAGACGGAGGAAAAATCGTCAAGTGACTGAGGAAGAAAGTGTGCGACCTCCAAGTCCTCTACGGCAGGGGAGCGTTTTATATTAAACGCCACGGAGAAGATCAAACTTTATAAAGCAGAGATTGTGTAGCGTTGAAGCACGACAGTGATGCACGAGCACAAACTCATGCTTGTATCGAAAATAATATGTCTAAAGGCAGCGAATAACAGAAACCACAAGGTGCAGTGAAAGTGAGATTTTATTATTCATTTAGGACTGGAGTTTAATTCAGTGCTGTTTCTACATCCATAAAAAATAATGCATAAATACTATTATGTAATATAGACTAATAGGAATTTATGCATTATTTTTTATGGATGCACAAACAGCGCTGAATTAAACTCCAGTCCTAAATGAATAATGAATATTCTGGTGTGCGTCTGTGTGTATTGGGTTCTTTTCAGTCTTATATAATTGGACAAACAATTGTGTAAAGTTTTAGTCTGAAGTTTATATTTGTAACACTCAGATTATAGATTTTATTGTAAATAAAAGAAAGAAAAAAAAAGTACTGAAAGTTTGCCCCCCCATCTGATTACTCGAGAGAGAGAGAGAGAAAAAAAAATTAATAACAATAATAAAAAAAAAAAAATCTGCTAACTAATCGATTATGAAAATAATCATTAATTGCATCCCTAAAGGAATTCTAAAAGAAATTTAGCGGTTTTAATGCAGATGAGTGCAGAAGTTTGTGCACCCTTGAGAAAATAAAGACGACAACGAACTTTTATTTATAGTGTGTAACAAAATAAATAAAGAATGAGTGTCTAAACTTTTGACTGGTAGTGTGCATGCAGCTAGGCAGGAATGGAGGCGTGTGTGTGCGTGTGTGTACACTGCCTTCATTACTGTAACAACCAATCCTGATAGGTGATAAATGTAACTACAGTCCAGACTGTGTAACTTGTCATTTGGACACTTGTGAGACAGATGTGATCTGCAACAGCGCACAGAAACACTTGCTGCACAAAATACCCAGCTGGAGAAAAAAACAAATAAGACGACGAAGCCAACTTCTCAGAGCGGAAACGTTTAGCTTACCCGAGTTAGAATCTGGAAATGACAAGTAGCAGATGCTCATTTTCTGAAATGGGGGGAAAATAAACAAACAAGAAATTTAGCAAAGCGTTGCCGGCAAGATAAATACAACATGCAAAAATAAATATATAAATTAATTCATTATAAAAAAACAAAAACAAACTAAACTTCTCCTACCTCTTTCTCTGTGAGCTTTGAATGGTGAGGGTATATAACCTACAAAACAACGACAACAAATGACTAGTTAGTTAAAATCCTATTTAACAAGCACATCAGAAAATAGCTGACCAATCCAATCCAATCAGATACTCAGTGACTGGCCATGTGTAGTGTGAGAGACTGATCTAATCTCTGAAGCCAGTCCGAGTCCAGTCTACTAGCCTGTTTATTCGGGTTTATCCGGCGAAACGTCTTAGGAAAACGATCGACAATTCATTAATGATTTGATTTGAAGTTTGATTGATTATTAAAATTGATTATTTTTTTGAAAACAAACAGCATGTCGCAAATTTTTTTTATTCCTCTTACACCACAGCAACCTGTCAACAATGAGAAATATATGGTAGCTGTGTCATGGCGTTTCATTTCACTAATAAACTGGAATAATAATAATAATAATAATAATAAATCCTCAGTGCTATACATAATCTTGCAAATAATACATGAATAATACTTATTCAGACATTAATAATAATAATAATAATAATAATAATAATAATAATCTCTAATTTAGTTTCTTGTGATCGCGAGTAAATAAATGAAGGGTTTTTTCAGTGTTGTGAAAGTACTGACGATACACACAATGCTCTCAGAACAGTGACTCAGGAACAGTGTGATACCACACACCCTAATAGCTAATACACACAGCTCAAAACGTTAAAGCTGAATGTTTAATGACATCGAGCTCAGCCTCAGAAACACCCTAATGGTGTGAAAACATCTACAGCCAGCTGTTCACCAAGAGATGGGAGGGAAGAGACGTGAGAGACAGAAGAGACGAGACGTGAGAGACAGGACAGATGAGACGGGAGAGACAGAAGAGACAGGAGAGACAGACATAAGAGACGAGACGGGACGCGACGGGAGAGACAGACATAAGAGACGAGACGGGACGCGACGGGAGAGACAGACATAAGAGACGAGACGGGACGCGACGGGAGAGACAGACATAAGAGACGAGACGGGACGCGACGGGAGAGACAGACAGACGAGACGGGACGCGACGGGAGAGACAGACAGACGAGACGGGACGCGACGGGAGAGACAGACAGACGAGACGGGACGCGACGGGAGAGACAGACAGACGAGACGGGACGCGACGGGAGAGACAGACATAAGAGACGAGACGGGACGCGACGGGAGAGACAGACATAAGAGACGAGACGGGACGCGACGGGAGAGACAGACAGACGAGACGGGACGCGACGGGAGAGACAGACAGACGAGACGGGACGCGACGGGAGAGACAGACAGACGAGACGGGACGCGACGGGAGAGACAGACAGACGAGACGGGACGCGACGGGAGAGACAGACAGACGAGACGGGACGCGACGGGAGAGACAGACAGACGAGACGGGACGCGACGGGAGAGACAGACAGACGAGACGGGACGCGACGGGAGAGACAGACGAGACGGGACGCGACGGGACGCGACGGGAGAGACAGACGAGACGGGACGCGACGGGAGAGACAGACGAGACGGGACGCGACGGGAGAGACAGACGAGACGGGACGCGACGGGAGAGACAGACGAGACGGGACGCGACGGGAGAGACAGACGAGACGGGACGCGACGGGAGAGACAGACGAGACGGGACGCGACGGGAGAGACAGTCGAGACGGGACGCGACGGGAGAGACGGGAGAGACAGAAGAGGCGAGACGGGAGAGACAGACGAGACGGGAGAGACAGACGAGACGGGAGAGACAGACGAGACAAAAGAGACAGACACGGCAGCAACTGTGATTGATCAGGGATGGTTTGTACAGAGGTTTGTACAGAGATTTGTTCCACGTTAACCCGGGACGAGTTCACAACAAAGAAAGACAAAAATAAAAACAGACAAAGCTAAAGAGAGACAGACACAGATTTTCCAACACACAGAGAGTGAGAGAGAAAGACGGAAACAAACAGATAGACAGATAAGCAGAAAGAGAGACAAAGAGATGGTCAAAGATACTTCTACATAGACAGACCCAAAGAGAGAGAGAGAGAGAGATATAGACAAAACATACAAACAGAAAGAGATACAGACAGACAGATATACAGAGACAGAGAGCGACAGATAAACAGAGAGACAGACGGTCAAAGATAATCATACACAGACAGACAAAAAAGAGAGACCTCGAGGAAGACAGACACAAATATAATCAAAGAAACACACAGACAGACAGACAAACGGGAAAAATACAGAAATTCAGACAGACAGGATCTCGTAGAGAAGTGAAGGCGTTAAACACTTTCTCTTTCTCTCTCTCTCTCACACACACACACACACACACACACACACACACACACACAGGTGCAAAACTTGCAGTGAATGAATCATATTTGTTTAAGGAAAGGGCTATAATAGAGAATAAAGTGAAGTGGTTTAGTAAAACGAGCTGTAACTTGTTTACTGTGGTATTTAGCTGTAAAAACTTCAGCTCGTGCTGCTAAAAGAGTGCATTAGCTGGCTAAGCTAAGCTAAGCTAAGCTATACAGTTATTACTGCTTCAGCTTCCAGCTGGCTGCTAGACAGGCCAGACTGTACACAGTGAATTATACGGGAATATAAATAAGTGTTTACAGGGTGAGATGGAGCAGCTCACCTCCACGGCCTGGCCGAGCTCCAGGTCGAAGCCGACCACACAGATGCAGTGAAGCCAGGCGGAGAAGCGGTCCCACGGTAGCAGAAGCTGCTCCGGTGGCTCCCCATCCCCGGGCCCGTCAGCGGGCATTTCCTCCGCCGGGGAGACCCTCAAATCCTCCTCGTCCTGCGGTAGTTCGGCTTCTTCGGTTTGCTCCGATATTTCCTCCGACCCTTGCGAGGCCATACTCGAAAACCAAAAATACCAAAGCCAATACTTCGCGTGGTTACTGACCGTCACTCCGGGCTTTACTCACCGAAAGCGCAGTGAAGCTTACGCCGCAAACACAAAGACACATTCCGGACCGAGGTTACGCTTCTTACGTAGACGACGCTGAGGTCCTCGAATACCGGGCAACGTTCTGAGTTGCTCAGAAAATTCACAAATCTTGATATAATTCACTTCCGCGAGAAGTGATTGTATATAGAATGTAAATCTAATGTTTTGTTAGTTCCGGGTTATTCCAGCACAGCGGAAGCATAAACAACGCATAATAACAATCTGATATTATATAAAATTATATAAAGTGCCTTATATGATAGTAACTCAAAGACAATATTAACAACAACTATGAATCCCTTAGAGCATTTATCTTTTCTAATGATAGATTATGTCTCTTTCCTCTGTGTTTATCTATTTCACCTGGCTCCACCTACTTTTTCTTAAAGGGGCATGCCATGAATAAATTTGGTCGCTGGTTCATAAAGTACATGTGAAGAAATACCAACAATTTTTTTAAATTAACAGTTGTGCCTCTTTATAATCACATCTGGCTACAATAATGGTCGTATGTCAATAATAATAATACGAATATCAAATAGACAGCTTCATTCACGATTTCTATTTTTTTTTTAGTCTTTAATGCTCTACTGGTTTCTTGCTGCGTTTCCTCCAAATACCAAACATGGTCAACTGAAAAGTTGTTACCCTTTCATTCATATACAAATTTTTACAGTTCTGTCTGTCCTGTTTTTCTGTTTGTACTTTGAGTGAACAATGATCAGTGTATATACTTTTAGTTTCTCCAGGCATTTGAGAAGGTGGGGAGGTGATAGAGTAAATAATCTACCTTACTCACATTCATTACACATGCCACTGTATTTCATGTGTGCCTTCTCAATCACTGCTGATGACGTTACGGATGTGTGTGAAAAATATCAGCCAAAATGGAGATCAAAAATCTAGGGGGTATGTCAGTCTTTGTAATCACCTGACGTAACTGTTACTGATACTCTTTACACAGCCTGGGCTGGAAAGAATCAGCCTCAGCTTCGCTTTGCTTCTTCATACCATTTTATATAATTTTTCTATGACCACGAGTGGTGATATTGCGTTTAGTATCTCAAGACATTTTGTTAATAATCCGAGCAAATAATCTAATATGGATGCCAAAAATGAAATGTTTTATTGTTGTATTTGTATCCCTGAAAGACACGTATATAGATAAATGGATAAATAAATACAATGTGTTAATTAAATATTATGAAGAATAAAAATACAAACCAAAAACTAGGTCACAAAATCACAAGATGATGACATGAATGAGAGGAACTAGTAGTATTCTCACGCGTCCTAATAAAACATATTTTGGTTTTATTCTTACTTACTCCTGCTGCCCACCATAGGATTGTTGACAGGTCCTGAAACTATTGCATAAATGACTGCTGCTTATTTAATTTACACACACACACACACACACACACACACACACACACACACACATATATATATATATATATATATATATATATATATATATATATATATATATATATATATATATATAAAAGATCTCATTGAATCCTCTGAGGGTAAATGTAAGAATTCTAGTAATGTCATGCCTTGTGTGTTTATGATGGTGCAATGCTCTGTTGAGCAGTTTCAAACATGCCAAAGTGAATTCCTGTATCTGACAAGTACTGGCGAATAAAGTTATTCTGAAATGGCTCAGCAAATAAAGCTTTTTTGTCACACTGATATCTCACAGCAGTTTCACACTCAAACTAATAAACAGATTGAGTATTTGACGATTAAAATTAGAAGAAAAAATCTTATTTTTCACGAATAAACATTGCAATAAACGTATACATTCTTGCAATGAATAGATATTTAATCAAAGATTACAATATATAAATACGTCCATGCTTTATTAAACCATTTGTTTCATGATTTATTGAAATATATTTCATTTTAGATATATTAAAAAATAATAATAAATCCTGCTCTATCCTCCACGCCACTTGGTGGAGTTTCAACCAAAATAAATAAATGAAATAAAATAAATTAGTCTGCACCAACATTATGTACGGACGCCTATAGACATGAAACTCGCTCCCATTTGTTAACGTTATGACTTGATTCCTTCTGTGATTGGTTATTCTTTAGTGCGTCACTGGAAGGCCCCGCCCACTCATTACCTCTTGGCAGAGACTCGTGCGTGAGAGGTTGTGGATTTTCGTTCTAATATGGCGGCTTAAATTAAGTAAATAAATCAATAAATCACACAGTTTAACAGATTAATAAACTATTGAAGGGATATGACAGCTTGTAATCGTTTTAGTTTGAGATTTTTTTGTGTTGTTTTCATCAGGTGGAATTAAACAAATCCACAAAATGTTTTTATTATAATAGTTGTAAGCCGAACTGAGTCCTCATCTGAGGAATTTTAAGGAGTTCCCTTAAAAATTCGATAAGTAGAAAACGACTATAAATAATGTTTATTTTAATCTGAATGTGAATATGATGTTAGTATGTTAGTGTTTCATCTGCTTGTTAATATATTTGTCCTGCTCTAAAAAAACAACCCTGTTTTAAAAATATACATTTAAAAAAATGTATGTAATGTTAAAATAGCTCTTAAAAAGAGCTTTCTGTTTCTTTAAGAGCTTTCTCTTTATAGGGCACACTTGTGGTGTAAATATAGTAAAGTTAAAATGAAAAAGCCTAGGGTGGCATTTAATGATGTAAGAATTTTCCCAAGGTGGACAAGTGCAAGCCAAATGTTTGCATCTAATAATATACACGCTTTATATGCTGTCTTAGGGAATTATATGTTTAATTTCATGTGTCGATTAAGTGATTTAAAAAATAGTATCATAATGGTCTTAAATAATATTACATTAATTGTATTTTTCCTGCTTTTGGAAACATTGGAATGAAGCTTTGTATGTTTTAAATAATGTTTGTTGTCCGTAGATATATGATTGTATGTTTTCTTTTTACTTTTTGATGTGGACCTATGGGTCTGTAATAAAGAACTGAATTAAGTTGAATGTTCAAATGTATCACAAGTCTTGTTGTGTACTTTGATAAGAAGGTAGTCAACGGTTACACTGGACGTCCTTCCCATTGGTTAACTTCGCGGTCTGATTCCTTCGATGATTGGCTGACACTAACACGTCCCGCCCCTCGGAAGACTCCTGCGCGAGCGCAGCGCTTGGCCGGTTTGTGTGTATTTTCATTCCAGTATGGCGGCGCTTGTTGCGGAGGAGGGCAACTTACTATAAATTACCCGTCATTTAACACGGATAGTTTGGAGTGCTTTATTTACTTCGTTGGGGTCTTCATTTGGACCGGCGGGGACGGACTTCGGTGAAAACCCGTAAACTAGCCCGAGTTTTGTTGGAGGGGGAAAGAGGAGATTTAAGAACAGAAACGCTGCTGTTGCGACGGAGAGTCGATTCCGAGTCTATTAGCACAGGCTGCTTGCTAAGCTAGCGCTAAAGCTAGGACCCGACTAGCTAACGGGATAGCTGCGCGGTGAGTATTCGAGTGAGTATCTCAAGGATTAAGTAGTTCACGACTTGTAGTGTGACGGCTGGGACAACACACTAGGTACGTTATTTGGGAACGTAGGATTGTTAACGCTGAACTTTACTACCTCACGGGCTCAGCTCAGCTCTGTTTAATCGAGTTAACTACTTTCCAAACGCTAGCGCTCTCGTGCGCTTAGCTTAGCTAACATGCCTACCAAACACTTCATTCTGTATGCGTGGCCTGGTTGAGCATTTAAATCTGTCCCTGTTAGTCGTGAATCTGTTTAGAGGCTGGTTTGTGTGTGTGTGTTTATATCAGAGCAGAGATAGTAACCTCATCGCTTGGCCTTCAAATCGTGCTTATGAATCATTTTCAGTGAAAACGAACCGACTCACGAACCGAGCCAACAGGTTTACCAGGCGCGAGACGCCTCACGTTTATTTAACAGGCTTATCAGGTTGTTTTTAGGGGGTTCATGTTGAGATTTCCGAAGAAGCTGGGATTGTGTACGGATCGTGAGTGTTGCTGTGATGTTTGTAAGTTAGTTAGATTCACGTTTTCATGCTTAAAGGCGATGCAAAGTTTGGATTCCGTTTGACATCATGGTGGATTTGGAAGTCGGGATTGCAAGAAGAAGAAGGAGGCTCGTAGAGGACATTATGTAGTCGGTTTATTTGGAAACGCCGCCAGTTTTTCTGCACCGCTTATTATTTTTATAGTTTGTATCTATATATATTTATGTGTATATATGATGCACAATTATTTGGGATCCGCGAGCAAAACGCGACCTCGGCTCCTTTATTCTTAAATAATAATAACTAAAAAAAAAACCTAGACAGTAGTGTCAGATCAGAAGGTGTGTCACTCTGGATCAAGAAGCCCTGCCTTTCTCCTCTGGTTGGAGTAATACACTGAAGTCGTCATCAATGCCTTCGGCGCTGGCTGTGTTCACCTGCCGCCCGAACTCGCACCCGTTTCAGGAGCGTCACGTCTACCTGGACGAGCCGGTGAAGATCGGGCGCTCGGTCGCGCGCTGCCGCCCGGCCCAGAATAACGCCACCTTCGACTGCAAGGTGCTCTCCAGGAACCATGCCCTCGTCTGGTTCGACCACAAGACAGGCAAGGTGAGTCATTCGTTAGGCTTTAGTTGTTTTTTTAAGGTTTACACGCCAAACAGGCCTGAGCGGGTTCTCCTGCACGTGCAGGTCATATGCAAATCACAAAACCCCCACCTTTTGCAGGTTGTTGCTTTTCCTTTCTGATTAACGTTGGACTTGATGTCAAGTTTGTGGAATTTTCCCCTAAGCTGTACGTATGTGTTTACACAGCAGGTCTTGATGATGCCCAGTTCTGATTGTCCAGTTCTAACTAGATCTGGCTGATTGATAGATTTTTTTTTTGACAGTCAGCTTACATCTTCTTTTAAAAGTGACCCATATCCGATATCTGCGTTTACCTTAGACACTTAGTGAAACTACCTGAAGTAGACAGTTTTTGCTTTAACGGTAAGAGGAACATCGGCTTGTTGAGGCAGAGGAAAGAAAGAAGAGAGGTGTTGTTGAGAGTTGTGTTTTTCGAGGTTGGTGTCCACCTGAGTCGACGTCAATGGCCACCGGCACTTTTTCAATGACGTACCACTCACGATGACGGGGGAACATCGGATCTGTTCGCCTGCACGGCAGACACACGTGCATGTATTGGCACGGTTCATATCAGATTTATTTCCACGTATGAATGAGGCCTGAAACGGATCTGAGGAGAATATCAGGATCCCTGTGCTATTTATTTATTTATTTATTTATTTATTTAATATCCGATCTGTACGCAATCGTAATTGGGGTCACTTGAACCATGTAGTGTAAATGCAGTCTTTGATGACGCTATTCTCGAAAGTTTGTGGACATGAGTGTCTCACCCACATGGTTCTAGATTTATTTCTTCCCTCCTTTATAGTTGTAATAACCTCTACTTTTCTGGGAAGGCTTTCCACTGGATTTTAGGATTGTGTGCTCTTTCACTGCAGTCTTGGGCGATGGGTGCGGTCAGGGGTCAGAGCAGGACACTCCAGTTCTTCCACTCCAACCTTACCTCAGTAGACCACGTCTTCATAGAGCTCGTTTTGCGCATAGGAACTCTCAATGTTCTAAAACTACTGAGGAGATCCACACTCTGCTGTGGATCTCCTCAGTACTTTTAGAACATTGAGAGTCTCCGTTGTAGCTCACACAGTAGATGTTTGGATGTTGAGAAATCTGTATTAGGGATGCACTGATAGGGAAATTTTGGCAGATAAATCTAAACCTTGGTTATTTTATCTTATTGTGTGAGTCCGATTACAAAAAGCAAACAAACAGTGGACACCACTGGTTTTTTTATTTTAAAACCTTAACTGTTAGGGGAAACTATGTTTGACTGCTGCGGTTTGCCGTATTTAGTCTCGTAGCTCCTCCTGATATTAAACGCTTCCCAAGATGAAGAAACGAGAAATGGATGCTTCTTGTATACTTTCATTATTTTCATATTATTGCCGCGACCTTTGACTCGCCCCAGACTGAAATAAGAGCCAGTGCCTCTCTGACTGCTTGTTGTGAATGGAGCGTGATAGCATAACCACATGATGCAAACATCCGTATTTGGAGAAAGTAAAGCTCGCTAGAAGGTCACTCCTCCTGTGGTAAATTTGTTGCTATCTGGATTTATTGCTTTTATTTTATGGATAATGCATTTATTTAATAGTTTTATTACTGAGGGAATGTGTGGGGGCGAAAAATAAATGTATTGTGAATGTTCCCTGATAAACAAATCCAATCCAAATAGGGTTTACGACACTGACTACGTTTACATGGACAGCAGTGATCTAATTATGGGCCTTATTCTGAATAAGACGATATTGTGAGACAATATTGTGATTTAAGGTGTATACATGAGTTGTTTTTAGAATATTCCTTTCATGTTCCCGTTTTACATGTTCTAGATCATAGATTGATTAACAGCACACGTCATTACGTCACCGTGCCATTACGTCTGACGTTCCCTCCAGGATTTCACGCATAAACATACAGCTCATCTTCGTTATGGTACCATATACAGTTTTGGGTGCAAATAGACGACTGCTTGAAGCCGTGGACTGCGTCCCAAACCGCGTACTTACCTACTATATGGTAGCCGAGATACATGTATTTTCAGTAAGCGGTTTGGGACGCAGCCGTGCTCTCTTGTTTGCCATCAAACGGTTGAGCACTGCCGTGTGTGATCGTGTCCTGTCGCACAATGCAGTGAAAACTCCCACATGACGTTAATAATGTGATTACGATGTGTACATGTCTGTAATACACGTCGATAATGAGACTAAAACGGGAATACTCCACACGTCTTAATTCGATTTGTGTTTACTTCGAGTACGACATTATTCAGATTAAGGTCATCAATAATCACAGTTTACATGCTAGTTTCTTAGAGTATCGTCTTAATCAGGTTAATATCGGATTATCGTTGTCCATGTAAACGTACTGAGTGATTGACTTAGGATGTTAGGGTTTTATGTCTACTCTAGTTTACAGAGTATTAGCGAAAGATGAGGTATATAATAAAATGCTTTAAAGTAACACCTTACGGTGCATTTCATTCATATTCTTCTTTTTGTTATGAGAAAAGCAGGTGCATGTTTCAGCAAGTTGAACAATGAACCCGTTCTCCATCCTGTAATCCTCTTTGCTGATGTTATCAGATAAAGCTGAGGAAAGGACTTGTTTTGGCTGGTGTGTGTATTTGTCTGTGGCACATCTGGCAGTCTTGGGATTCGACAGGTTCGTCTATAGGGAGTTACCCAGGTATACAAATAGGCAGCTGTATATGAAAAATCGTTAAAAGGTCTGACACCGAGGAGTTGCTGCTTGTGGTTTCTTGATGCATAATCTCCAACTGTATTCCTGGGTTTTGGGTAAGGAATAACACACAGACGTCATGTTTATTTTTATTTATTTTCTTTTAAACGGTTTCTAGTTAGACTTAATGCTCTGGATCGACCGAGGGACAAGTTAGTTCCTGTTCTCAGTTGCGTTATAATTCTCTGATAATCTGCTCGTTTCCTCACCAGTCGAACCAGTTTCACCAGTTAATGTGAAGGTAGTTACCGTAAACCTCTGTATACATGCGCACTCCAGTGTCCATCATGGCTGTGCGCGATGTAAAGCACACTCGCGTTGCATGTTGCGCCGGCGGTGGCGTAACCATACATTTATATAGGAGTGATGGGAATAAATACAAAATAAAATCGTGATTGTTTTCCCGATCTGTACGATTAAATTGGTTAGTGTGATGTGCTCATGCATTAAAGATGGATGTCCGACAGCAGCAAGTCATTTCAAATAATACAACAATACTAAAGTGAAGTGAAAAAATACAACAATATTGCAGGCTGACCCAAGGGGCGTTACATTTCAGACACGTGCTTGAGTTTTTTGGCCAAACGCAACGGGTCTGCTGGCCAATCGGAGCACTCTGGGCTTTTTGGAAGGAAGGGCTTTGGAGAAATCGGAGCGTTTCAGGAAGCCTGGGACTAGAGGCACTGCCATAATGTACAGTATGTGACGATGTTTTTTTTTTCTTCTAAAACATCACAGCATGTTAACCTAGTCCATTACATCCAATAAACAAAATAATGAAAATCGTATGACTCCTTTAATAAGTTCGGCAGCAGCGTCGTGTGTGATGTGCTCGCCATGTTTCCCATTAAAGTCCATCACAACCTTGTGACAGCTTCCTGATCCAACCATGAGACTGATTTCAATACGCTCTTCTTTTGTCAAAGGCATTCTTAAAGGCTATCTGGAAAAAAGTGTGTAATTTTTATATATATATATATATATATATAAGTATGAAAAATGTTGTATTTTTCATTTTATTCGTAGTATGGGTGTATTGATGCACACCAGTCATGACTTCTGGCTTAAAGATTCGGTTCTCAGAACATTTTGAACAAAATTTTAATGAAGGAAGATTATGTCCGAAAAACATAACACGTGCACATCGTCACAGTTTTGTCATATCTTTTATGTCCTTAATCAGGAGAGGAAATGAAGCATTATTTATTATGTATAATAATAATAATAATAATAATAATAATAATAATAATAATAATAGTGTATCATAATAGTCTGCTGTTATAAGTGGTCCACCTGAAGCGGTGTTTGAAAACGACGTCGTTCTCCATTTTGTGGTTTAACGACCGGACTTTGTCAGTGCACGAGAAGAGAACCGGAGACTGGAGAGGGCGACGTGGCGCTCGCTGGCCCGCTCTCAGGATAGATTAAGTTTCAGATCGTTTAACACAACACCAACGAAGCATCACCGGTCAATCGCACGCCGATGAACTGTCGTGTCTGTGTGTGTCCTGGCGATCCAGGAGACCTTTCTCGCTACACGTTCGCTTGTGTTTCATCTTTTTCATTTTGTCGGTTTTAGCAGCGCGTCTGTTAATCCCAGTCGATCAGGGCCGGTCGTTTAAGGGAGACAAAGTTCCCAGGAGGGCAGTGGTGTCATCACAGGCGTCCTGGTGTAATCGGTATTTCCGGGCAGTGTATCGGTGATATGTTATTCACAACACATCTGTGAGCACGCTGGCTTTTTGGAAATGCTTTTGAGGTTAGTGGAACATTTCAGATTTGGGTGGATGGATGGATAGCTGCACTAAATCTGTGACGTGAAGTAATGGTTCATCCCATTTCTACCTCTACATCTTGCAGCGTACTGTACCTGGGCCTCCTCTGGCAGCCGGGAGATATTTACACACAGTTTAATGATGCTTTTATATTGCGGCGTGGTTAGCATGGCTCCTGTGTAAGGATGACGCGCACACTCGTGAAGCATGCCGCTCTTCGTCTGCTCTGATATGAACGAGGAGAGCTTTTTTTTCCCTGCAGGTCTAATCCAGTCCAGTTCCTCAATCAAAACTGCTCAGTTCTTTGTCAGTAAGTGCTGGGTGGTTCTAAGGTTCATTGTAAAGAATGACCCTTGCTTTAAATCACAGATATGTCCAGGATTTTATCATTTCTGGGCTGATTTTAAATACACTCGCTAAGCACTATACTAACGCATGAATGAGTAAGTGTACAGGCATTCCTAATAAAGTGTCCGGTGAGCGTATGTCTTAATACGTTAATAGTTCCGATGTAAATCCGCTTTTATAAGTCACTGCGACACAGACGGTTTATAAGAGAGCGATGTTCGTTTTAGTTTCACCAGCCAGTAACGCATAACAGATTGGAACCTTCACTGAAATACACGTAGTTGGCGATTAGTCTCCTGATTAGCATGCGCTATAAATACTTTACACTCGTGAAGTATGATCAATCGATCGAAAATTCTTGCGTTTCAACTTGACCACTTAACTCCGGTTTTAATTTGAACCTTGATGACAAAACTATTGAATATACATATTTCTGCTCAGGTTTCCAAGCCGGGTTTACAGCAAAGAAGCCGATTAGCCGTGTTTTATATTCATCTTCTGGAACGAGAGGTGGATGAGGGAGAAAGCGAGGCAGGGAGAGAGATATAGGAACCCAGTGAAATTGAAAGAGAAACAGGTTACCGTGGCAACCCTGCTGTAAACAGTGTTGCACATTGTGGCGTAGGGCTGGGGAGTGATGTAATGGGTTTTAAAAGGGTATCATTATTATTGTTTCTCGATATCGGCAGCTCTAGATGGAATTGGACGAAGTCTCCATAACTATAACCGTGCTAACGAGATTAATAATAGGATCATGTTATTGATCTGTTTCGTTTGACGTGACGCCTTATTTCCGACTTTTGACATGTGAGATGTCTTTAAAAAATATAGATATTCGGTTTTACTCCGTTACAAAAGAGCCTGATTGTTGAAGAAAAATTGATTCCAGCTGAACACTCTGTAACAAGTACTTTGGTCGGTCGGCTGTTTACGTTGGCTGTAAACCGATGAGCCAAAGTATTCTCACCACCTGCCTGTATGCTGTTGGGACTAACCTTGGCGTGCCGTCGAGACATGGACTCCACAAGACCTCAGAAGGTGTTGTATGGTATCTGGCACCAAGACATTAGCAGGAGCTCCTTTTAAGTCTTGTAAATTGCGAGGTGGAGCTTCCACGGATGGGACTCGCTCGTCCAGGATATCCCACAGATTCTCGATTGGGTTGACAAGTGGGGAATTTGGAGACCAGGGCAACACCTTATAGTATTCGTCACGCTCCTCAAACCGTTCCTGAACACGTGTGCAGTGTGACAGGGCGCATTATTATCCTGATGAAAGAGGTCACTACCATCGGGGAATACTGTTGCCATGGCTAGGTGTACCTGGTCAGGAACTATGTTTAAGTACATGCCAAATTGGCGTCCACGTGAATTTCCCAGTTGAACATCCATCCACCAGCTTGTTTCTTCCCATATTTCTCTGACCGTTCCTTATCGTCTTAATATATGATATACATAATATGACAGACCTTGACGTGCACTATAACGTGATTACTGTGCCTGTGGAGAAGTTTTAACTTGGATGTCTGAATAATACTCATCATTTTGTACGTATCTGTTGGCCATATCTACAGATCTCTAGTATCTATAGATATCTACAGATCTCTGTTGGCTAGTTTTAGCTGGCAGGCAATGTCACCACAAACTTTTGTTTCTATTTATAAAGCTCGGTAAAACACTACGGCTGTTTACTCACCAGACCAGAGACTATGTATGACGTGACGTTATTATCTCTTATGTGTCACAGCTTTCTGTTTTGCCAGAACCAATGCAGCGAAGTACTGGTTCTGTACTCTTTGAAGCGCTCAGACACTCGTACAGAGAACGATTGTGTGTTTAAATGTACATAAATGTCGAAAACTGGCGAATTTTCTTGGTTCAGTTAGGTTTGTCTGTGCTCACTTTTTAGATCTTTACATGTTTTATTTCCTTAGGATTTGGTACAGCTCAAAAGCAACAATTCAAGAAAACACCTCAGATATTTTTGAGCCATGATTATAATTTCATGCAGCTTTTCTTAGAAATATCACAACACCAGAAAACACATTTTTACTTGGAGACCTTATGTGTCACTTTAAACTGATCAAATTATGCTGTAATTTGGCTCGATGAGAAACATAGTGTTGTGGACAGATGGGTGTGTGCGTTTCGGGGAACTAGAACTTGGGTTTTGTGACTGGTGACATCACTGAGCACCACATGAATTTCTAACGGTCTTCGATTGCTTGCGGTGTGACATCATCAGGTCATAAAACGCGAAACTTGGATTTCAACCCATCGGCGTTGCATCTCGCTGTCGGTCCCGTATGGCCTCGTTAGCGCAGAATAAATTGTCCTCTGAATGTAGTGAGCTTCCCTTTTTTTTCACCACATTTTAACCTCTCCTCTGTAGCAGCTATGTTCTGGTGCTAGTTTTAGTGCGAATGAAAATGTGATGTCAGCACTGAAAATAGGATTTGGACTCTGAACGTGCTTCTCCTCTTCAGAGTCTGTTATTATCAGCAGCTCTGAGAAGTGACTGTTACTCAGCAGCTGACTGAATTCACCAGACTCGACTGCCCGATGGGGAACGAACACACACACACACACACACACACACACACACACACACACACCCTCACTCTTGAGTGCTCTATGAAAAGCAGCTGTGCACAAAGCTCATTTGACCCGGTGCTATTTACACTGAAATGAGTCGCATGTCTGGAAAAACTGACACGCTGGACTGGTGTGTGTGTGTGTGTGTGGTTTTAAAAAAGAAATAAATTATTTATTTATTTTTTATTTATTAAATTTTTTTGAAATATTAAAATGTACCAGTACATGAAGTAAAACAGTCATCCCCACATCTGAGCTCGGGTAAAACAGAGATTTAATGCGCGGCGTGCTTTGAATTCGTGCGTCTTCAAACATCAGTTCCTACACCACCGCCTGACCTGACGGCGCGTGGAATGAGAGGTATGAGGTGTGAAATTCAGGGGTTTCGTCTAAAGGTTTAAGTGTCTCGGTGCCTTTTTTTCCCCCCTCTCAAATGTTTTCCTTGCCGAGATCTTAAGCATCATTTCCTTCATCATGGCCAAGTTGAATGTTTTGGATCCAGTCTGGGATGATAAATCAGGTGGGAGCTGAAGCCCAGTTGGTGATAACAGCCTGGTAGACGTGGCAGGATTTTCCTTTAATCCCAATCCTGTAATCTTTCACCTGGCTAGTTTTCCACCAGTCCTTTATGCGCTCCGATAATGAATCCAGAAAATGGAGCTTCAGGCAGATTTGTACAGCGTTGGTTCGTGCCTGCAGATTTTGCCTTATAAAGTCCCTGTTTGTGCTTTTCAGCTGTTGCTAGGCACAGCGTCGTCCTTTCCTCAAAGCATCGTTCTCTTCAAGTTCACGTTAGGGTTTCCACGTTACTGTAAACGCACTTATCACTGCTTATTCTTGGCATTAGATCCAGAATTCCCACTGCAGATTGTATTGTTTATGGAGCGTGCATTTACTGACACAGAACCTTTTGTTTTGTTTTATTTTATTTGTCGGCTACTCTACGTCGTGACCATAACGGGCCGGTTGTAACGATTTTACGAGGAAAAAGGACATGCCAGGAAAGGAATGCGTTCCTATAAAAAGAGCTACTCTAGCGTGGAGCCGGTGGAAGGTTTCTGCACTGCAAAACAAAAAAACCCAGTGTCTTATTGAGGGAGAAAATCGTCATCAAAGTAGGCAAATTAATCAAATATTTGTCATTATGAGTAATAAAATGATGACTCATATAAAATGATTAAGATTGTTAAGTCTATTTGTAGACTTGTTGTCCCTAATTTGCTGGGCATTAAGATGATGACATTGTCATTATGTCATTATTCACATCAACAAGCAGTTGAGGTGATGTGAATTTTGTACTTAATTACTTTTTTTTTTTTTTTAAATATATGTATTTTTCAATAAGTTATTTTTAAGAGAAAAACATTTTATTATAAATTTGTTTATTATGCAGACATTTTTAATGCAAAACTACTGATATTTGTCACACCGCCCCGCCCCTAATTGGCAGATAAATTTGCTTATGTCTAAAAACAAAAAAACATGTCCTCACCACTCTCCCAAGCAAAGAGCGATCATGTCAGCAGTGTAGAACTGTTTCTAGGTTTCTGATGAGGACGTCAGAATTGCAATTTACCGTCTTCACTCAGCCGAGCTTTCAAGATGGGGTTCATCACCGAAGCACACTACCTTCACACTTTGAGGTTTGGTTTAGTTCATTAATTGCATTACTGGTTTGCACATTGAATATTTCCAGTAAAATATCAGTATTTGATAATTGGTTCAAAATTGGATTCTAGATGTTACATGAATGTTACTAAATGAAATTTTTTTTTTTGTATTTTATAATATACATTTTTTTTGTTAAGTCAAAAATAACTAACAAAGTAAAAGTGCTGTTAATTTTGTTTCCTAGTATGTTCAATTGATATTCATTCAAACACCTGAAAGTGATTAAAAAGCATCATAATTATACAAAAAAAGCATTTCTTTTTAAATAAATTTCGGCTCAAGATTTTCATTTCGGTGCATCACTACATATTACTAGACAAAATCTGGTGTTGTACTATTCAGTATCTAATATTTCTCGTTGAGAATGTGATGCAACAAATATGCAGTTATTAAACCTATTTCCAGACTTTTATTTTCTCAGTTCAAAAGTCTGACGTATAATTTTATTTATTTATTTATTTTCTTCTCAAATGAAACGTTTTGTAATAAGCTAAGTGATCTGCCAGCAGTGCAACATAATTAAATGGCTGAAGTCGGTTCAAACTGATGTCTTGTAATAACCGCAGAATGAGAGATGATGAAGCATGAAATATGCTTGTATTTAAGATGCTTTGTCTTGGTTTTATTTATATATAATCATTTTTTTACATTGTGGAAACCATTTCATGCTCAGGATTTCATCACTGACCACATCTCTGTCTCTAGTTAAGCCATCGGCACATTTTCTGTCATTTTTGGTCTTAATCTTCACAAGTTCACGGGTCTGTGCGTTAATTTTACACACCCCCCCCGTAATGAATATGACCATATCAGTGTGAGAAAACGATTGTTCTGTAGTACGTCAGAATAAAGACTTGAGTGTTCAGAGCCTTCATAGAAAGGCAAGAAGGGGTTTCCTCACGTGAGAAGTATTCTGGAGGCGTTCTGATGGAAACACACAACACACACAGAGGCTAGTGAGCTCTTGGATAAGATCCAGTGAATGAGTCAGAGTATGCCGTGTGGAGGGTCTCGGTTTCAGCTCTGACCCAGAGTTCACAGGAAACAGCTCGCTGTGTTCAGTGTTTATGGCTGTGATCTATGCACTCTAGCAGTTATAGCTAATTCTCTACACACGTCAACATTTTATGCGCTTGCATTGCTTGAAATTTCATTTCACACCAAGAAATGCAAGTGAGAGGAGGTCAGCTTGAAACTGGGGCAGAGTCTGGACTAGGTCATCTAATCCGGTGTTTAGTAACCCAGCCTTTCAGCACCTTCCTGCACTCTTCCCTCTCCTCTCTCGTTCTCATAGTATGGCATTTCTGTCGACTGTGCATGATATACGCCTGCACTGAGGGGAGGTTTAAGGGAACTGCTCCTGTATACAGAAAGGGGGGAAAACTTGCTGCTGAAAATCCCAAGGTGGATTTCAGCCCGAACCTTTGTCAGGAAAGTTCCTGCTTGATGTTTGCCCCATGCTGCGAGGGTCATAAAAATTGTGCACACGACTGTGTGAATAATGCAAGCTGGCTATAATTAAAGCTAGCAGTTCCCTTGGGTCAGTCCTGTAAGTGTAGGAAGGTTGATTTGAATGAATGAACAGATTGAATTGAGATTAGAGGTGTGGATCTGGACCGTGATCTGACGGGACGAAACCTAATGTTTGCACAAGCAGGAAGGTTTTATCGGTCATGCACTGACTAGGTTTAATATGAGCAGGGTGTGTAGTAATTCATTCTTAATAGATTGCCGTGGTTTACATTTGTGTAAAATGACATTACTCACTCTAGTGCCCCATAACCATCTCTGTTTGATGATCGTATCACCTGTGGCTTTGATGGGGAGAAGGAAGGAGGCGTGGCCAGATATACATAGTGCATGCTGTATAAACGTTACGTCAGTCTGGCGGAAAAAACACCAGTGACTATTCACAGGTCGGCCGTAGCTGCAGTCGCTTGCATCATCATTTACTCCTCCTTCTTTTTTTTAGTGCTGTAAAAGCTGAAGTGGGGGAATGTAAATTAACTCATTTCATTCATGGCTTTATATGCTTGGTAGAGTGTACAGAAGATACGTTCGAGACGAACGTTTAGTTGCTCTGCTCTACAGGATGTTAATTTGTGTACGAAAGAAAACTGACCGAAAGGAAACTGCATTATGATCTCACGTTTTTTTTTCTTCAGATTTTAAAGATGCAGACATCACGTTTTCTTCCACAGATGTTTAAATCGACTTGATCTACATGATAACAGTACATCATATTTTTTATTATTATTATTATTATATTCTAAATTGACCCGTGTGTGTCTGTATAAGGCAAGGTGAGTAAGGTTAGTGAAGAGTGAGTAAATGTTAAGGTTCCATTGACTTGAACCTGTTTCTTTAACAGTTTTAGCTGAGGCCTGAACATAAGGATGTGATTTCTGATAATACAGATTATCAATTGGAGTGATGTAGCTGAGGTTGAGGAACCTTCAGAGCTACGATTCACACACCATACTGACCATCATGGTGTTTCTACATCTATGATTTTCTCCACTGTTTCAGGGGTGAACAAATTTTCAGCAGCTCTGGAGAGCTTCCACTTGTTCTCATAACACGGCACGTGACATTTTTATTTTTAAAAATTTTTTTTGCTGTTGTCTGGGTTTATTTATTTATTTATTTATTTATTTTTTAATAAAAAGATGTGGTGTTTTCAGGGCTGGTTTTATTTTCAGTTAAAATCACCCAGCCATGTAATGAAGCTTTTGTGATTTTTTGGGACAAGAAGATTAAATATTCTACTGTTTTAAAAATGACACCCGTGTCTTTTAATAAGCACTGCTGTAAACAGTTATCCGTCATGTTGTGGAGATTTAGCGTTCTGTCATGAGATCATGTGCAACATTTAATCTTTTCCTTTCCCTGCAGCATCTCAAATTCATCGCTGTGGAAAGTAAATAAAAAAAAATGTGTATATATATATATATATATATATATATATATATATATATATATATATATATATATATATATATATATATATATAAAAAAATTTTTTATTTACCCGATATCTGAAATTCTGTCTGATATATCTGCTATAGTTTCTAAACCTAGGAAGTGGATATGGTTTTGTTGGTCACGATGACCGAAATTCAATGCCGGAAAGAGAGCAGTGTTGATGGTTGATATTCAAGTGGATTGATTTATTATGCTGTAGTATGATCTCAAACCCTTGAATTTGAAGAAAAAAGTGGTATAATAATTATCCACGACTATTTTCATAATCGATTACTTGGCCGAATATTTTTCCGATAAAACGGGGGGGGACTGGGTGTCTTTCAGTACCCCCCCCCCCCCCCCCCCCCCCCCCCCCGTTTCTTTACAATAAAATCCACAGTCTGAGTGGTACAAATATAAACTTCAGACTAAAACTTTACACAACTGCTTGTCCAATTATATAAGACTAAAAAGAACCTAATACACAGTCGCACCAGGAATATATATTATTAATTTAGACTATAGTTTAATTCCGTGCTTTTTGTGCATCCCTAAAAAATAATGTATAAATACTTGTGAATATAATATATTGCAGATAAGTCGACCGCCAAAATGTCCACATGTTGGTGTGATGACAGGCCTTCTCTGTTGGTGTACAGGTCTGAGAATTTGCTGGCGATGTGTGCACGCTCTCCATTTGGATACGAAAATAACTCTTCTCCCTGTAGTCTTCTCTCCTTTAATTATCACCTCATGAAGTGACGATTGCGCGATTCTCCTCAGTGTTCTTCTCTTACGTGGACGGCTTTAGCGGTATGCGAGCTAAGGTACGGTCTTGCGTAAAGATATTTCTCTTTAGTCACTCGTGTCTGTATGGCTCAAGTTTATTCAGATTTATTCACAAAGCCTGTCTTATTACGCTGGTGAGACACTGTAGGTTTTGTTGTAAGTAATTTTCAGTTGTTTTGCGTTTACTTTGTTTACCCTTTGCGTCTTCGTACCCGAAGATCACGGCGTGTCCTTGTGAGACAGCGAGAGCAGGTGGTGTAGGAACGGTGGAGCAGGATGTGGAGGTGAAACTGTCTTGCATGCACTCTGCTATCGGGTGAATGTGCAGGACAGTCACTTACCGCCCACCACCGTGTGTAATTTAGATTCAGAGTGAAATGTTCTGTCAGAGTTATGCTATTAGTACAGCTTGGACTGTCATGGGTGCTCCAGAGCTTCAGAAAATGCTGTTATCAACATCAGATCAATTGATTCTGCATGATTAATCATTTTTCAATCATATTCAAAATGGTATTGGCAATCTTGAGTAAAGCTGCATGAAACGGGAGGTTTCAGGAGATTTGGACATGCGGTCCAAAACAGGAAATGGTACCCTACGGCAGTATGCCTAAAATGGACAGCGTAGAAATTGTACACGCAGATTTTTTGGCTCTATTGTGCTTATATATGTTAGAACAGGTTTAAACCAGCACTAATGGAGGTAGCTACTGCAGAGTACTGCTCCACGAGTGTCGATGGGAACATGAGGAGTGTGGCAGCATCTGGGGCTACGTCCACGTTAATCCAGATAGATCGGAAAGCAGCATTTTTTTTTTTTGTTTTAAAACGTTCTCCGTCTACACTGAAATCTTCAAACATTTTCCAGAAATTGCTTGACTACACCGAAACAGCTGAAAACGCTTGCATCCCTACACCGTGCATATGTACAAGCGTGAGAAGCTTTGGCCTGCGCCGTTTCCGTCAGGCGTTTTATTTAAAAGTGAATCCGAAGGTTGTTTGAAGTGATCTTAATCTTTAACAACACTGTCAAACTGGATAGCAGGCACGACAACTGTAGTATGACATCAAACCCTGTAAAAAACAAAAACAAACAAGTCATAGTTTTTCCAATATCTCCGTTTTATTTTTAAAAAGACGCATTTTTACATTAATCAGGATTAATGTGGACGCAGACTGCGGTGACGTAGAGCTCCAAAGTCGGCTGAAGTGTCCGCTTTCTTTCTTGGGGTCTGTAGATAGAGTAGCCTGGAGATGCCATGCTGGTCTCGTTTGAAAGCCACTGAAGAGCTCTTTTAAACCTTTAGAACATGGAGTGTGTGACTTGTTGCGATCTGGAGCTGTCAGGCTATTGGACATTCCAGTTTTGGTAACGGTGCACGCTCTCTGTGAAAGAACGTGAAAATCACATGACCGGTTTCTCTCTTAAGTCTCTTAAATAATTTTTTTTCTTATAGTAACAATTTACGCAGTGAGATGTTTATTTCGAATCTCTGGAAGGAGTCTACAGTGTCGGTGCTTTGTAACACAGGTAAAGCTGGAACTTTTTGTTTTCCGATGAGGGCAAGCCCTCAGGACAGATGCTTTTGGTTGTTCAGTAACGTGACCAGTGAGCAATTCTTTTACTCGAGCCGAGGGAAAGAGTGTTTATACCCGTGATAACGCAAGTGATTTCAGGAACTAACTTTGTTTTTGCAGCTGTAAAACATTACAGCGTAACTATAAACAGATAAAACGTAATACATGGTGTTTAATAAATAAAAAGAAATGCTTGCTGTGGTGCAAGAGGAATTAAACACTTAGTGGTATACAATGGTGAAGAAAAATCACATCCTTTTGTTTTAACCGTCTCAGTTTCATGCCATAGTGGTGTATGTTTGTATGTTTATCTCCTTATGAACACTAGCCTTTTTTGGGGGGGGGGGTTGTGCCAGCACCGGATTTGCTCCGTAACCATGGGAACCAGGGAACGAGAAACCGCCTCGCATAAGATGCTCAAGCTGTGGTGGTGTCAACTTTGTAAAGCACTTTTTTTTGATGCTGGCGTATATCTGAATCAGACGGGTGTTATTCGATTCCGCCTGCACGCTGACGCGCCGGGTGAAGGAAAGCTGAGCTGTCGTGGTCCTGAATCAGAGGTTGCTGTCATACCGGGAGAGAAGGAGGGGTTATGGGGCAGCACATGACCACCACTGGGTTGTTCTAGTGTCATTAATGATTTAAAAATTGTAAGATTAATACAATTATACAAATAACTATTTTAAAACTGGGTTTTAACACCCAAGTGCATCCTGAATTTTTTTGATTTCTTTCGGTGCATCAGTAAAAAAAAAATATATATATAGCGTGCGACCATTCTAGTAAAGCTTTCTGTCTGAAGTAGAGAGTGCGATGGAGTACAGAGAATTGTAACATGAAAACATAATCTCCGAATAAATAAATGAATAAATAAATAAATAAATAAACGTCTGCAGCTGATGTTCCTGTAGCAGAGAGAAGCGCATCACTGTAGTATTCCTGGAGCTCATGAGGCTTAGACATTTGATACTGCTGTGTGCCGGCTGTTTTTGTTGTTTTGATCAGACGGCTTTTGTAAGAGAGTACAGGCCTCACTGCCACTTCAGTTTAGACCCCCCCCCCCCCCCCCCCTTTCTTTTCTTTCTTTCTTTCTTTCTTTCTTTCTTTCTTTTTTTTTTTTTTTTGCTCGCCCGGTTTGTTGGATGCGCAGTGGATAGTGTTTCTGTCTCACAGCTCAAGGGTCCCCATTTTGATCCTGAGTTCATGTTACTGTCTGTGTGAGTTCTCTGGTTTCCTCACACCTCAAAAACATACGGTTAGGATCCACTACTCTGAATTACCCCGTGTGTGTGTGTGTGTGTGTGTGTGTGTGTGTGTGTAAGGCAAGGTGAGTAAGGTTAGTGCAGACTGAGTAGTTGTTAAAGTTCCACTAATTTGAACCTGTTTCTTTAATAGTTCTAGCTGAGACCTGAACATAAGAAGAAATCACATCCTTATTTTAAAAGCATGAACTCTCGCTTGTCTACAGACGTAGGTGACAGCACCAGACTTGGACGTCCTGCTTTATAGCTCCAACTCTGAGAAAACTGATTAAATCCTTTTTAAGCAAGGTATAACCTTTTCAAATCATAAATATCGGAACACAGGTTTTTTTGGTATACAGTAAAAGTAGGCTTGAGCCAGAAGTACAATGTTGACCTTGTAGGATATTAAGCTTTTGCTTTCTTACTGTTTTCGAGAGAGAGAGAGAGAGAGAGAGAGAGAGAGAGAGAGAGAGAGAGAGCGAGAGAGCGAGCGAGCACGCGATTGCAGTAATGAGACGGAAAATCCTGTGAACATGTCTCAAAATTTATTCTTCGTGTTTTCTGCAGTGATTAAAAAAAAACAGTGAACAAGTAGGCCTATCAATACTTATTTAATTGTTCTGTTTTTATATTATCAGCATCAAAGGGGGGGGGGACGGACCTGTGATCTCGCGCTCTCTCTCTCTAATAACTGTGTATGAATATCTCAAGCCTCCGTTACTAGCTCTAAAATGAAGTTCTGGAATTAGCAGCGGATACTTTAGATGGGACGCGTAAGAAGTTATTTCCACACACGAGCGCTTTAAGGACAAAAACCTGAAGTGTGTCCTGAAGTAAGCCATCTGAACGATGTCTTGAGGTGTGTTCACCGTGGTATAAGCGGAATAATTGACTCCGCTCCATTGTAAGCATCTCGGTGCGCGTTATTTTTTCTAATAATTCACCGGCCCATCATCAGTTATTCCTCACTTAATGACCGCCTGAAATCTGGAACCCGTGAACATCACCGCGTGAGTTTCCTCCGCTGAGAGGTTTTCCCAGAGACGTCCATTCTGTTTGTAAGCTCTGGCTTTCCCTGTTTTTTAGCTGCTTAAAATTGCAAATAAAGGCATGATTTTTAATATCCGCAAGCTCTGCGTCTGAAGTTTGCAGGTAGCTCATCTTTTTCAATTTTAGCTGACTAGCTTTGTTTCTACAGATTCTCATTTTGTCTTCATATCTTTTTTTTTTTTTTTTTGTTTTGTCTTTTGCTTCTTCTTATAGTTTTATCTCCAGGACACCAAGAGCAGCAATGGCACCTTCATCAACAGCCAGCGGCTGAGCCGGGGCTCCGAGGAGAGTCCCCCGTGCGAGGTGCTCTCCGGCGACATCATCCAGTTCGGAGTGGATGTCACAGAGAACACGCGCAAAGGTTTGCCTCGTGTTTATCGGCTATCTCTACTGACCATTTATAGCTTTAAGAGCACGTCCTTAATGTACTGCCGGTGTTGCTTAATAACAGCACACACACACATCCTGTTTTCTTTGTGCCTTATAATGATCACAGAGCAAACATGTCGAATAAGCAACATGCTTCAATATTTAGGATGCTGACACTGAGTGACTTTTTTTTTTTTTTTTAATATAAATAAAATTATAGGGAGGTTTAAATTACTTACATGGATGGTGAAAGATTTTGAAACGGATTTTTGGCTGCATTAGTGAGCCTGTCATCTGGGTTTTGAAATCGAAGAGCACCTCACGATTACTGTTTGGAAGGTGTCGTAATGGCAGCAGACGAAATGGTGGCTTTCACAATCCGATAAGAATGCAAAGTAACTCGCGTGAAGAGAGCATGTAGAGAGCAAAGACAATCCTCGAAAGGGAGACGAACATACGAGGGGTTTTAGGTTATGGGCTAATCAGGACGTGGGTAAGGTATTAAAGAAATGCTAAGGGTTTTTTTTTTGTGTGTGTTTATATCGTTTAGCTTGTCTTGACTATCGTATGCGAGTTGATGAAATTCTGGCGCGTAAAGCTGTCAGACTGGGACATGAGTCAGCGCTACAAGGGAGTGCCTCGGATTTTTGATTACACGCTCAAGCAGCAACAATTGAACTTTTTCTTTAACTGAAACCGTGGCTTATTAGAAGTTTCCATGTATCGCTGAGGATTTTTACGCTGGTATAAGTCAGAAAACAGATGTGAACTCGCCTCACTGTGCAGCGTTCTCTTAGTACTGAGTGAAATTACTGACTATCTTCTTTCTCTCTTTCTTTTTTTTTTGTCTCGGTAGTCACGCATGGCTGCATAGTGTCGTCCATCAAACTCTTCCTTCCAGATGGCATGGAAGCACGACGGCGATCAGAGTAAGACTTGTTTACAGTTCATTGGGAAATACACTCTGCACAGTAACTAGTGTACACACACACACACACACACACACACACACACACACACACACACACATAGAGGGGGAGGTTTTTAGTGGAATTAAGCCTAGGGTGTTACTCCAGGTTGTTTTTTTTTTTTGTTTTTTTTTGGGGGGGGCGTGTAAGATCATCTTAGTGCAGATGAATGTGGTGATAAAGCTGCAGCAAGACAACCACAGTACTGTGTAACACTGTCTCCTTGTTAGCTCACTTTACTTTACATAAGTCATCACATCCATGAGCGAGGCTGTGAATACTGGTTTAATTTAGTGTAAGAGATACAAGCCAAACAGTGATAAATCAGCTAACAGCTTAACACCGCGTGAACCGCGTGCTCGGATCAGTACATCCGTGACTCGAATCATCCTTGTGTGGCTTCTAACCAACTGTGGACAAGACTTGAGTAATTGTACTTCTTTACTATACTTAAATATTATTGTTATATTTATGATTATATAAATTATTGTTAATTACATAAATATAATGTTTTTTTAAGCCTTCAGAATGCTCCCTACAAATCTTTTTGTAAGGTTTTATCTTCTCTCAGTTGCTGCGTCCCAATTCATCTCCCCAGACTACGCGCTAAAAGTGTGCACTCCTTTTTGTGAAGGAAGAAGTACGTACTTTTGAGTGTGTAGCAAAAGAGCTCGCGAGTACTGGGACACGCCGACACGTCATGTAAAAGAAGAGGACGTTACGGACACAGGCGCCATAAACACGCTCCTCGATGCATTTCAGCCTTTTCATTCAGTATTCCTCATAGAGTTTATACTATATATCATTTACCTTTTATTTGTTAATTTTATTTTCTCTGCTTTAAGCTTGATAAACCCTTGTTTAACCTGCACGTTCGCTGTATCAGACAATCGGAAGGCAGCTTGACCTGTGTCACAAAACTCCTCCTCCAACTTCAAGGGGTTGCGGGTAAAAATAGCTGAAAAAGGGGCCACGGATTCACACTTGGAAGATCTGCCGGAAACAGTAGACCATCCAGGAACGTTCTGGATCGCCTTTTCAACATACTACGATTCGGGACACACTAATCCTAATCTCGGATGCTATTCAGGACGGATGGTATTATAGCGAATTGGGACGCAGAAAATGGCTGTACAGTTTAGCAACAGTGGTTGGATCACTAGATTTAAAAAAAAAAAAAAAAAAAACGATCGATATTCATTCCAGTGTGGTTCCTGAGTGGCACAAAGGAAAAGCATTTGCCTGATCATGAGTTTGATTCCCTACGATGCCACAGCCGTCCGTGACCATGAGTCCAAGAGAGCAAAATTGGTTGTGCGCTCAGGATGCTCAGGGCACGCTCTCTTTCCCCTATCAAGCACAGTGACTATGTTTACATGGTCAGCAATAATCGAATTATTGAGCTTATTCTGAATAAGACAATATTGTGATTAAGGTGTTTACATGAGTCGCTTTTTGAGTACTCCTTTCATGCTCCCTTTTTACATGTTATAGAACATAGAGGGATTAACCTGTCGTCAGGTTAACCACACGTCATTACATCCCCACGTCACGTCGTCCCACGTTCCCTCCAGAATTTCACGTATCGACATACAGTTCATCTTCGTTATGAAACCGTATACAGTTTTGGGTTTTATTTATTCATTCATTCATTCATTCATTCATTCATTCATTCATTCCGAATGCTTCAAGTGCAGTTAATTGTCATGCTGTACGTGCAAATAGACGACTGCTTGAAGCCGTGGGCTGCATCCGAAACCTCGTACTTACCGTCTATATAGTAGCTGAGATACATGTATCTTGCCTACTATATAGTAGGTAAGTACGCGGTTTGGGACACAGCCATGCTCTCTTGTTTGCCGTCAAACGGTTGAGCGCTGCCGTGTGTACGTGTCCTGTCGCACAATGTAGTGAAAACTCAAACACGATGTTAGTGCGATCAATGTGTCTACATGTCTGTAATGCACTGCGATAATGTGACTAAATCAGGAATACTCCATGCGTCTTGATTCGATTTTTGTTTATTTCGAGTACGACTTCAATCGGATTAAGGTCCTCTATAATCGCTGTTTACATGATAGTTTCGTAATCAGTGTATTAATCGTGTTAATATCTGATTATTGTTGTCCGTGTAAACGTACTGAACGACTCTAGCCAGTCAGGAGCATTTGAGAGTTTGTGTGTGGAACGGGGTGGATAGATCTTTCCTCCCGGTGTGTTGCGCTGCACCGTGACAAAGCATGAGCAGCAGTTCGAAAGGACGGGGGATGGATGTGCATGTTTTAGGGTTAACTCTCAAGATTAGTAGGTGTGGTACTATAGAGACGATTCCACTGAACAGGCCAAGACTAAATTAGATTAAACGGATTTGATCCAGTTCATCTTTTCTTGCTATACAATGTAGTTAGGGCTATAGCTATCTTTGTGTGTGTGTTTGAATAAGGACAGGCCACCAGACTGCAGTGTTGAACTGGAGGATGAGCGCCCTGGCCCTACCTCAGTAACATGCTTCAGCATGCTGGATTAAGCAAAGTCTTGTAAAATGAGGCTTTTACCTCCAAGGAAGACTTGAATCTGAAAAAGCCATGTTCATGTTGTGGTATGTTTTTAGTCTGGTTTTTCTTTGCTAATGCTAGGTTAGATTAGCATCGATTCCAGAAGTTAAACTGGCTAGACAGATTCTAGATAATGGTAAATGTACAGGTGCACCTCAAAATATTAGAATAGTGTGGAAAAGTCCGTCCGTGTGTCCCCCCCCCCCCCCCCCCCCCATAGTTTAATTCAAAAAGTGGAACTTTCATGTATTCTAGATTCATTACAGACACAAAGTGGAAAATTTTTTAAGCTTTTTTTTTGTTTGTTTGTTTTTTAATCTTGATTACAGTTTACAGCTCACGGAAATCAAAAATCCAGTATCTCAAAATATTCTAATAAAGAACTTATAATACAGAAATGTCGACCTGATAAAGTATGTTAATTTATGCACTTGATACTCAGTCGGGGCTTTAAAACTTTTGAATGAATTACTGCATCAATGCGGTGCGGCATGCCCCCCCCCCCCCCCCCCCCCCCCCCGGTTGAAAGTCACGCGTTTAATTCCTGATTGACATTTCCAAATTAATTGCGTTAACTGTTGACCCATTATCTCACATTTCACAATACTTTCTGCACCCCTGACAATTTTGCTACCTCTAAAAGGTTGCATTATTTATAAAACAGTCCATCATTTAGCAGACTAAGTTGACAGATTAACAGATTAGGCTATTTATCTCTCCAGTGTCAGGTTATGACATCTCATCGGGATTATGTAAACAGAGAACACTGCGCACAACTCGGTCAGCTGTTAGCTTGAGCACGAAGCATTCACGACATCTTGCTGAAAGTGAAATAGACATTATGAAGTGTTGCTGTCAGCTGGTGCAGTCGGAGGTCGCACCGATCAGCTTTGCTATGTGGATTCGTGTCGAGCTGCTACATGCCGTAGGTAGGAACGTAGATGAATGCTGACATCTAGACACTGTGTGAACGGGAAGCAGGACTGCAGGCTATGCCTCTGTGCGTGTTGTGAAAGCTTCGCAGAGACATGTAGCTGGCTCGCAACACGTGCTGCATACCCAGTGCTGGCAAAGCCTGTGGAAAGGAGGTGTACTCTACCCTGGCATCCATGCTAATTCCAGCAGCGTGGTTGTTTTTAGCCGCGTTCCTCATTTAGAGCCTAACCTGTAACCTAAGTTCAGAAATCGCAGATTCTTGTAGTTAAATAACTCCTCTTGGCTTGTCCTAGCAGTCGAGGTATTCTGCTCTCTGAATGAATCTGTAGGAGTTTTTAAGGAGTGTACACCAAAAGAAACATGGACCGACAATCTGTCGTTAAACCAGAGAAGTATTACGTGGAGTGTCACTACTACTTTTATATTTATATTTGTTTAACACTTTATTCCCACCTCCTGTTGTATTGATGAGCCACTTTTTGTTTGTTTGTTCATTTTTTTTCCCAGACCATCGTGAAAGCACTGTTGCCCAGAAACCTAGTGGCCAAATCTGCGATCACGCCATGTCGTAATTACGAGCTTCCGACTCGTAAAAAGCGCTCACTCATCGTGTCGGATGCTGCGACGGACACGTGTGCCGTTTAATGTGTTTCAGACATGTTTCATGTATGCTTCCAGACAGCGCAGAAACGACATTCTTACCTTTTCTTACCTTTTTATATCCTTATCTGTAAATGTTAGAAATTCACGCCGTTATTTCCATTTGACACAAAGCCTCGTCCAGACGGTGAGCGAGTCTCCGTTCCACTTCACCGAACGAGCACGAGTCCATGCGTACGCGTCTATCAAACAGTGAGCGATAGAAAGGAAGCGCAATAACTGTGAGTAAAATATCCATGTCGATCAAATATGTTGTTTGATGCGATATTTCGAAACTAAAGTGTTTGAGAGCGGTAACTGTAACTGGGTTAGACATGTCATTGTATGAAAATGTACGAAGTGTCGTACCTTTAGAGAATATAGGAAGATGTGAATGTGTGTTACTGCACTACGTTCAACCTCTTACCAGTTAACACAAAAACAAAAGCACAAACTATTTTTAATATAGTGATTTAACTTTTTAAAAATATTTTTAAAAATCCTTTGCACGGTGTATAGCATACTGTAGCCCCGTTAATTACATTACACACACTTAATACCTTTTTTTTATAGCCTTCAGTTTGCACACTGTGTGAAGGACCACTCTAGGCAGAATGTGAAATAATACCCTTGAAATAATACAGAAAATAAAAATTGGCCTTTTTAATCTAACTAGTAGAAGTAATCGATTATCAAGATAGTTATTTGCAGCTCTACGTGTATTACATAAAGCCTTCAGAGGAACCGCGGCAGAAAAACAAACTTACTTACTTTTCCTTGACTACCAATGGGCTTATTTTTCTCTCCCGTTTTATTAATGAATTACTTTTGAAGGCATCTTTGCCTTACAGCATTTCTTTGCGTGTGCCCGTGTCTTTTGCACAGTACTGCATGTCGTACAGTAGCTTATTAGCAGTGAATATGGTTGCGTTTTTGCTTGTGCATCTTCCTGCACGTTGTTCCTGTTGATTGAGGTGGTTGTAGTGGTGGTGGTTGTTACATGACAGTAAATATTTGACCAACTTGGGTCTGTTCAGTGCTGGAATAAGCAGTGATTCTGTCTTTATAAAGCGTCAAGGCTTCAACACTCGATGAGAGAGGCTGGGTTCACTCCATGATGTTCTACTCGGAGCTGTTTGTGTCCTCATCCCGGAATTAAGTGTTGACGGCTGCGAAATGACAAACTGTGTCGTGTCTATCGTCAGGCTTTAACAATAGAATTATTGCACAGAAATATTATATTACGAGAGAACCACTTCACTATGTTTTACCGCTGAAGCCGCCGCCAGTTTGAGTGTTTCCGCATGACGTTGCAGCGGTCAGGTGGGAGCTCTCCTAAAATCAACATTGTAATTACGAGTTCTACGCTTTTTACAAGTGAGGATCCCGTAATTACGGTAATTACGACATGGCGTGAACGCCGTTTAAGCTGTCGGTCAGGTTTGTTTTTGGGGGGTGGCATATCTCTGATGTGCTGTCGTGTGAGTCAGTCATGTGCTTCAACACAGCGTCACTCTGACTCCCTGTTTCAGAAGGAAATTGAATGGATCTCTCTCTCTCCCTGCCCACTGGGGGCTTTTTCTCTCCATGCCTGTGGGCCTGCAGCAGTGTTTAAAGACGTCCGTGATGAATTGTGTCCTGTGACTGCAGCAGAGCACCCAATCTGATCTCCCTATTTCAGTGCCATGTTCACGTTCGTGCTCGGCTCTCAGACCGAGGCCCTGTTAACGGAGGTATTTATAGAAGCCACATGCTGCTCGTTGCGTTTGAGCCTCTTCTTCTCTCTGGAGAGCAGCCAGGACGAGCGAGATGCAGGCCCCGGGCTCGCTTTTATGTCTCTATGCACCTCTGTGTAAAGTTTACTTTAATGTTATGGGTAAAATGTATTTTTTTTTTCTTTTTTATTATTTATTTTTATTCTCCCCCTCCTCCAGCGTGCGTCAGAACAGGCCTGAGTAAGCCGAGGGAAGCTTCTTTCCAAGCACGGCTCTGGAAAATTCTTCACAGCAATTTGACTGAAGACATCTGCTAAAGATATTTCTCCATGGGTTGTGTGTTTTTTATTATTATAAAGAAAGTTGCTCATCTTTAAACAGGCCCATGTTTCCTTTTCGTTCCATATGAAAGCTGATGGGGTTACTACTTGACGTAATGGGGGGGTGGGGGGGTAAGAGGGTACTGTAGATATCGACGGATGAAGATACTACTGGGCAGAGGCTCGTGCTGTGCTTTTTTCCATTTTCTGAGCGCGACACACCAAAGGGAGATGGCTGTTTCCTCTGGGTCTGATCCTGAGTATTGCCTCATCATTGTGTGTGTCTGTGTGTCTCTCTCTCTCTCAGGACAGGTCTTCAACAAATATTTGCCAGTTTCTTTTTTAGCTTTCTTGAATGTAGGCGGTACCTTTTAAGTGCACTAATTTGCTTAGAGTAGCACCATTTGAGACCGAATGGCAACAAAGGAGACCTGGAGCTCATCCCAAAGGTGTTCAGGGATCTGTGCAGGACTCTCGAAGTTCTTCTGTTCCAACCTTGGCAAACCATTTCTTCATGGATTTTGCATTGTACACAAGGGCATGGTCGTGCTATAGCATTACAGTTTCCCTTCTGTCCAACTTGGATGTCCAAACCTGTTCCAGCATGATGTTCTAGATAATTGTGTGCAACAGATTGGAGTAGAAACACATCCCCATATGTGGTGATCAGGTGTCCGCAAGCGTTTGCACATATGGTGCGTATTGGTGAATTTAGAGTTAAATTTTATTTTGGCATTTAACGCATTGGTGCACTTATTATTAAAAAGTATATGTTTGAGTTTAGATTACTAAAATAAGGAATACATGGTTATAATTTACCAATGAGGGGAGGTGGGGGGAGTCTGTTCCTAAACTGGCGTTATGATTGGGATAAATACCTGGATGTAATATTGCGCAAACTAGTTGTAATTATTGTTGTAGCTTTTATTGTATTGATTGTCATTTCTAGTCGGACAGAACCGATTGCGCTTGTATCAGTGTTGGCTTGTATAACGAGTTGCACACATTTGACAGTTTCTGTAAATGTGAATGTAGAGGGTGATGCCATGATGATGGACGGTGCTCCGAATGGAGGCGATGGGGTGTCTTAAAAACACTCTGAAGACATCAGTGGAGCTTGCGTCTTCAGCCCTAGCACAGCAAGCACCACTGTGACTCATTGGAGGCTTACATAAACCTGACAAGACATGTGTGAGCACGCACACACACACACACACACACGCAGGCACGCATATAGCAGACCGTGTGCCTTGGGCAACACTCTGCTCTAATTTTGGGGAAATCAGCTGAAGCCAGGTGGAGGCTCGAGCATTCCTCCATCAAGAGCTTGTCGTTTGGGTTCAGTAAATCTCATAGCCCGATGTCTTGATGTTACTCCACGGCCGACTGATCCCGAAGTGAACAGTTTCTGCATTCAGCTGTGGACCTCCGTACGTCTCGTTTGCTCAGAGGAATGCACTCCAACCTGTTAGCTTTACTTCTCCGATCACAGGTACATCAGCCTGGAGATCCGGTTTGGCTGCTTAATAATCCTGTCCGGCTTTTACCGCACGAAAAACGTGAGTTATCGAGATCTTTATTCTGTCACGCGCGTGTTTGAAGTTGTTCTTCGAATGAGTCGGAGCTCGGCTTTACCCAGTTTAATCTTCACCTGCAGCTCCAGGAGTCACGGCCGTTCTGTTACTTCACGTGGAGCTGACGGGGTAACCATTTTGAAACTGGAAACTTGAACAGTCCGCTGACAAGGATGTGAAATCTTCTTGTAAAACGGCAAAGAAGTGTACTCCTCTGTGATGACTGAGACTTTCAAAACCGGGAATTAAAATGAAGAATAACCATGACCCATTAAAGGATTTGTCCTGTTACTGTATCTTCTCTGGATCTAAACGAGCACCTGCTTTAACTCTGATAACCGAAACCAACCCCAAAGAGGAAGAGTCGTGTGGTTGGTTCTCCAGAGGTCAAACGTGTGTTGATTAAAAGGAAACGATAAGCTAACTGTCGGAGGGTTGGGGAAAAAGGTCACCTGACTTTACAGTTCTCCTAGGGAAGTTCTCGCCAATATGCCGATTAGGAAAGGGTGTGCACTCAAGGTACTGTACTTATCTCTTTACATTTTACTGACTATAAAGCAATCTGCATTCCATGATTATCAGTGGAGGTATCGTTCGAGGTAGGATAATGTGTAAATGTACAAGAGTACGTGTTTGAAAAGAATGATATAAAACAGAAATGTACTAAATGTTTAAGTAGCAGTGAGTGATGTGATTTGTCATGTATCTTAAAAATGTGGTGATTTGTTTCATGATGAAAAGGTTTAATAAACTGCCAGCAAAACAGAAATTAAAAATAAACCATGTTTATATATATATATATGTTTATATATATATACATGTTTATATATATATGTTTATATATATATATATATATATATATATATATATATATATATATATATATATATATATATATATATATATATATATATATATATATATATATAATATTTAAACGTATTTACGTTTAAATTTAACATTCAAACTAGCCACTTCCAGTCAAAGTTGATGTGAGGTTTCATCCAAAAGCTAATTTGTTTGCTTTAGATGTTGCGCATATGGTAATTTCAGCTTTAGTTATGTTCCCATGCCCTCAGAAGTGCGTCGTTCATAAAGGAAAAACAGAACTAATGAAAAAAACATCCATCGAGCACATTGATTTTCACTGATTTCACTTGCGAGTATAGACCCGCACACTGACGTATCTCTGATTCAGGAAACCGTTGAACAAAGTCCAAACGAATTGCTTTTAAGCACAGTCATATCTAAGCGCTTTATGAGCGGACATGTGAGCGATGGTGCTGATACGGCGAGGAACCGCTTGCCTGTCAGTTATTACCAGATGCAGCCCTGATAAACTGGAGTTAAAACGTTACTAGGTGTTCTCACACTGTTGTAGTTGAACTTTATCCTGAATATGTTCCACAATGCGAAAGAGCAAGGAATGGCGTCCTGGCTTCAGCGTGTACGCACGTGTTCAGTGGCTTTTTTGAGTTAATCACACTGTTATGACACGGCGCTGATGGCGAGGAGATTTAATCTCTGGCTCGTGGCCATTTCAGAAACGCAGTAGCACAGCTGACATTTCAGGCACCGAGCTTCTGTGTCTCGTTTGGAGGCAGGAAGTAGCATCCCGGTGTACGGAGCTGTTAGACGACACCCCTCTGCTTTCCATTAATGTCAACAAATTTCAAGCGGAAGAATTCGAGACTGAAAGCTGCGTCATGGCGGCTTTTTAAGACGTAGAAAACCTTCGTTTGATTCCATTTTATTATTGTTATTTTTTCCCAGGTTGGTTTAATGAAATGTATTTTGCTTTAAAGCCAGTATTATATACCACTCTTGATTTTGAGCACTTTGCATGTGCATGTTCAGTCTTTTGAGTTAGAAAAAAGGGGAAAGATATTAGATTGCTGGTTAATTCAGAGGTGCAAACATATACGGTTTAGCCATGGCGTTGATGATTTTGGACCCCTTGTTACTGCTGCGTTTTTTTTGTTAACCTTTTCTTTTGGTTTGTTTTTGGTTTGAATTTTGTCAATGACAAAATTCGCATTTAGATGTACGCATTCAAAACATATGGTCTCTCTCTATCACCGATACGGAGCAACAATTTTGATTACCTCGTTGTGCACTTCAGCTTCTCATCAGGTTTTCTGTCCAATCAAACACACTCTAGAATCTGAAGTGTCCCGCCTAACAAAGTTATAAAAATCACCTTGCTGTTGTTGAGCGACAGAAATCACATGAGTAAGCATGGGTCGTAAATGCGTCTTCGGCTATTCGAGTTAGTGTTGGCAAAAATAGTTTGTTGGTGTGTGTGTGTGTGTGTGTGTGTGTGTGTGTGTGTGTGGTTTTTTTTTTTTTTTTTTTCTTTTCTTTTTTTTTCTTCCTCCAATACATATCGATTCTGAATATTCCAAATGGTTTCAATAATCATTCTCCACGGTATCGATGCACCGATACCAGCTGCGCTTTCTCGCTATCTCTTCTCTCCGACAGCGAGTTGAGACACAACGCAGTGCCTACATAGCCCCGCCTCCTTTCACTCACTCACAGTGCTGTGTTCTCTTCACCCGTCTCATTCGCGCCGGTAATATCGTGTTTTGTTATGATGTTATAAAAATGGAAGTGCACAGCCTGTGTGACCAGTTTTGGTGGATAAAGTAAACAGCAGGAATGCTATCTGGAAATTTTACGGATTTAAGGCAAACGAACACGTTTCTACAGAGCAGTGCTGACAAAAGGTGCTGAAGCAGTCACTGAAGCACTAAACCAGATGGTCCACTAAAGCTGTTGTTGATAAGCGTGTTTTCCCGTTGTTCTCAAAGCACAGCTAGTTAGAAATTTTAGGCTACAGTAATGGGTGTCTCTGTCACCTCTGTTGAGAATGTCTGGGAGGAATATAAAAAGATTGTCTGTTTTTTTTCGTTGCACTTTATTGCCTTTTGAATGTGACCATGTCAGAGGCTTTTGAACAAGTTCACTACCTGCACTAAAGTTTTCATTCATGTTTTAAAAAAAAAACAAAAAAAAACACCTCCCTCGTTGTCATGTTACAGCCTTGTTTATTTTTATCTTTGAATAAAAATCGAAAATTTTGTTTTAAAATTTGTATTTAAAATCCCCCCTTGTTGCTTGCTGCATGTCTGGGAGGAAAAAATAAAAAAAATAGCCCTCCCATCCACCACCAAAGGTGGTGCCTTCTCTAGTTTTCTCGTTAGGAATGTTGGCACATTGGTATGCACCTGAGTGAAGTCAGTAAGTCTTATCTGGGAGTGAGCATTAGCTCCATGGTTACTCACCTGCTGCGTCACCGTTAAACATTAAACCAGAGCAAAGGCCGTTTTTTTTTTTTTTTTTTTTTTGTGTTTTTTTTTTACTCAGAAACTCTGGAAGGGTTCACGTCTGGCTGCATGAACTGCACGTGAACTGTCATGAGTTAGCATAGTTTTGATCCGCCATTGACCTGTTTTCTTTCTTTTTTGTTTCCCCCCAGTGTCATTCAAGCACCACTACCACTACCTGTTGATAAGGTAAGACTTTTTCTATTCAGCCTTATTTTTTGTGTTTGTGAAACACCCATCTTTAACCGGTGACGTTTCATGTGAAATTATTCACCGTAACACTTACCCTAACCCGTTTTGTTTCCCTCTTGTTTATCCGAAATTGCGAGACGCGTGAGATTTTGACGCACGTTCATCGCGTGGTGTCGGTGTCGAGCGTGTACGGCGCTTCCTCTTTTTTTTAAATGTTTATAGCACTTGTTACATCGCCACACTTACTCCTCCACTGACTTTGCTCTGTACTGACTTCTTTTTTGTCGCCGCTGCCGGAGTTCATGTTTGTGTTGTATTGTGACCATATCTGGATAAAAGCCATCTTCTTTCAAATAATATGCTCAGCAGTTGAGAGGAAATGGTTTTCTGCCTTTATTTGAATCCAAATCACTGAACATGACTTAATAATGAGGTGGGCCATATACTGTATACACGTTTATTTCATTTCTGTTGTTATTTTATGTTTTTGGGACAGTATGAGTACATGGATCAGTCATTACTTGAGCTGTTTACTGCAAATTAAGCTGTTTACAGCAGGTTTATCTCTGTATATTGTCTCAGTTGACTTGTTGGTAAAGAGTGTCACATCCTGTGGGAAAAGAGGAAGCACTCTCTTCTATCTTCTCCCCCAAACCCAAATGAAAAACCCAGTGTAAAACGAAGAGCATTTCAGTATAGACATCGTTTAATAAAAGCACGTGTCGGAGAAGCAATACTGGTAGTTAATGTAAGTTAGGGCTCCTAGCACAGGTGAAGCCTACAGACATGTTATGGTCATGTGACCTACTTGCGATCGAGTGCATATTTTTGTTCATGTACAGATATTTGAATCCACTGAAACCAGTTTTTAATCCCACGACTTAACAATATCACTGTTCATAATGTTTAATAAATACCCTAATTTCTCTATCTGGGGATTAATAAAGTATTATCTTCTAAACAAATTAATAATGCGTGCACATGATTAAAGTGATTGATGACCAGTATCCATCACTACACTTACTGGTTGTGTAATTGGTGTATTTATGAATAATGTACAAGACAACATCAATAATGCAGGCTGACTTCCCCCTCATATCATCGTCTGGGTGGGATATCTGTTCCTCTAGGACAGGAGCTAATGAGGAATTGAGCATTTGTGCTGACTAGTTATACACACACACACAGAGAGATGTCTTTCTGTGAAGACAGGAAAGAGCTGAGTTCATGCTCAGAACACTTAATCGCATTAGCGAGCAAGCTGAAATCTAATTAAGTCTTTTCACCCTGCCTTTGAGCCTCCCTTCCTGATATGCACTCTTACTCGGACACTCTGCTCATCATTTTACGTTAATCTGATCTCCTCACCTGCTGATTTGTGTGTCTAGGAATTGGCTTTCTAGTCTGGATTTAATATTTTAATAAAAAACAGCAATAATGATGGTAATCAGTATTAATAATTAAAGCGGCGAGCAGTATTTACGGGGCCTCGCACACAATGGCAGCTAGGGGGCACCATCACAAGACCAATCTGAGACCCCTCAAGACATAAGTTTCGTATTGATGGGAAAAAGATCTGCACAGATATAGCCTTGTTTACGATTTTTTGTGCATGAAATCTCAGTTCCTCACATTCAGGGCGTTGTCCTGAATATCTAAGTGTGGTGCTGATATGTAAATGCATGGCAGAGATATGACTCAAGAAGCTGTAAAGTCGTTAATGAGAGACAGCGTCACTTCCCGTCGGCAGATTTGCCGAAAAATCCCCTTCAATAACGTTTGCGCAGATGGGTCTTATGAGCCAAATTTGGTGAAATGTGGACAAAAGTTATAGGAGGAGTAGTGTAAACCCCCCCCCCTCCCAAAACAAACAAACAAACAAACAAAATCCAAGATGGCTGAAAATCTAATTGACGTCCTAGGGTCCGTTGACATTTTGGGGGTTGAACAAAAGTTAGTTCAAAATAAAGTAGTAAAATTGCTAAATAGTAGAAATGTGACACTTTTTTTTTTTTTTTTTTTTTTTTTTTTATACAATTAAGACATGTCTTCATGTGTTTCTGCCAGTTTAGATATTTATTCTCATTCGAGTGCTGCTAATTTTCAAACAAAAATAGGAGCTTTGTTTATCTATATTCACGTTCATCACTAAGTTAAAATTCTGGTGTATTTGTAGTTTACAATGCTTCCTCTACATTCCACTACCAACACTTACTCCTTACTCCTCCTTTCGGTGTGTCTGTGCTATCATAGAGAGGGTGTAGTTGGTGTTGCTTCCCTCTCAGCCCTCAGGAATGTGGGCCTGCCAGCACTCTGCCCTTTTACAGACGCTCATAACAGTGCGCTCACCATCGCGTATATCTGACTGCAGCATCTGGTGCGGTCGGTTTGAATTGACCTACTCCTGTCTCCTTTCACACGGCACGTGGAGTCCTCCTTCCTGTGAGAATTTTCCAGCTTTTTCATTATTGGCAGCGAGGTCAGGATTTGTATTGAGTTGCCTCAAGGTTGGATTCATTCAAATATGGGGAAGGGGGGGGGGGGGGGACTCCAGCAAATGTCAGCAGTGTTACCTATAAATGTACTTCTGTGTATTATTAATCATTAACTGTACCACCATGAGTTCAGTATTCCCATTAGAATTCCTACATGAAGCACTGGGCGTGTATGTGCTTGTGCCGTTGATTTTATAACCATTCCAGGTCTACACCCATGCCTGTGGTTGTGCGGTACACTGTTCTGAGGTGGCTCTGTTTTGACACTGGTTTCCCTTTTTCCCTCCAGGTTGCCGCAAATACGCCCAGTATGTACTCTCAGGAACTGTTTCAGCTGTCTCAGTACCTGCAGGTACGGAGCTGCACTGACCCCTAGTGGCCACTTTTTGTGCATGTTTTTCAAATATGGAAGTAAAGTGACCAGCGTTCCTTTAAATATCAAAGGACACTATATAGAATTAAGCTAAACGGAATAATTGGTGCCTCTGACTAGCGATAATGGTGTTTTTGTGTCATTTTCACCTCTACAGGAGGCCTTACACAGGGAGCAGATGCTGGAGCAGAAGTTAGCTACGCTGCAGAGGCTCCTGGCCAGCACACAGGAGGCCTCTGAGAGCAGCTGGCAGGTAAAGACTTCGAGCATTGCACTGAGCTATTCATAAACAAAAATTAAAATATAATCAGAAGGAGTGACTTGTATTTCTGTGAGGAGTTCTTCAGGTTATTCATTGTGTTTGAGGCCACACACCCTCACTTTCAACCATGATAAATGGAGAATGTTTGGAGTTCCTTAATGTGAAATCAGACCTGTCGGTGTATATTCAGCTTGGATAACATTAGATACATGTATAGTTAACATTATTTAGTTGTTTTTGTTGCTGAAAATAATCAAGAACACATTTTGGGCAAAAAAACAAACCTGATTTTGCAACTCTAACACTTTGTGTTAAATAATTTTAACGGCATTGAAGATTTAGAAAGTGATTTAAAATACTAATTGCTCTCCTGCACCTGTCGGCCCAGCGGTGTTCAAACAGCACGGTCGAGCCTGTCACGGTAGAAACTGGACAGTGTGTGTACAGGGTTTTACTGTAACCCTCAGGAAAGCATTCGCTTGGGAAGGAGGAAGCTGAAGCATGTGTGGTGGTTACCGTAAAACCCTGTATATACGCTTCCGATTAAACGTTTAGACACATTCTTTATTTTTATTATTTTCCTGCATTTTTATAATAGTCATCAAAGTTCTGGAGTAACACAAATGGAACTATGGGAATTATGTCGAGGGGGGGGAACAAAAAAAAACAACCTAAATAAACCCAAAATATTTTTATATTTTAGCGTCTTCACAGTAGACGCCCTTTTTGCCAAGAATTTACAGAAATGTACTCTTGGCGTTTTCCCGACCGATTTCTTGAGGAATTTCCCTGCGATGCTTTTTAAACAGGGTTAAAGGAGTTTAAACCTACGCTGGACTCTTATCAGTTGCTTGTGGAATATTTCCCTCAGAGTTGTCCGTTTAAACAAAAATATTTATTTTGTAAATAAAATGTTTGTTTTGTAATGAAAGAAACAAATACGTCGGCACGATTGTATTTTTGTCTACAACACCGATTTCAAACCTTTAATCATACACCTTCAGATCAAAATGTTTTTAAGATCACGAGGAACATTTCAGTCGAGTGTCCACAAACTTTTGAACGGTAGTGTACATGCACTGTAGTTTCTACCTTTAGAAAATGTATTTGTGAAAGGGCGATTATTAAAAAATGTGCCAAGATTTTACACCCTCACCCTGGACACGCCATTGTTCCTCTTCAGGGTTGGCAAGTCTGCTGAAGTCTTGAAGATTCAGTGTTAGAATTGATCAATCTTGGGTGGTGGGAAATGCTTCCACCAAAATGGTGACTTGTAGACTGCTTCTAAGGCTTCAAAACAACACTAGTATAAAATTATTGTATTGCTTGTATTTTTCACCGAACTATTCCTCTAACGCCCTGTTCGCGTCGTTGTTTTGCACCTCTCTTCAGGCTTTAATAGACGAAGACCGGTTACTCTCAAGATTGGAGGTGATGGGGAACCAGTTGCAGGCGTATTCAAAAGTAAGGCTTTTGTGATGCAAATGTTTTTCAGTAACGAGTCGTAATTCATCCCAGCACTCAGCAGTGGATATTTTTACAATTCCTCCAGAACCAAACGGAGGACGGCATCCGAAAGGAGCTTGTCGCCTTAACGGAGGACAAACTCAATTACGAGACTACAGCCAAAGAGTCCCTGAGGCGGGTACTTCAGGAGAAAATCGAGGTGGTTCGGAAGCTGTCCGAAGTGGAGGTAAGAGAGACCGGAACCACAGACGGCGCACCCGAGTGCGATCGGTCTTCACGTGTCTCGACTCACGTCGTTTCACTGCGCTTTTTCAGCGGACTCTCAGTAACACAGAAGATGAATGTACGCACCTGAAGGAGATGAACGAGCGAACTCAGGAGGAGCTGAGAGAGCTGGCCAACAAGTACAACGGAGCTGTGAACGAAATTAAGGATCTCACTGACAAGATCAAGGCAAGAACAATCAGCGTTTTCATTCAGGATGTAGAAATTAAGAGCCCACATTTCATGATGCCTTTGCTGTCCCCCCCCCCTTTCTTTCTTTCTTTCAGCTGGCTGAAGGCAAGCAAGAGGAGCTCACGCAAAAAGGCCAGAACGAAAAGAAGGAGCTGCAGCTGCGAATCGAGGAGATGGAAGAGAAAGAGCAAGCACTTCAAGCTCGGATCGAGGCACTACAGGCAGACAACGACTTCACCAATGAGAGGCTCACAGCTCTTCAAGGTATAACGTGTGTGTTTACGCACGCGCGCACACACACACACGCGCGCGCACAGATCCCTGCATCTCTTTCAGATTTAAGAGCCTGGTGGGACAAGCGGAGAACCTTATGGATTTTCCATCGACATCGACCCTGCCACCAGGAAGTGGACATATAGTACAATACAATAGTTTCACTCTGAAATGGGTTTATGAACGGGAGAAAGAATCTCCCTGAAGCAGTAATAACTAAAACGCCACGCAGCTCAAGAAGTTATGTGTATCTTCATTTTTGTCTAGGCAATTATTTTCTTTATTTTTTTCGTCATCCCTCATTTTCCCCCATTGTCGTTTTTCAGTCCGGTTAGAGCAACTGCAGGAGAAAAGCATAAAGGAAAACAACAGTTTAGGTGAGTTGGGGTTGCTCATGGCGGTTGGTGTCATCTGCTAACTTTGCATCACCTCTCCTACTAATTTGGCATGAGAGCTTTCCTTCTGTTGCCTGTTTTGACTTTTTCCTGTTTGTCCGACACCAGTCTCCGCCTCTGGTCTTTTCTGTTTTAAAGGTTGCGGGGTGTTTTATTCAGCTGTATTTGAATACACACACACACACTGGGCAACATTTTCAAGGTCGTGTAGCCTGTATTCATGTTCTTCTTGGCTGAGGTGTTGTGCAGTTCAGTTTTAAAATCATTTGTTTCCACAAAAGGGCAGGACTGATTCAAACAACGTTGAGGTTACATAGGACGGGTTACTCGGAACCACCAGAGCTGCATGCGTCGTTATGTAGTAACTTCATGTGGTAAACCACAAACCATCAGCCTCTCGGCAGAAGGGAAACAGCAGTGCTCTTAGGGTTGTATAGAGCACACAGGCCTTTGGACAGAATGTAAACTTGGGAAAAAGGAAGGCTTTGTTTCAAATAAACCACGAAAGCGTTTCGGTAGCTGAACTTCTTCTTTGGCCAGAAGATCAGTTGGGTTTAAATCGTACTACATCTCACCATCACCGTACAACAATTCGATAAAGAAGCCTTCGGCCTCATAATTATTCAGCACACGTTATTACAGTGGCAGTTTATTATTATTTTTTGCACACACAAATATAGCAGCAGAATGAATGATGGGAGTGCACAGGTGGGGGGAAAATTAATAGCACGACAAATAACATGATGGTTGAGCATGACTGAGAATACAGCACGATGTTGTTAACAGCTCTAATCACTCACACCCTCTCTCTTTCAGCAAATTAACACTCGTCTGCTCTCAATTTGAAAGTGCTCTTGTTCAGTCACTAATCAAATTCATGTGATGTGTTTGAGACACTCATCTTAACTGTCTTAACTCTAAAGAGTAACTATCGAAGCCTGTTTCTGCCATGTAGGTGAGAAAGATAATGATCAAAAAGATAACTGACTTATTTCTCACAATTGCAATTCTGACGTTATTTTATGCAATTTTGGGAACAATTTACAATTCTGAATTTTTTTTTTTCCTCCCGTCTCTGACAATTACGAATTTACATCTGGCAATTTAGACATATACTCGACATTTAGCGAGTTGCAACGAACGCACTAAAAAAAAGCATCAGTCGTTCTCTATAAATAAGCTGTATACAGTAAGAACAACACTCCTCAGCTAGTCCAGACGAGGAAAACCAGTTGCTAGTGTGCACTCGTTACCTGAAGTTGTTCACGTTTCAGGTGCTTTGTCAAGTGGACGTGTAGATTGCAAGGGGAAAAAAAAAGTCCGAATTCTGAGATGTAAACTTGCGAGGAAAAAAGAAAACTGAAATGTTAACTTAAAATTGCAAGAAAAAAATTCAGAATTGTGAGAAATTTGCAGTTCTGATACAAAAAAAAAAAAAGATTTAAAGTAGCGATTTGAGCGAAATCTCAATTCTGACATATAAAGCCACAATTACCTTTTTTTCCCCCCTCTTTTCTTGGGCTTCCATAGCTAACACAGGTTTATATTTATAACCACTAATGATGATGCAGCGTTCAGTCAGTGTAGCAGCGGTTTGCCAAAAATAAACTTAATTTCACTTGCTTTATTTATTTATTTATTTTTATTATATTTTTCCCCCTGAATGTTCAGTAAGAGATTTAAAGGGCAGTATAAATGTAAGGTTCGGTTTAATATGTAAGAAAAGAAATATAAAAAAATATACAGTTACTAAAAAGTAGTCCTTGTGAAATTAAAGGGATTTCGTGTGTGTGTGAAATAAATAAATAAATACACACACACACGAGATACTATGAGAATTTATATCATGCCTCGAGAGAAATTTATTCGTCAGCACAGCGGTTTTAATTATTGTTAAGTCTTTTAAATGAAGCCAGGCTTCATGTGCAAGCAATTCTTATTTATGTAATATTTCCAAAGGTGATTAAATTTGATTAATGTGATAGGGTATCATTAGTTAAGGGAACGTGTCCTGACTTTGTGGGAGCATGTAAAGGATAGCTAGGGTGTCATTTCAGTGGCGTTTGTAGCTTCCTGTGTGTCTGTGTCCAGCCCCCTGCATCTCTGTCTCGTTCCGTCTCATGTCCTATGTTGTAGAGCTGGCTTTTATTATTATTATTATTATTATTATTATTATTATTATTATTATTATTCAAACCACCACTTAACACCCCTCGACTTAAAGTAGAGGGACATTCTCCATCCAAAGCCAATATTATTATTTAATGGTGGGTTTTCCTTTCTTTGTTAGACCACTTTCTTTTAAAGAGTGGAGGGGACTGCACTTTAATCCAACAGTTCATTGAGTGCCAGCGTGAGTACACAGCATTCTTTCCACTGCCTTCTACAGCCGCGCTAGCGAAAAGTCTTACTAATGGACATCAGAGCCACCGAGGAGAAATCCTTCTTAGTTAAGAAGGAAATTCATCTGAGTTCTCTCCACTACACATCTGCAGTGTTTTTTGTATGATTTTTAGCCTAAGACCCTTTTTGTCTTTCTCTGTATGCTGTCCGAGCGGTTCGTAAATAACGTGGCTTTATGTATTTAATTTAGCTTAATGTTGCTAATGGAAGTTTGATATTTATGAAGTGATGTTTGATATCTAGAATGAACAAATGCTTAGATTTGTATGTATTAACCAGTTCATGTTTAACCCCACCCAGTCTCTTGTCTATACAAGTCTAGCCACTGTACTTGTGTAGTATACTACAGTATATACAGCGAAGTATTGTAGAGAAGAACTTCCTGCTTTCTGTCATGCAGAGTTTCCACACTAGGCCGGTGATATTTATTTATTGATTGTACTGGGCCTTAGAAGTTGTGGGTTTTTTTTTTTAGTCAGTACTCAAAATAGAACACTAAAAGACCCCACCTTTAGTCAGTCCTAACTTATGTATCTTCTATCTTTAAAATGTTAACTCTTATAACAGTCCCTGCGATTCTCACGTTCCCTTAGTACTGTAATTCCTTTCCGTCCTTTACACGGACTGCGCAGTAAATTGGCCTTGCATGTCACCTGTGACCATCCCACCGCTCACTGACTTTGGTTTCCCATTCACTGTGGGTTTTTTCCCTTCACATGCATGGCCGTCTCACAAGGTGCAACAAGCATTGTTTTGTTTTTAAATGCGCCACTTGCCAGGTATTCGATAACCGGATCCGTTCCTATCGGAGCCGTTTGCCGACGCCATTGCTGGCTGTTTGTCACTCAAGTCAGTTGTGCACAATTTGAACACACGGTCATACAATGCCTTTCTTCTCCAAACAGCCGTGAAGCAGCTGAAAGGGGCTGTGGATTCTTCCATTCACAAACTGTCCAACTTTGACGGTAAGAGGAGGCAATTTAAATAAATCCCTGCCCAAACCCCTGCTTGTAATTGGACTGATTTTGTTTACTCACACCCTCGTGGTGTAAATAAGTGGCGCAAACGAATGAATGAATTGCAGTAAATATTATGTTTTAATATTTCAGAGGTCATAGCTGCACATCTTCAGAACAACCAAGCAGATGACAACAGTTTCACCAGTCCAGAGAAACTTAAAGGTGTGTTTGTGTTCACGCACGTTTTATACGTGTCGGGTTCACGTGTACGTCGTTTTGCGTTAAATCGCTTAACGAGAAATGACTTCTGAATATCGGCCAGAGCTGTAGCAAACCTCGTACTGCTGGCAGATCTGTCTGTATTGCTGGGTTTTGAAAGCCGTTGCTGCAGTGTTTAAAACCTTCGACCAGGGAATAGGTTAATACCCTTGAACATACACAACACGTCTGTGCTTCCATTGGAGCGAAACCTCCCAGGCTTGTTTGAGGTTGTGGCTTTTCCAACTCTCCCGGGAGCTGTTTATTATTCCCTGGGGTTAGAAGCACAGATTATGAATTTCACATTAGACCATTGACTCAGCAGCCAAAAATCACTATACACTTCAACACCATGTGTTATGAGATCATTGCTTTTCTTTCCTCTTAGCTAGGTCGAGCAGGCCGCGATCATATAGTGTTAAACGTACACTAAAAGTAATTGGTGTTGAGACGTGACATGATGGATAACTGTAATGGAAATATCTTGACACTTTTTTTTTTTTTTTCCCTGTGTTTTTCGTGTGGGACATTTTAACAAGGTCTTTTTGCTCTTGGTGTAAAATCTCCTGCTGCCACAGCACAAGTCATTGTCCAAATCGGTTTTCAGTCATGACTCAGAGGCGATCTGGACCGATCCCTAAACAAAAGCTCAAACTATTTTAGAATGCAACAGTATCCCCCTCTGAAAGCTCAGCTTGGATGTATGACCATGTGTGGTGAATAACTCTCAGGAGTTACAACGGTCAACCACCGGAGGTGTTTGTGCTCGCGATGAAACGTTTTCATAGCTGTTCGGACATTTAACGCGAGAGATTAAATTGTTTTTGTTCTATTTTTCATGATAAACACAAGTCTTCTGATTGCTTATGGCTTTAAGATTGCTGCTTTGGATGTTTTGAACTTGTTGGTTTATGTCTCCACCCCTTTCCATCTAAGTGGTGTCTTCCAACCTGCCCACAGAAAATCAGATAGATGCTAAAGAGTCTGATATGTCAGACACACTGAGCCCCAGCAAGGACAAAAGCAGTGACGATACTTCAGGTATAATTTTGTTTTTTATTTTGAATAATTGATAGAATGTTTATTTTTATATATATGCGCGCTTTTTAATTTGATTTCTTTCTTTAGTACTTAGAGTTCATACCTTTTTATGGTACTTATGCTGTTTACAACATCTAAAATATTTCCCTTTTTTTTTTTTTCTTTTCTTAGACGGCCAAATGGATGAACAGGAGCTGAATGAACCACAAAACCGAGTTGCCCTGCTTAAAGGTACCCCTTTTTTTTTTTTTTTCTATTTTTTTTTCCACTCTTTCCTTATACGTTAATGTTTATCTTCTTATTTTGAATTGCACATTAATATGTTAAGGCCTAGCTGGTTGTTTAGTCATATTTTGGACTATTCTGTCCTGTAAAGCTTGTTTGAGCTCAGTGCAGTGGAATGCAGTATAACTGTTCGGCTTCGTGCGGTGTGGCATTACTCCTCGCAGCTAAATATGGTCTTGACCACTCTGAGCTGCTGGAGTTAAAAGCGACGCTATTCGAAGGTGTTACCAGTAGGCTTAACGTTATCCTAACGCTGTTCTCACATTAGGAGTTTAATATGTGTAGAGAGGGAGAGCACTAGCATTACGGGTTCTTCTGTACAGAACGTTTGCCTCCTGTCTGATCTCTGCAGCTGTCCCACTTTTCCCTTCAGTGAAACACACAGTGGCGGCACTTCAGGAATGTAAACCAATTAGAGCACAGTTAGGCAGGAATGGCCTGCGGGGGGGATTAGATAGGTCACGTACATTCAGGACTTCAAGATGAAAAGGGTCAGAATCGTTTCCCAGCTATAAAGTTTATTATTTATGGAGGTCAGTGGACGCTTATTCATGGCACCTGGTTTTCATTTGCTCGGCTTTATTCACTTGTATGGCTTGATTTGTAATTATTTCGCATGGGGGGGATGCAGTTTTTCACACTTTTACCTCATTTTTGTTTTTGGTTTGAATTAATCCAGCCCTTAAGTGACTATAATATCATTTATACTAAATTTGAGTATGGTGGAGGTCGTCTGATGAAAATAGGCATGACTGGATAATTGTTGTGATGTTCCTAAGCTAGTGTTAAACACTGGTTAGTGTTTGTATGGGTCTTGGTTGCCAGTCTGAGCTCCTGTGGGACTGCAGACTTTAAACCCCACCCCTCCGCCGTTCTCGGTTATCCATCAGTTGCATTCACCCACCTGGGACTGAAAAGCCTCCACATATATTGGAGGCTTCCAGAGTTCATAGAGGCTGCATTTCAAATGGATCTGTCGAGCCTGGAGATTTGACATCGCTCCAACTCTCATATGACTCTGCTGATTTCTCTCCAGTGCATAAAAGTTTCCTCATTCCTCTAGTCCCTGTTTTAAGTCTGTGTATCCATGTGTTCATGCTGCTACAGTGGAATTTAACACATGACTCTGCTCTAAACACGGTCTCACTGAGTCATGCGGCGCTGTACACCTGTTGTACAATTCCCTTAAAAAGCCCTAGCAGACATGTTTAGCTAATGCATTCTTCTATACTGGTATGTGTTTTGTGGTTACTTAGGACCCTAATTTTAGTCTTAAGGATCATTTATCATTTATTGTGATCATTTCCCTAATGACCGCTGATGCTAGATGCAGTATGATTGGGACATTTATAGCCCTGTTTTCAGCATCAAGTTTTCATTTTCCCTTTCAATATTGCAACAGTGGAGTCCAGGAGTGTCCAAACTACAGCCTTGGACCATTTCTCAAACAGCCCACACATTTTAAAGGGGTTTTTTTTCTTTTTTTTTTTTTTTTTTTTTTTTTTTAATTAATTAAATCGGAATGATGATGATGATGATGATGTACAGGGTTTCCCAGAAGTCTCCACACATCAGTTGCGCCTTTGTCGGTGGATGTTTGTGGAGGTCCGCAGCACTTCCAGTCTTATTGAATTTGTTATTAAGTCGTGTGCGATGTGCTCACCGTGTTTCCTGTTCAGATCCACCTTGCAACAGCTTCCCGATCCAGCCATGAGAACGATTTCAGTCGGTTCTTCTTTTGTCGAAGGCGTTCTTACCTTCCATGTATCTGAAATCAACTCTGAATGCATATCTCAAAAACAAATGGCAAATGAGTGGGATCAACAAATGTTTAAACAACTAATTATGGGAAATAAAACTTATTGTTGGAACAAAATGTCTTCCCTTTTAATAATAATTAATGGGATCAAGTCACATGATGCCGGATAGGAAATGCAAGACTCGCACACCAATTTTTACTGTCAGGAGAAAATCCACCAAAGTGTTCATCTTGTCAGAACCCACTATACATTAAACATATTTTACTGGACTGTCATACTTATACACATCTGAGGAAACTGTATTATTCAGGTGATACTTTAGAAAAGGTTTTCAATCAAGTGAATCCAAATTAATTTTAGGGGTTGTTTTTTTTTCTTTTTTTTTTTTTTTTAATAGGAAAAATGAATCTTAAACTCTAATTTAAATAACTAAACCTGGCTCCCACCACAAATATAGCCATAGAAGCTGGCATGGTGAAAAGAAAGGAAGTCAAAGGCATTCTTAAAGGCTATTTGAAAAAATGTATATATTGTAAACCAGGTATGAAAAATTTTTGGAAGACATTTTGCTGAAAAGTGTTCATTTCCCCCATGTATGGAGACTTTGTGACATCCTTGAGGATTAAAAAAAATGAACTTCCTGGTTTGAACACTGGGTGTCGCTATCACATGATGCCAAGTCAAGTAAGGTATTAGGTAATAGCGGCAACCAAGAGGTAAATAAACTATGAGAAGGCAGGATATTATATGGATTGTCAATAAGGAGTTCAAAAGGATGTCTCTGTTTAATTATCCAAAAATCAGTTCCCTGTGATGGAGTATAACTACAGAGTTAAAATACAAAGGTTAATAAAAATTATTTTACATATTTTGTGTCCCATGAATATCAAATTAGAAAGATCTTAGAAAGACCATGCCCTTACATCATCCCTCTTATGCCTTGTTTTTAAGACTTTTTTTTTTTTTTAATTAATATAAATAATAAAAAATTCTATGCTGTCTTGCAAACAAGATTATGCAAGCCTGGTTAAGTGGGATCATGAAGTAGTGTATTAACCAATGAATTTTCCCTCTGTAAATGGCGCTCGCAACTTTCATGTCATTTCCAGAAGACGCGTCATCCCGACAGTAAATAAACGATCGTTCGTATTCAAGTCATTCAAAATGTCCTTGTCTGCACCGTCTCTTAAAACTCTCATTTGCAGAGATGGCGTCTTTCATGGTTTAGTGTCTGTTCATGAACTCCTAACTATTTTTGGCAGATAGGAAAAAAGCTTGTGGCCATCCGAAATGTTTTGCAGATGATAAGCCTGTGCTGAGATCACCACTTTTTTCCTGTCGCTTCAGTATGGCGCTCATCTGTTCACAGTGAGCTCATGTCCTTTAATGGGAGTTTGATGATAACAGGCGCAGGGTCTGGTTAACACGCTGGGAGGTGCAGGGGAGGAAGTGGAATTTCAGAGCCTTATTGTGTTTCTGAACCCGGTGACAGACACAGTGCCGGGCAAAGCAATAGGAGTGTGCGACACTGACACATATAAAGCTTCATCGTTTATGTGCAGTTTGGGTTTGGGCCAGGTATTCATAAATAATTTAGGGTTTAGTGGAGTTCATTTCTGCATTTGTGGAAATTTTTGGTGTATTTGGTGGAGTATGAAAGCTGCTTTTGAGCTTGCTGCCGGTCCATTGAACCGATCTCTCGTACTCTTAGGAACGGTGGTCTGGGGCTCACTATCACCTTGGTTTGTTGTGCACAGACCATAAAGTTATTAGTTTGACTTGTCATGTTACTTCTTGTTTCATGTTTTTGGGAAGGAATGTGGGGGAAAGTGTTATGGTCGGTGGAGGAGACTGAACTGAAGTAGCTTATGTTTACACCCCTAAAATAAATAAATAAATAAATAAATAAATAAATAAATAAAATTCAGGTCTTTTTCACATGTAATACTATTAGTATTGAAAACTGTGAGCCTAATTATTTAATAAGCAAGCAATCTGATTTTTTAAAAATTTTTTAAATCTACTTATTAAACTTATTAAAGTAGTTGACCTGTGCATGTACAGATTGTAGTTCATGTTGTGATTGTTTTGTGTTCTAGGCCAAACAAACAGGTGTTTGATGGGTCCCATATAATCACTATTATATATCGGTGTAAGCCTACCACAATAAAACCGTGATGATGAGCATGTCTTGGAAACAAGTCTGGAATCTGTTTTGGGTGTGGACTCCAGTGTTCAGGACAAGTTTGACAACACCCGAAGTGTTTATTTATAGCTCCAGCAACTATATAAGGGTGGTGAGGACCTAATAGAACGAACGATGGTAAAATAAGGTCACATTTGCGGTAATAGCATCCAGGCTGTCAGCACTCGTAATCGAAGTACAACAAACGGACTAACTGGCAGTGTGAGTGAGAGACTTTTGAGGCAGAACTCCTCTGTGGCTGTTAAGGAAGTGAGGAGTCTCCAATAATGAATCAAGTGAACCATTTGATCAAAGGCAGCTTAATGAATGAATGCGAGTACATCCGTGGTTAGGGATTACATAGAATGCACATTTCTATTGTGCTTCTTTTCCTGGCATGTGTTAAAGCGCTTTTGCAGGAATGCTGGCCTATTTTTATTTATTTATTTATGTATTTATTGTTGAACTCTTGGCCTTCTTTCACAGTGTCCTCACTCTTCTTGTAATTGGACAGTGCTTCATTCAGACCAAGTGGTTTGGAATAGACTGGGCTTTTCCTAATTGGTTTTTGAATGTTGTGCATGATTGGATTAAGTATTTATTTATTTTGTTTCCCCCCTATTTACCTCAAACAAGACTTCCTCTGGTGCAGATTATCAGGCCAAGTATGCCGTATCCTGCCAGTTGGAGCAGCTGAATAACAAATTATGTAAAACGTAACATGGTGGTGTACATCCATTGTCTTTAAATCATATTACAATATATGACTGTGTATTATTAAATGTTCTGTCTTGCAATTTCAAATTGCCAAGTTAATGTGCAGGGAGCCTGGTCATTGCTAACTGTGTTGCCAGATTATTGGTGATTCCCCACAAATACTCTCCGAGAGCCAAGAAATGATCACTTGTTCCCCTGGCATTCCACAACATTAACTGTAGCTATAAATGGATAAATACACTTTTTTTTGTTTGTTTGTGTTTTGTTTTGTTTTTGTTTTGTTTTTTTAAATAAAAAAACACTTTTTTTTTTTTAGTAACTCATGTCTCACCACCCCATCATTGATTCACTTCCTCTGCCATCATGCTCTGTTCGGTTTTATTACTTTCTTATGTAATAGTATTACCCAACATATTTATAATGCTTTAGGCTTTGAGTGTTTTTATAATTTAAAAAAAAAAAAAGAATTTTGTCTCCATGCATCATCTATTCACGCTTCATGGAAGTAACACTGGGTCATTATAACGTCATAACGGCATTTAGTCTCAGCTTTATACGACTTTGCCTAAGCGGTACTCCTGTGCAGTTAAGATGAAGCCAGCGATTACTCGTACAGCTTATGGATCACATCTTGCCTTCTCATTAAGTCTGTGGCAGAAGATCTGACGAGGGGATTGTTTCTTGCATCATCTCTCAGCTCGAGAACTTGCCCCGAGCCCCGTAAAAACCTCAAAACCTTGTTTGACTGGCATCTGATGTAAAGTCCAATCACTCAGAGTTAAAATTGGAGTATGACATCAGTGTTCACATCTGTACCGAGACAAGTGATCTCCACCGGTTTTATTGACGGAGCTGAGGTTTTTGCCAAAGCCTGTCATTTCCAGGGCACATGTTGGGATCACAAGGAAGGGCCTCTCCATAGGGAAAGAAGTCAGAAAAGCGAGAGAAGTGGCGAGGAAATCGAGTCAGCGTAGCCGCAAGCACTTAAGCTTAAAGCCTGCTCCTGGAACTGTCGTTCAGCGGGTTTGGCCTGCCACCAGTGCAGTTCTCCACGTAACACACAGTGTTATCCATGTAATGGAGAAATATGTGGTACGCCAGGACGTGTTGGTTAAAGAACAGTTTTGAATTGCACCGATAAATTTAAGAAGTATCAGGTCCTGGGGAAAATCTTGTATTTTCAGGCATGAGAGGCTGATCTTCAGGATGAACGCGAGCTTACACCATACACGAAATCACACACTCACTATGTTCATGTTAGCAGTTTGCGTTTCGCAGAAATGTTGATGGATTTGGCCAAGCGTGTGTTCAGAGTCGTTTTGCTTGCTGAGTTTGTTTCCTGGTCCAGATATAGAAAACTGGCTTACGAATGTCCAGATAAATAATAATTATGAGCGAATGGTGAACATTTTTTACCTTTTAATGTTCAACCGTGATTAGATTGTGGCTATAAATGGTTCATCGGCTCAAAATGGTTGTTTTGTTTCAAATTTGTACTCGCTGTACCACTTCTTTTATTATAATCGTCTATAGACATCTTTGTCGTTTTTGGTCAAGTTTTATTTGTAACTCACAATGTAGGCAGGAAAAAGAAAAATGATGGGAAACCCTTAAACTAATGTCTCTAGCTGTTCTCTTGTCTGATGAGCTGCTTTCAGCTAAATAATTTATAGAAATGCGTGCGACTGACCACAGAAGAGATGCTACAGAAAATCACTGGGTTCATGTTTCGAAATCCGGAGTCGCAGAACAACGTGTCGTGTTTTTTCAAGTCCTCAGTTTGGTCAGCTGAAATGCATCCAGACCATGGGCCTACCAGTGTACACCCCTCGATTTAGTTGCTCGAGTACATGTTAAATCAGGTTATTTTAATATATACAGTCCTGTCCGGTATACATATTCCAGTGTTTTGCGCAAGTACCTTACTTTCAAAGACTTTTTTGTCAGTTTGGTCTACTACTGTTGTTTTGTTGTTTATTTTTATATCTCATACGTAAGTCATATAATGTGTTATATCCTGCTGACATTTCCCTCTCTTTTGTGTATAGATGAGCTGCAGAGGGCCAACCTTGACCCTGGAGACACGGAGCAGGTCATCCACCAGTTGCATAGCGAGCTACTGGAGGCACAGGAGCTCGCCAACACCGGCAAGCAGAAATGTCTCGAGCTACAAGGTGCTGGACCTTTTTTGCTAAAACCAGTGAGGTTTTTAAGTGCAGTCTGTGTAGCGCTTAACTCCTCTTGGATGGCTAATTTCCCATTATATAGAATGATGGTTTGGATTAACCGTTTTTAAATATACAGAAAACTCCAGAAGAGACCGTTTAAGACGCATTCTTACTTTAAAACCGATCCAGGACGCTTGACTGTGATCGCGATGTCCTGGATTTATTTGAGTTATCGTGTAGCTTTATATTTATCCTCGATGACTGTTAAGAATCTGTTTTGCTGATGGTGGCGACGAACAGAAATCATGGTCGTTATGGTAACGTTATATTTTTGCAGGTCGGGCTAAGCATTTAACGATGTGAGTCATGATTTCCATACAGAAATATTCAAGCTAGTCTGTTAGGTATGGCTGGAGGGCATCAATTTCCAAACTGATTTATGTGTATTCATGAATTGTGGTGGTGTTCATGGGGTCATGGTGTACATATGTTTCTAGGCAGTTTTTAGTAGTCTGTTGAGCATTAAAACATGTCAAACAATTTATTATATGTAGATTATTTTTATAGTTTAAAACCACTCACCCAGGGGTACTTTTAAGACATCTGAAGGAGCACTTATGCTCTCGGGACGCAAACCTTTCAGTCTCGTTCCAGCAGTAATCCAACATGCATGCATTAATATAGGTATTATTTAAATCACTAAACTTTTAGAGGTTTACTATGTAAGAGCTAACATCTCTAATAGTAACTTTTACCATCGTATTTATGACTTTCTGAACTGTTAAACTTTCCTTTTTTAACCCTGTATCTTTTTATTATTATTTTTTTTTTCCCTTTCTTTTACAGCTCTGCTTGAAGAGGAAAGGAGAGCCAACAGGCAGCAGACTGAGGAATCATCTAAACAGATCCAGTACCTGCAGAGTAAGTGCGAGTTTGCGGACACACCACCTGAGAAAATGTCAATTTTGCTTGATGTATTTTAGAAGAAATAATATTAATATACTTTTATTGCCAGCAAGCATTCAGGGATTTTTTTTTTCTTCCATAGTGACTGATGTACTTATCTACAAAGGTGTAACAAAATAAGAAAAGATAAATGGAGAGCAGAGCAAGTTTGAAGCAATACAATTTGCATCATCTTTATAACCAAGCTAAATAAAGTTATCTAATATAGTAAGGTTAGCGTGCAAGCGTTAGCTTGTCTTAAAACGGAAACAGTTTCTTCAGCTTCTTGCTGTCATTTTAGTACAGTATAACCAGGAAAAGGAAAAGTGCTGTTAAGATATCAGGGTTTAACTTTACATTTGTAACGCAGTATTAACTAGTTTGGGTGTGTAAATAAATGATGGTACATATTTGCCTAATTAGATTTTAAAACACATGCTGCTTGCGATTTTGTCATTTAAAAAAAAATTTTTTTTTTGCACTGGAATGGTTCCCTGGCTGCAAATAGTTTTAAAGCGTTTCATCAATAGATTAGATGCACTTATAATAACGAGGTAAAGAAATGAATTGGGGTGTGTCTCTATCAGCTGCGTAGCTCACTTGGTTGTGAATCAGTATATCGAGTACACGAGTTTGGGCACTGGTACGGACCCTGGCTCACTACACATTGGGACACCGATAACTCGTTTTCTGTAAAACTTCGCCATTGGCATTTATCAACAGGCAGGACCGATATCTTTGACATTACATGTCGTTTAAATTTGGTAGCTTAATCACATGTGTTTCTGTCATGGTACTTCAGGCAGGATCGTATTGTAGCTAGTGGGTTTTTAAAAAAAATCATCATTAAACGATTAAAAGTCGTTAGACTCGAACAAAACCGTATATGGAACATCAAATAAAGTTAAAAATCGTTAATGTAAGTAATCATTTGCGAGCCACAACAACGTCAACAAGCTTTTTGCGTTTATAGACGAAGTTGGCAGAGAGTTCGTCCGCCATTTAAATAAATAATAATAAAAAATTCTCAAGCTGAGCGGCTTCAGAATATGACGTCATCAGTGCTCCCTGGTTTTTGCAGTGCATTGTGGGATTTATTAGGGAGCGAACGTTCCAGTGCATTGAAAGGATTTTGCGATCGAGACAGCCCATAAAATGGCTGACTCCTTGATCAGTGCCCCGACTTCTGAACTAGGGAGCTGTTTGAGATGCACCCTTAGATTATGGTGGAGTCTGTGAGCGAACCTATTCCCCGCATGTTCCTGTAGGCCAGCTCGCCAAGCTACAGTCAGACATGGAGGCCCTGCGCGAGCAGAGAGAGAACACCATCTCCAATACCCGGGAGGAACTCTACAGCGCTCAGGAGGAGGTGCTCGTGCTCCGCCATGCCATGGAAGCGGCCACAGCAGAAAGGGAGCGCGACATCGCTGCCCTGCAGGGAGACCTCATCACCGTCACGGCTGAACTCGACAAGTGGAGAAAAGCAGCGTCCAACTACGAGCTAGAGATCAGCACCCTGCAGGAGAACTTCAAGCAGCAGAGCCAGCACCAGGAGCGAGCCTTACAGCTACAAGGTGATCACACATGCCTGCTTTAGCTTAGTTGGTTTTAATCATCTCCATGATTGCTTAAAAGAAGTTAGTTTTGATGCAAGCTTTAGTTGCTTGTTGTGTCCTAAATAATTACCCACTTCCTTTGCCTGCCGAATATAAATATTTAAAAATAAACATCTCTAGTGCATCTACATAGCAGATTTTTCCTTTTTATACAGTTACTTTGTGAAATAGCTTCCAAATGTGAGATGCATACAAGAATGCATGTTTACAAATTATACAGCACAAAACTCCGGTTTGTGGAGACTCCTACTCGATATTTCTGCTCGAACTGTAATGCCATATTTAATAGAAAAGCCACCATTATTTACACTCCAAACCTAACAAAACGCAGAGCTCGGATCTCTGGAGAATGGCCTGGGTCAAACACAGGAGCACAGACGGACATAAATTTGCATCACAGGCCAAGTATTGAGCTTTGTTTCCACAAACATCGATCTGGTTACACAACTTCAGCCGACAGTTAGCTCCCACCTGGTATCTATTTGGCCTTTGTCGAGGAGCTCGGCTTCTTCATAGCACGTTTTTACCGTCCAGCGTTATGGAAACTTTTCGTTCCCTGCTGATGTACGTACGCATGTCTCTTGTCCTCGGCTGAATCGGCTTTTGCTTGTGTGGGGTGTCGGTTGTCGTCGTGTAGATTTGCGTAGCACGTGATGAGATTGGGTGAGTGAAATTGTCTTTAGTAAGAAGCTGAATATTCATACTGTGGATGCACCAGTCAGATATTGCGTAATTCTGTAACAGATGGATAGAAATGGGTCATTATTTCAGTTTTAAGCGTATCATTGGCTGAAAGAAGACTATGAGAAATGGGACATCTGTACAGCAAGACATTTTTAAACAATCTTTAAAGTAAAAAGGAAAAAAAAAAAGAGTCCTCATTGGGTCTGTAGAGTATTGGTGTGGTGTCAAAAGTAGAAGATAAAGTGTGATTGGTGACTAATCAAGATTTATTGACGATTATCACAATTTCAACTGGAAACATTTGAAACAGATTCGCCTTAAAGAGCATTCGAAGCAGATTTCTTCTTATAAGCGAACTGTAAATTCTCCACGTAGCGTAACAGTCTGTCTCTGTGTGATGTGTACAGGGGAGCTGGATAAGTTGCAGGCCGAGTGCTCAACCCTGCATAGAGAGTGCGAGTCTCTGCGCTCGGAGAAAGTAACTCTGCTGGAGAAACTGCACAGGCTGGAGGTGGAGCTCAGCAGGTCAGTGTGTGTCATCACCTTGTCTAAAAAAACTTCTTGCATAGAGAGATTTCAGATGTATGTTTGTGTGAATCCTGCTAGATCTTGCCATGAAAGAACAATGATGGATGTACAAAATGATGCAAAACCATGAACTCAGCCATTTCTATGCAACAGGATGCTAGTTTTATGCAGATTTCTAAACCCTCTTGAACCCTAATTCTAACCCAAATCTTTTGTGGTGCAGCTCCAGAGAGCAGAGCGCCACTCTCAGTAGCAACCTGAATGCTCTGGAGAAGAGCCAGGGTGACCTGGAGAACAAACTGGGTTCCATGCAGGACCGGCACCAGCAGGATGCCAGCAGGCTGAAGGTGGAGCTTGCTCAGGCCGAGAACCGCACCAAGAACCTGCAGAAAGAGGTGCTTAGTGTTTGTAGTGAATTGTCAGATTAGACTACAGTTCTTGAGAAATGTTTTATATCCCCCTCTCTCTCTCTCTCTCTCTCTCTCTCTCTCTCTCTCTCTCTGCAGTATGAGGACACTCAGAGCCAGCTGTCGGACTTGCGGCAGAGGTATGAGCAGACCGAGCAGGAAAAGCGCTCCATTAATGAAGAGCTTGACCAGTGCAAGGTCAATCTGAAGCTGCTGCAGGAGCAGGGCAAGAATGTAAGTGTGCACACCTCCTGCAGCATCTCCTCTCTAGACCAGGGCCGTGTATGTGTTGCAGCAGATCACACCATAGCAACTCTACTGAACCTTTTCCACTGACCAGATGCTGAGGCTGGTTTTCAGGGTTAGTCTCAGTTTCACTGAGGGCAAGAGCTTCTTTTCTCACTCGGCGTTTTCCAGTGTTGTCTCATTAAATCAGAAATCCAATGTAGAAGTAGTGGAGACAACTCTGGACCGATGATGCTGATCACCGACTGTGTCAACATGAAAGTTGATCTGTTTGAGCAGACGAGGGGTGAGAGAACTGGTCAGACTGAAGGAATAAAGCGCTGCTGCATCGTTTTCTGTAGACAAAGACGAGTTTAGCGAGGATTAAAGAATATATATTAAAAAAAGTGAACACGGTTTCATTGCAAAATGAATCTTGGTCACACGTTGTTTATGAATATTAATATGCGAGTCTTTCAGGGTGGATTTTTTTCGCTTCTATTTAGGTCGGCGCAGTTATCAGTAAAACGTTTGTTTCCTTATTGGACCACTGATTTGTGGTTTCACTCCTTAGTGGAGCTATTTTCACCATTGTTAAATTAATTGATTGAGTTGCTGTGATGGCGATAGAGCCCGGACATCAGTCCAGATGCTTTAACTGAACAGATTCAGATAACTCCTTAACATACATTACTGGCCAAAAGTTTATTATTTTTTCCCCACATTTTAGAATAATAATAAAGTAATCAAAACTCTGTAATAACACAAATGGAACTATGGGAATTATGTTGTTAAAAAAAAATCCAAAATAAATCAAAATAATTTAGTATTTTAGCATCTTCAAAGTAGATGCCCTTTTTGCCTAGAATTTCCAGAAATGTATTCTTGGCGTTTTCTTGACCGAATTCTTGAGGCGTTTCCCTCAGAGTCATCCGTTTTTTTGGGGGGGGGGATTTTTTTGTAAATAAAATGTTTGTTTTGTAATGAAAGAAATGAATACGTTGGTACGATTTATATTTTTGTCTACAACACCGATTTCAAACATTTAATCACACACCTTCAGATCAAAAGGTTTTTAAGGTCATAAAGGACATTTCAGTCGGGTGTCCACAAACTTTTGACCGTTTGTGATTATGCACCATCTCTGGTACCAGCACATTTACCTTGTTGGTGGAAAAGTGCCGTGCGTTACCTTTATATCTTGGAGGGATTTTTTTTTTGACCGAGAGGTGTCTGTAGCTCCCAAAGCTGTTCGTGCTTCCTCTGAACATTTATCTAACGGTGACTCTTGCAGAAGTGTGTTTGTATACGCAGAAAGCAAGAGTCAGGAAGCCAGGGAAAAGCCTTCTGCTGTCATTTCCAAGCAGCACCATGTTTTGTTCAGCGTATTTCAGCGCCCTACTGATTTTCTCAGGATGTGAAGCTGTGTTTGATCACAGCTAATTAGGCTCCGGTTCTCAGGAGGCCGTCTCCACGGTGAAGTCAGCACAAAGTCGACATCCTGCAGCTATAGCATAAGGAAATGGGTCAATCAGACATTCGGGTCACGTAGAGGAAACCGGTTTTGTGCCGTGTGCGCGACTTTAATTAGACGTGATGAGAGGCACGTGTTTATATTTCTCCTCGCGACCAAAGATGTCTGAAACTGTAGTTTCCCATTTGTTTTTTCTTTCTTTCCTCCATTTATTTATTTATATATTTTCCCCCTCATCCAGGCAAATTATTGCCTGCCAACTTGCTACCCAATTTGCTAGTGATCACTGCTTACAGTGTTACAGTTCTCATATCGCTAGCTCAGCACCTCACTACTCACGTTTTCCTTTGATTGAGCAAGGAAGTCACACAGTGCTTCTTAAACTGGAACCTTAAAGGACCTTCCACCACTTTAGTATACAGTAACGTCGTACGCAGTAGGTCTGCGGCTCATGAGATGAGACGAATCATTTATGCTCCTATGAAGAATAAGGTAGTGGAGGATCCCTTTAACACAGTTCCATTTCGGTTTGAGAAATGAATGCAGATCATTTTATTTAACGTGTCTAACACCGTCTCACTGTCTTTGTTCTTTATGTCCCGCTTCTAGATGTTGAATTATATCTGTGGCTATCAGACATGCAGTAATTTTGTTCTGTTTTAATGTTTTTTTTTGTTTTGTTTTTTTTAAATTATTATGTTTAATTAATTTAATTTTCTCTCCGTTGCATTTGGTTTTTGATTTAGCCGTTTACAGTGCGTCCCTTTCAGACCCGATTTCTGTTTGATTACTTTAAAGATTGATTCTTGTAATATCCCTTCCCTCCTCTAGCCATCCATATTGCAGCCTGTCCAAGCCATTTTCATCGGCCTTATCCTGGCTTTGCTGTATTGGTGCTTCGGCCAAATGTGGTAGAAAGGTACACAGCGCTCCTGTCCAGTCCGTGTCTGTCTCTCCTGTTGTTTTTTTTTTTTTCTTTTCTCTGTCCTGTTCACCATCCTGTATATCAAAAGTGCATGGCCACCAAAAAAAAAAAAACTCACTCATGCTTTTGCCCAAAATCCCTTTTTGGTGCTTAGCAACACTTGAGGAAAACTAACCTTTTCCTCGTCCACACAATACCACGTACTAATCTCTCGTCCATTATTGTCTGTCTTTGCTTGGACCACTGTTGGAAGTGAATTTCTGCAATAGGGATTTTGGATTATGTTCTCCTTTTATTTATTTTTATTTATTTTTTTTTCTTTTCTTTTTTTCTTCTCCCCCTCATCATTTGCTTATTATTAAATTAAACACTGCTTTATTTTTTATTTCTTTCTTTGGAAAGAAAGAAGGCTGTGTTTGATTTTAATGGCTCTGATGGTATTCTGCTCCGTCATTCAAACTCTTTCTTCATTCATTTATAAATGTCTTTCTCTCTCACTCTTTCATTCTCCTCCTTCTTCTGCGGTCTGTTTTTTCCCCACATTCTTTCTCTTTCTCTCTCTCTCTCTCTCTCTCTCTCTCTCTCTCTCTCTCTGTCTCTCTCTCTCTCTGTCTCTGTCTCTGTCTCAGCCAGTTCCAGTGCTGTAAGAGCTGCTCACTCTGACATTGTCATGTAAATGTTGTTAACTCTGCTGCTGTTTTTTTTTTCTTCTCTCTTTTTTCTTTTTTTTCGGCATCTTTTCAGAGCGGTTGGATGCCCTGGATGCCGGTGGTCGCCGTCATGGTCGCCGTGACTGCAGTGGTGCTGTATCCCAGCCTATCCAAGAGCTCGTCCTGAGGCAGATAACCAATCACAACGCAGCACAGCTCACACTGTCACCCCAATGTCATGTTATAATCCTGAGGCCTATTCTAGACTCATTACCTCGGAATGTGAGAATGCAGCACGAAGGTCTCCAGCGTGTCTGTATAAAGTGCATATGTACATATCATAGAAAAAGAGGGGGTATAAATGGTCTAACTTCTGTTATAGATTAAATAAATATATATGCTTTTTTTCAGTTAGATGGGAATCTTGATAATTAAAGTGGCCTAAACTAGGCCCCCTCCCCCCTTCTTCC